>NC_079194.1:95759169-96079169 GCF_029499605.1 Hyla sarda
TAGAGGGCCCCTATGGCTATCCTGACCCTAGGTGATCACCCTGCTCTAGGCCTCAACCTAGGCGGAGTGTACGCCCTGATAAGGGCGGCCCCGCTCCGGAACCTTCCCTGATGTACCCTAGAGACCCTATTTAGGAGACAATTAGGAAAGTGGCTCACTGTCTCACTGGGGCGCCCTATCTGACTTGGTGGACAGGGAGGTTACCCTAACTTGCGGTAGAAGATGTTATATAGCAAGTAGTGCCCCACTGTGGTGTTCATATAAATTTCCCAATGTGTATAGTGTATGACTCAAATTATAGAGCACTGGGCTATGTACCAGTATTTGTGTCTGTCAGGATAACACAGGTTTAAATGGTAGTATTCTGATGCACTGTAACACAGATGGTTGAGGCTAGGATATAGCAAAGATATCTAATCACTGTGAAAATAGACACATAAATATCTATCTGTCATAGCCATGGCAGGTAAGAAATGGCACCACTGCTCCAAAATCACTGTTCTCAACACAGAGCTAGAATGCTTAGTTACTATACACAACAACAGCAGACATTGATGGCAACTTCTGGTTGTCATAGGCGACAAAAATGATATACAAATCAACATGGATTTCAATTAGATGACTTTTGAAACCCCATAAATCCAAATGTAAAGTCATACACAACACAGATTAGCCGCTGTGAATATGCACAAGAGAAGGACCAGTGGGATACTTATCAAGGCTGCTAGAGGACCGGAGGACTGCAGTCCCTACGCGTTTCACCCCCTCAGTTCTTCAGGGGACAGATAGAGGGGCGATATGGAGTAAATGGACAATCCCATGATGGCGGATGGAGAGCAGTAAGGTGAAAAACCGCTGATGGCCATGTTGTTCTGTGCCTCCCTGCGATTTAAGTAGTGATACCAGATCCTCCCCTAACCATACTAAGTCCAATCAAACTGCTGTCTGAAAGAGTTGGACTCACCTGATAGGTCCGTATCAGCAAATGTATTGTACTCCGGAAGCGGCGTCAGACACCGCAGTCCCGCCGCTATGGAGCACGAGATGTCGGAAGTAAACAGACAGCACGTGTATGTGCGCATCAGATGACCGGGACGAAATGCCGGAAGTAAACAGACAGCACGTGTATGTGCGCATCAGATGACCGGGACCCTTACGTCATGTGATGCATGATGTGGGACACAACTCCCATAGTGGGCGGGTATATTGAATGCGGTCTGATGATAAAGGTAAAGATAGATGTGCGCATGCTCCATACACTGTTCTAATGTCAGTTATAAATATGGACCTGTTGTTGATAGAATTAAAGATACAACGACGTAGGTCATCATTGGTGGTTCATAGTCGTATGAGTAACCACCTTAAAGGAATAAATGGACAAAAAATGGGGATAAGGGGGATGTAGAGGTACTGGCTCGCAGGGTAGACACAGTTTCACTTTATCAAAAATGGGACTTCATCCCCACTACTTCTCAAATAGTCCAGCCTATATACATAGGTAGAACATAGATAAGTCCATTGGTTCCGATTTGCACCAACCGACATTCTATGATAAAAAGGTTATACAAACATTTATACATAATGTAGGATGGACCAAAGTTATGTCCCTCATCTATATAGAAAAATGGCACCATTTTGTGCCAATGGGCATGGAATTTCTGGAAACTCGTGATCCAATGGTACTTAGGCATTATCTGTGACAATGCCTATTAAGGTTCACCTATGCCATAGAATCTATGATTAAAATAGACTGTTTACAGAACTGACCTATTAAATATAAGACGTGAAGGATAGAATCTCATTTAAACCCGATGGGGCAGTGGATCTAAATTTATAGATCCAAAACGTTTCTTTCTGGAGTAGGCGACGATCCAAATCCCCTCCTCTTGGAGAGGGACGCACTATTTCCAGAGCTGAAAAGGAACAGGTTTTTGGATTCCCACCATGTACTTCATGAACATGTCGTGCAATTGGGGTGTCCCGTTGATGGGAGATATCGTTAATGTGTTCGCAGACTCTGCGACGAAACTCCCTTGTGGTTTTCCCAATGTAGTCCTTTGGGTATCCACATTGGCATAGGTAAACTACCCCCTTTGTCCGACAGTTCACGAAATCCCTCAAAAAGAATTCATCACCGGTGACTGAGCTGATGTTACTTTTAGTTTTTCTCATGAATTCACACGCTTTGCAGCCACTACATCTAAAATTTCCCAGTATACGGCGATTCAGCCATGTTCCCTGGGGAGTAGGCCTAGTGTAGTGGCTGTGCATGAGGCGGTCACCAAGACTACGTCCCCTTCTGTATGTTAACAAAGGGCGGTCAAACACGACCCTGTCTAGTAACGGGTCCGCTTGTAAGATTGACCAATGTTTATTAAGTATATTCAAGATAGATGATCTTCCTACATCAAATGTCCCTATGATTCGGGTCGCCCCAATTTTTGGTTTGGGTGGATTTGGTGTTAATAATTCCATTCGTTCCCTACCCTGGGCATGTTGGAAAGCCTTTCTCAGGACATCCATCGGGTATCCCCGTTGGAGGAAGCGATCTCTCAATTTATTGGCCTCCCTATAGAAGTCCTGATCGGAGGAACAATTGCGTTTCACCCTTAAATACTGGCCTTTTGGAATGCCCTTCTTTAAGGCCGGAGGATGAAAGCTGGACCAGTGTAGTAAGCTATTGGTTGCTGTAGGCTTGCGGAATAAACTGGTAGAGAGACCTCCTTCAGGGTTTTTGAAGACCCGAATATCCAAAAATGACAGAGTGTGTTCATTCATTTCATGAGTGAAGCTCAGACCTATATTGTTGTTATTGAGGGATTCCATAAATAGCTGGAATTGTGACCGAGTACCAGACCAGAGAACAAAAATGTCATCAATGTACCTGGCCCACAGTAGAATATGTGGGGACCAGGTACATTCGTCTGGTGGGAAGACCAAGGTGTCTTCCCACCAGCCCAGGAGGAGATTTGCGTATGTGGGGGCACAGGGGCTCCCCATCGCGGTCCCCCTGAGCTGGTGGTAGATCTTCCCATCAAACAAAAAATAATTATGTGTGAGGATGTATTGTAGAAGAGATACGATGAATTGATTGTGAGGGCGGTAAAAATTGCCCCGAGTTTTGAGAAAATACTCTACCGCATGAAGGCCGCAGATATGAGGTATAGAGCTGTAAAGAGCTTCTACGTCTATACTGGCGAGGATCACGTCTTGTCCTATGTCGATACCATTGATCCGATGGAGGAAGTCCGTGGTATCACGGACATATGATGGTAAAGCCGTCACGAACCTCCTCAACATACGATCAACGTATACGCCAATGGCCTCTGTCAGAGAGCCATTCCCTGAAACAATTGGTCGGCCTTTAAGTGGCTTCGTGCCCTTGTGTATTTTGGGCAAACAATAAAATTTAGCAATTTGTGGTTTGTGGGGGAGGAGAAAACCTAGTTCCTTTTCATCAATCAGGCAGTTGGTTTTAGCCTCAAAAAGGATAGATTTAAGTTCCTCCATAAATAATGGAGTGTAGTCCGTGGATAAAGTGCCATAATTCTCCCTAGATGATAAAAGGGACATACACATGCGTCTGTAGTTGGTATGATCTAATACAACCAGATTGCCCCCTTTATCCGCCGGCTTCACTACCAGCTCATCGTCATCCTCCAAGGTTTTGAGGGCTATCATTTCTTCTTTAGTCAGATTAGAATGATATTTTTCTTTTTCTGGGTTCAGCAATTCAATTTCCCTGGACACTACTTGTAAAAATATGTCCACACTCGTAAGGTCCGACACAGGTGGCATTAGTGTACTTTTCTGCCTGAGATCTGTAAAGGGGCCCGTCCCTAGTTCACGGTCATTGGCCTCCTGTAGTTCCTCTAAAGCACGGACCTCAGGAAGAATATCTTCGGGGGTGCCCATCTCCAGACACTGACGTCTGTCATGAAGGCGAAAGAAACGATGCCACTTTAATTTCCTGCAAAATAAATGTAGGTCTTTTATCCATGTAAATGTATCTAGTTTACTGACTGGCACAAATGAAAGTCCTTTTCTCAGTACATTTTTTTGTTCCTCAGTGAGAATCTTATCCGACAAATTGATTATCTCTAGCGTATCCTTGGTTGCTATTTGGTTTGTTGATGCCGGGAGATCTCGTCCTCTAAAAAAGAGGATGATGATGCCACTGAAGAGGAGGATGAGGAGGGCGTTATTCCTAGTTGACTTCTTGTGGATGCAACTTCCCGTTTTGGGTTGCGACGGGGTGGACCATTTGATGCATTTCCTCTCCTCCTTCCTCTGCCTCCTCTTCTGCCAGAGGGACCTCCTCGCCCTCGATTGGGCCATTTATTCGGCCCCTCTGTCTCTGAGTATTGCGGTTCTGACGAGGTGATATCCGAACGTGTGTTTGCGTTGTTTTTAGTCGTCTTAAAGTTGTAGGCCTTCTTATTTTTGAAGTCGGTGAGATCCTTGACGAATTGCCTGTGTTTCCTGTCGCGGATCTGATTCTGAAACTTTTCCACTGTATTTTGGAGAATACTCTCCTGTCGGGAATAGTCAGAATCTGCTTTAAACTGTAGCGCTTTTTTCGCTATATCACATAGATTTTGAGACGACTCAGCAAAGGTCTTTTTTTCTTCATCCAACAATAAGGTCATGAAGCGTATAGAGCTATCCGTAGCTTCTATCTCCCACTTCTCCAATAATGTCGGGGTCTGGCACCGTTCGGCTGGTACAATGTTAATAGGTAGTCCCTGCGGTACAATTTTTTGTTTAATGTAGTTTTCCAGAGTCTGGATCTCCCACCAGGATTTAATCTTATTTTTGTAGCTATTGGTCAGTTCCTTAAAGACGCCTTTCACCGTAGGAGTGCCCACTGTAGATGGTGTCCACTCCTGGTCAGAAAAGACGTCGGTTACATCAGTCATCCAAGATTCGTTATTGGCAGTTGAATCCAGAAATCCTGCCATATCCACTATCCAATTCCAGAATGGTGGGAATCCAAAAACCTGTTCCTTTTCAGCTCTGGAAATAGTGCGTCCCTCTCCAAGAGGAGGGGATTTGGATCGTCGCCTACTCCAGAAAGAAACGTTTTGGATCTATAAATTTAGATCCACTGCCCCATCGGGTTTAAATGAGATTCTATCCTTCACGTCTTATATTTAATAGGTCAGTTCTGTAAACAGTCTATTTTAATCATAGATTCTATGGCATAGGTGAACCTTAATAGGCATTGTCACAGATAATGCCTAAGTACCATTGGATCACGAGTTTCCAGAAATTCCATGCCCATTGGCACAAAATGGTGCCATTTTTCTATATAGATGAGGGACATAACTTTGGTCCATCCTACATTATGTATAAATGTTTGTATAACCTTTTTATCATAGAATGTCGGTTGGTGCAAATCGGAACCAATGGACTTATCTATGTTCTACCTATGTATATAGGCTGGACTATTTGAGAAGTAGTGGGGATGAAGTCCCATTTTTGATAAAGTGAAACTGTGTCTACCCTGCGAGCCAGTACCTCTACATCCCCCTTATCCCCATTTTTTGTCCATTTATTCCTTTAAGGTGGTTACTCATACGACTATGAACCACCAATGATGACCTACATCGTTGTATCTTTAATTCTATCAACAACAGGTCCATATTTATAACTGACATTAGAACAGTGTATGGAGCATGCGCACATCTATCTTTACCTTTATCATCAGACCGCATTCAATATACCCGCCCACTATGGGAGTTGTGTCCCACATCATGCATCACATGACGTAAGGGTCCCGGTCATCTGATGCGCACATACACGTGCTGTCTGTTTACTTCTGGCATCTCGTCCCGGTCATCTGATGCGCACATACACGTGCTGTCTGTTTACTTCTGGCATCTCGTGCTCCATAGCGGCGGGACTGCGGCGTCTGACGCCGCTTCCGGAGTACAATACATTTGCTGATACGGACCTATCAGGTGAGTCCAACTCTTTCAGACAGCAGTTTGATTGGACTTAGTATGGTTAGGGGAAGATCTGGTATCACTACTTAAATCGCAGGGAGGCACAGAACAACATGGCCATCAGCGGTTTTTCACCTTACTGCTCTCCATCCGCCATCATGGGATTGTCCATTTACTCCATATCGCCCCTCTATCTGTCCCCTGAAGAACTGAGGGGGTGAAACGCGTAGGGACTGCAGTCCTCCGGTCCTCTAGCAGCCTTGATAAGTATCCCACTGGTCCTTCTCTTGTGCATATTCACAGCGGCTAATCTGTGTTGTGTATGACTTTACATTTGGATTTATGGGGTTTCAAAAGTCATCTAATTGAAATCCATGTTGATTTGTATATCATTTTTGTCGCCTATGACAACCAGAAGTTGCCATCAATGTCTGCTGTTGTTGTTTATAGTAACTAAGCATTCTAGCTCTGTGTTGAGAACAGTGATTTTGGAGCAGTGGTGCCATTTCTTACCTGCCATGGCTATGACAGATAGATATTTATGTGTCTATTTTCACAGTGATTAGATATCTTTGCTATATCCTAGCCTCAACCATCTGTGTTACAGTGCATCAGAATACTACCATTTAAACCTGTGTTATCCTGACAGACACAAATACTGGTACATAGCCCAGTGCTCTATAATTTGAGTCATACACTATACACATTGGGAAATTTATATGAACACCACAGTGGGGCACTACTTGCTATATAACATCTTCTACCGCAAGTTAGGGTAACCTCCCTGTCCACCAAGTCAGATAGGGCGCCCCAGTGAGACAGTGAGACACTTTCCTAATTGTCTCCTAAATAGGGTCTCTAGGGTACATCAGGGAAGGTTCCGGAGCGGGGCCGCCCTTATCAGGGCGTACACTCCGCCTAGGTTGAGGCCTAGAGCAGGGTGATCACCTAGGGTCAGGATAGCCATAGGGGCACTCTACATCTAGCCCGTGCTACCCCCAGGTCCCACCCGTACCTACCCCACCCTTATACCCATCCTTTATTTTAGGACACTTTGTTTACATTGATTCTATGATCTATATTTACCTCAATACTGCTGCCGGACCCGGGGACTGTGTTGTTGCTTTTTCTGTTTGTAAGTCTGCAATAGGTCAACTTATCATAGTTGCAGTGCAGCGAAAAGTGGTCTGTATGACCAAGGTATAACCGAAATTGTCCTTTCTGGTTGGATGTACGATATTTAGGTACAAGGCCAGAATTGTTATATGTGGTTTTTGATGGTCTACATTTTAGAGTGATTTATTAAAAGTAAAGTTTTAATGTTTTCTGTGATTTACAAATATTCCTGTGAAACACCTAAAGGGTTAAAACACTTACTGAATGTCATTTTGAATACTTTGGGGGGTGAAGTTTTTATAATAGGGTCATTTATGGGGTATTTCTAATATGAAGACCCTTCAAATCCACTTCAAACCTGAACTGGTCCCTGAAAAATATCGAATTTGAAAATTTTGGGAAAAATTTGAAAATTGCTGCTGAACTTTGAAGCCCTCTGGTGTCTTCCAAAAGTAAAAACACGTCAATTTTATGATGCAAACATAAAGTAGACATATTGTATATGTGATCCAAAAAAATATATATTTTGAATATCCATTTTCCTTACAAGCAGAGTGCTTCAAAGTTAGAAAAATGCAAAATTTTCATTTTTTTCATCAAATTTTGGGATTTTTCACCAAGAAAGGATGCAAGTTACCACTAAATTTTACCACTATGTTAAAGTAGAATATGTCCCGAAAAATCAATCTCGGAATCAGATTGATAACTAAAATCATTACAGAGTTATTAATGTTTAAAGTGACAGTGGTCAGAATTGCAAAAAAGGGCTCAGTCCTTAAGGTGAAAAAGGGCTCAGTCCTTAAGGGGTTAAATGGTCCTCTGGGCCCCATATATAATTGTAGGCCCCTATGACATAGGTCCCAAGACCTTTACAGTATACAGCTGCAGGAAGTATGTCTGTGTACTGCCCTTTGTTCTTAACACTGCTCCTCCGGTCTGGGGTCAATGGTAAGAGCATTGAAGCTGGCGTGCTGGACAATTACGGCTCTGGCCGCCCACACTTCCTGCCAAATGAAAAGCTAAGAACCTCTACTATACAGTGTATGCACAGTTAAAAGACATGCCACTGCCTCACTGGACTGATCTCTCTGACCATTAGGGGATGGATTTTCCCCTACAGACAGCACCATAGGGCAGGTCTTTGCTGTGTTATATTAGCGCCGGCCCTGAGGATGACACGGGCCAAAACTGCAGCAGCTGACATTCGGGGCACGTGCCCCAAATGTTTTAACCTAGTGACGCCCTTGCTGTCAGTTGTCAACACTTCAAGCTGATATAGGTGATGTAATGGTGTGTGGAATGTTTTCTTACCTCACCCCAGGGCCTCTGATACCTATCTTAAAAGATGTTTGAACAGTATAGCTGAAAGGTTGTATCAGGGCATGCTGTGAGTTGTAGTTAGTGAAAGGCTGCAGTAGAGTTCTCCTTTATTATTGTTTTATTTTTTATTTCTTTCTGTTAGTTCTCAGCCTGTTTCAAGGTCTTGTTCCTAATATGTTACTTTTCCCGTAACTAAAGTTGCTTGCTAAAGAATTTAAACTATCTGCTAATTGACTAACTATGTATCCAGGGGAAAAGTATGTAAAATCAAAACAATTATATCACCTTTTACTTGTGTCCACATTTCAATTGGTCAATGTAAATACACCCTTTGCCTTTTTATACTGATGCTCAATGCAATAAAGTAGAGTCTGTTTCCCCCGTATCTTTTTGCCTGTCCTTTTTTCCTATGAGGGAGACACTCTTCTGGCACCAGAGAAGGTAACACAAACCAAGGTGGAACTAAGACACTATATGCCAGGGGTATATAGTGAGGAGTAGCAGATCCTTTCAGCTGGGGGCTCGCTCCGGGGTCGAGAAGGGCAACCCAAAAGTCTGGTAAGATCGACTCTATTATCTGTTTTGCTCGGACCAAGGGCTCTGTCCACAATCTTGTTCCTGTAAATGTATTGTGCATCAGGAATGCACAGTGACCTGTGTCGTGGGTCAGGGATACACACTAAGGTTAAATGTATTGTGCATCAGGGATGCACAGTGGCCTGTGTGTCAGGGATACACAGTGTCTTGTGTGTCAGGGATACACGTTAAGGTTAATTGAACCTAGGATAGTATATAATACTTAACAGGGTCTAGGAAAGACCCACTTCTGTTCAATCGCTTTACACCTACCTATTTCTATGATTCCGTATGATCCCTTGCTTCTGTATATATTATACTTTATTTTTGATTTGTTGTACATAGACAGCAATTCCTTCTTTGTCTTACATGTCAATTTGATTCATTTATGTGGTACTTAGGATTTCCGTCAGTCCCTGTAAATTTTCCTTAATTTCCCCGTTATTAGACATGTTTTTCTGATTTCTATTTATGTTCATAGTACCTGTATATACAATGCCCCGAGGGTGACCATTTAACCTTCCATTCATTTCGTATCATACCTGAATGCCCTGTAAACTACTTGGGAAGAGACCTCATATGTAAACTCAAATTACATATCACTGCATCCCCGTCCAGGTTACATGTCTCGTCTGACCTCACACCCATAGTCACACCTGCAGGGTACTATCCTGCTGGACATTCTCCTGTTATGTCCCCGGCCCAGGTCCCACCTGAGGTAGACCCCATTGTCTGGTCACATGGAGACCATGATGTGGGACACATTGACTGTACACCATACAAGGCAAGACTCAAACCAGACAGATATTCTCCCGGTCTACAAAAATAAATAAATAAAATACTTCCCATTATATTAGTTGACATTAGAATGACCCCACACAAGACCCTTGGCCTGTCCCCCTTTGAAATCCTCATGGGTAGACCCTTCCCCACGCCTTGGGCACAGAAACCTTTGGTGACTCTTGAAGGTGACCTAGATCAAATCAGGAACCAATATGTCACACAACTTATTCAAACTCTTTTAAACATTGAGAACAAAATCTCTTTGAAGTCTCCTCTTTCTTCACAGGAACCAACTCATCCCTTCGAAGTGGGAGACATAGTACTGGTCAAAGCACTGCGAGAAAAGAAGTCCTAGGCTGACTTTTCCTAAGGTCCCCCGACCTCTGTGGTAGCAGAAACCTGCACAGCTGTACTCACCGACGATTCCCCTACCTGGATCCATGCCACTAGGATCAAGCTGTGCCAAAAGAAAGCAGTAAAAGGGGTAATAACGGGAGCAGACAGCTCTGACCTGAAGACCCAACCAGAGGTACTAACGGGGGCAGAGAGCCCTGACCTCCATGTCCTAGCGAAGTTAGAAGAGTTCTGGAACCATGTGGAAACAATGCTGCCTGGCGCTCCCATCATGGTCAATAACCTTATTGACTTTATTGACTATTAGCTGCACTCAGGGGCAAGTAGGCAACACTTGGTAGAGCGGGATCCCTGTTCTATGGTATAACTCCACATCCTTGAGTGTTGTTTCCTTGCTTATCCCCCCTGCCTAATGTACACATGTCCTACTATAGTAAGTGTTTATAGTGATAGGTATAGTACTGTTTATATCTGCCTTTATTGCTATGTGTGTCCTCCCATGTATCTGAAAACTCCTTTCTAAGAGTATAAGTGATCTATCTATGTATCAATCACTTCTCACAGGATGCTCTTCGGAAGCCTACAAATCATACATGCAACATTATCAGAACACTTGGAAATGGAACCATGTTATTTGAGAAATATTATGAATCTAAGAGTGGATTGAAAGGTTGTATCAGGGTATGCTGTGAATTGCAGTTAGTGAAAGGCTGCAGTAGAGTTCTCCTTTATTATTGTTTTATTTTTTCTTTCTTATCTCTTTCTGTTAGTTCTCAGCCTTTTTCAAGGTCTTGTTCCTAATAGTAACTTTTCCCGTAACTAAAGTTGCTTGCTAAAGAATTTAAACTATCTGCTATTTGGCTGGCTATGTATCCAGGGAAAAAGTGCGTAAAATCAAAACAATTATATCACCTTTTACTCATGTCCATATTTTAATTGGTCAATGTAAATATGCCCTTTGGCTTTTTATACTGATGCTCAATGCAATAGAGTCTGTTTCCCCCATATCTTTTTGCCTGTCATATCTTTTTGCCTGTCATTTTTTCCTATGAGGAAGACACTCTCCTGGCACCAGAGAAGGTTACACAAACCAAGGTAGAACTAAGACACTATATGACAGGGGTATATAGTGAGGAGTAGCTAATAGCTAATCTAAACATTGTACTTGACCAAGTTCACCCTTAATGACAGAGGTTTACCATAGAACAGGAGAACTCTTTTAGTAGGACAGTGCACCATGTATCACAATGTAGGTCTCAAATAAAGCATAACATTTATTATTTTAAGCAAGACAACTACCATTTGGAAAAATTTTATTACTTTTAAATTTAGCTTTGTCTACTGTACTAGAGCTTAACAAGGAGACAAGTCATCTCATTGTTATATATATTAAAGATGAGCAAACTTTTGAAAAATTCAATTCGGCCAATTTGCTGCATTTTTTGGAAAAATTTAGCTTGATCCGAATTTATTTGCAGTGAATCTGTATTAAAAACGGCTATTTCTGGACTAGAAAGCCTCAATAGGGGTGTAGAACACTTTGCTTTGTTCTAGAAAGCATATGGAGTCTGCTGGAGTAGGGATAAAATACTGTTATTCAGTATGACTACAGATTACAGGCATCGGTTTTAGAATCACTGCCGCAGAGCAGCAAAATGACAGAGCCTGGAGGTGGCATCAGTATGAGGAGACCATATAGTTGCTGAATGACACAGCGTGGAGGTGTTGGCAGCATGAGGAGACCATATAGTGGCTAAATGACACAGTGTGGAGGTGTTGGCAGCATGAGGAGACCATAAGACAATATAGTGGCTGATTGACAAAGCTTGGATGTAGCTGAAGCATGAGTAGACCAAATAGTGGCTGAATGACACAGTGTGGAGGTGTTGGTGGCATGAGGAGACCATATAGTGGCTAAATTACCCAGCGTGGAGGTGTTGGCAGAATGAGGAGACCATATAGAGGCTGAATGACAGCTTGGATGTGACTGAAGCATGAGGAGACCATTTAGTGGCTGAATAACACAGCGTGGAGTTGTTGGCAGCATGAGAAGACCATATAGTGGCTGAATGACACAGCTTGGATGTGGCTGAAGCATGAGGAGACCATATAGTGGCTGAATGACACAGCGTGGAGGTGTTGGCAGCATGAGGAGACCATATAGTGGCTAAATGACACAGCATAGAGGTGTTGGCAGCATGAGGAGACCATATAGTGGCTAAATGACACAGCTTGGATGTGGCTGAAGCATGAGGAGACCATACAGTGGTGGAATGACATAGCGTGGAGGTGTTGGCAGCATGAGGAGAACATATAGTGGCTGAATGACACAGCGTGGAGGTGTTGTCAGCATGAGGAGACCATATAGTTGATGAATGATACAGCCTGGAGCTTGCAGCAGCGGTAGTAGATACCAGGGCTTCACAATCCCTAAGATTAAAAAATACATATTGAAATTTAAATTGAAGATTTATGGTAGCTAGTGCTACTTTTGAAAGTTAAGATTTTTAAATAGAAATTGAGGATTTTGAACTTGAAATTTTAACTCCCAAGTTTTAGTGTCCCGGGCCCCAGCGTGTGGGTAAAAAGGACCAAATATAACATGGAGTCACATGTCACATGGCAGCACATGGCAGCACATGGAGCCTGGAGGTGATACAGTATTGTGGCAGCATGGGAAGACCATATAGTGTCTGAATGTCACAGCCTGGAGTTGGCTGATGCATGAGGAGACCATTAGTGATGTTGCGAACATAAAATTTTCGGTTCGCGAACGGCGAACTTCTGCAAATGTTCGCGAACCGGTGAACCGGGCGAACCGCCATTGACTTCAATGGGCAGGCGAATTTTAAAACCCACAGGGACTCTTTCTGGCCACAATAGTGATTTAAAAGTTGTTTCAAGGGGACTAATACCTGGACTGTGGCGTGCTGGAGGGGGATCCATGGCAAAACTCCCATGGAAAATTACATAGTTGATGTCTTGTTTTAATCCATAAAGGGCAAAAATCACCTATTATTCCTAAATTATTTGGAATAGCATGCATTAGCCCTCTTTAGGCAGCACATAGAGCCCCCCTTTAGGCATCACATAGTTATATCCCCCCTTTAGGCAGCACATAGATTCCCCCATATTAGGCAGCACATAGTTAGAGCCCCCCTTTAGGCAGCACATAGGTAGAGCCTCCCTTTAGGCAACACATAGAGCCCCCTTTAGGCAGCACATAGTTAGATCCCCCCTTTAGGCATCACATAGTTAGATCCCCCCTTTAGGCAGCACATAGATTCCCGCATGTTAGGCAGCACATAGTTAGAGCCACCTTTTAGGCAGCACATAGATCCCCCCTTTAGGCAGCACATAGATTCCCCCATATTAGGCAGCACATAGTTAGAGCCTCCCTTTAGGCAGCACATAGAGCCCCCTTTAGGCTGCACATATTTAGATCCCCCCCTTTAGGCAGCACATAGATTCCCCCATATTAGGCAGCACATAGTTAGAGCCCTCCTTTAGGCAGCGCTGGTTTTATTTCACAGCCAAAAAAGTTTATTTTATTTTATTTGAACAACTGTCACACCAAATGTGATTTGCACTAGTGTGACAATGAGCAAAAAAGGTTGCCAGCGGAGTTCCCCTTTTAAGCAGAGGTCCCCAACCAGGGGGCCTCCAGCAGTTGTAAGACACACGGACTGAATTTATAGCCCTTTTAATACTGTAGTTAGTTGCTTGAAGGAAATTAAGTTTTGCACCAGAGTTCCCCTTTTAACCAGCGGTTCCCTCCCAACCACGGTGCCTCCAGCTGTTGCAAGAAACACGGACTGAATTTATAGCCCTTTTAATACTGTAGTTATTTGCTTGAAGGAACTTAAGTTTTACACTGGAGTACCCCTTTTAACCAGTGGTCCCCTCCAAACCAGGGTGCCTCCAGCTGTTGCAAGACACACGGACTGAACTTATAGCCCTTTTAATACTGTAGTTAGTTGCTTGAAGGAACTTAAGTTTTACACTAGAGTACCCCTTTTAACCAGCGGGTCCCTCCCAACCAGGGTGCCTCCAACTGTTGCAAGACACATGGACTGATATTTGAGCCCTAAAAAGGGCTTTTTTGGGTGCTGTCCTTAAAGAAAATGTTAAACTAGTGCTTTAGGAGTAAAGTGGACCCTGAATACACCACCTAGCAGCAACCTAGCTATCGCTTTCCCTATTACAGCAGGAGCAGCTTCTCTGTCCCTCCACTTTCTAAGCCTGCAGCATGCCGAATGAAGGTAAAATGGCATCCATGCAGGAGGTAGAGGGGTTTGGAAGGGAGGGACTGCTGCTGATTGGCTGTAATGTGTCTGCTGACTCTGACTCACAGGGTCAAAGTTTACCGCAATGTTAAAGTATAGGGGGCGAATCGAACTTCACATATGTTCATCCTGCGATGCGAACGCGAACATGCTAAGTTCTCCAGCGAACAATTTGCGACATTTCTAGAGACCATATAGTGGCTGATTGGCACAGTCTGGAGGTAGCTGAAGCATGAGGAGACCATGTTGTGTCTGAATGGCACAGCCTGGAGTTGGCAGCAGCATGAGGAGACACTAGAGCTTCACAATTCCTAAGATTAAAAGATGAATTTTGAAATTTAAATTAACAATTTATGGTAGCTAGTGCCACCATAAAAATGTTTAGGCCCAGGCCCAGCAGCATCAGTAAACCATATAGTGGCTGAATGACACAATCTGGAGGTGGCTGAAGCATAAGGAAAACATATAGTGGCGGAATGACACAGGCTGGAGTTTTCTGAAGCATGAGGAGACCATATAGTGGCAGCAGTAGCATCAGGAGTCCCGAAAGTGACCCGGTGACAGAGTGGTGCGATGGGTGGCAATACCAGTACCCGGTGACGAAGGTGGGTGAAAAAAGGTCTGATGCAGAGGAATATTTGTAACTGGCGAGCAGCACCTTAAATCTGTTTGGCACTATCAATATTTGTGAACTGTTGGTGTGGCACCATAGTCAATCTACTCTGATGCATCAGGCATTGGTGGTTGGAAATCCTGGCTGATCCATGCCTGATTCATCTTCACAAAGGTCAGTCTCTCCACATTTTTCGTGGACAGACGAGTTCTCCTTGGGAAGACAATGGCCCCCGCTGCACTAAACACACGCTCTGATGGCACATTACTGGCCGGGCAGGACAGCTTTGGCAAACTCTGCTAGTTGCGGCCGCAAATCAAGTTTGGCTGCCCAGAAGTCCAGCGGACTGCAAAGTGTGTTGGCATGGGCATGTCAAGGTATGCCACCACCTACTGGTTAAGGTCCTGGTCTAGGTGTACCTTCTGCTGATGAGTTGCTTCACTATGCGGGTGAAGAAAGCTACTCATCAGCGACTGTAGACTCAGGCTGCTGCTGATGGAGCTGTAAAGTTCCTGCTACCCCACCCCTTCCCAGCAGCCATGGCAGTGGAAGGTAAGCACAAGGGACCCCCCGATTCAGACCTGCGAGAGGATAGACGATGGCTCCGACAGGCATTTGCCAACTAACTACATAGGATGTCTCTGTAGTAGGTCACTTTGTCCTCTCTCTCAGTGGGTGTAAAAAAGGCCCCTATATTGTGGCGGTAGCGAGGGTCCACAGATGGAGCTGCAGAAGTCATCCCGCTGCCGAATGGTGACAATTCGGCTGTCACTACACAAGCAAATGAGCATGCATCGTGCCATTTGTGCAAATAACTTGGAGGGACTCCCTGCCTCCATCTCCACTGCACGCTGCCAAGGTGTGTCTGGGTCCTCTGTCTTGCCTTCCTCATAACCCTCTAGCTCTTCTGGCTGCTCCTGCTCCTCCTCTACTGTAAGATTACAAGAAAAACCGCCCATTTGGCTAAACCTAAACTGTGCTCCACTGTGCCACTCCCCTTACTCCTCCAGTTCAGCCCCCACAGGGCTCATGTGACCATGAGATGTAGGCACCACGTCTCCAGTGCCCTGACCAGCTATGGTTTCAAACACGTGTTGTAAGAAATTAAGCAGTGGAATGACGTTGTTCATCCCGTAATCCTGGCGACTTATTAATAATGTTGCGTCCTTAAAGGGCCTGAGAAAACAGCAAGTGTCACGTATGAGCTGCCACTGGTTCCCATTGAAGTTAAACAGGGGAGTGCCCCTATCCGCTTGGATCCTCAAGAAATCGGTGATGGCTTTTCTCTGTTCATAAAGTCGGTCCAACATATAGAGGGTGGAATTCAAAAGTGTGGCAATGTCACAAATCAGACAATGTTGGGGGATACCGTTCTGGTGCTGCAGCTCAAGGAGGGTGTGCTTTGAGGTGTACGAGAGGCTGAAGTGCATGCAAAGTTTCCTTACCATTGTTAGGATGTCTTGCAAATGGGGGGAACACTTCAGGAACTGCTTCACAACCAGACTGAACACGTGTGCCATGCAGGGCGCATGGCTCAGCCTTCCTAGTCACAGTGCACGCAAGATGTTCTTCCCGTTGTCAGTCACAATGGTTCCCATTTCATGTTTTTGTGGAGTAAGCCATGCTCTGATTTCTTTACGAATGACTTTTAGCAGTTCCTCCCCTGTGTGACTCTTTTCACCAATGCAAACCATGTGAAGAACAGCGTGACACAGCCGTGCCCTGCACACATGGTATGCTGAAGGGCCACTGAGACTTGTCTGGGCAGTGGAGGCTGAGGACATGGTGGAGGATGAGGAGGCGGAGTCGCACACTGTCACAGGACCAACAGCCTGAAAGCGTGGAGGAGGAAGCAGTGTGACCTGTCCAAGTTGGTGTTGTGGCTGTGCAGGAACCACATTCACCCAGTGAGTCGTAAAGGACATGTTTTGTCCCTGACCATACTTATAGCTCAAGACATCGGCGCTGCCATGCACTTTGGTACCGACCGACAGACTCAAGGACTGGACTACCTTCTCTTCCACAAAATTGTGCAGGGCTGGTAATGCCTTCTCTGCAAAGAAATGATGGCTTGGCACTCTCCACCTTGGCTCGGCACAAGCCATCAGTTCTCTGAAAGGTGCAGAGTCCACCACTTGAAAAGGGAGGGACTGCAACACCAGCAACTTGGATAGGAGCGCATTCAGCTTCTGCGCCATTGGATGAGTGGGTGCATACTGTTGTCTCTTGGACATGGCTTTGCTCACTTCGGCTGAGGTGGTGGAGCCTTGGCTAACTGAAAGTGGGAGTCGCGTGCCACTGGGTGATGCAGCGGACTGGACCTCAAAATCAGAGCCACATTTCTCCCAGGCTGCCTTACGGTGGTGAAGCATATGTTGACTCAGGGCCGTGGTGCCAACATGGGACCCTGGCCACGCTTCACCTTCTAGCAACATAACTGGCATGTGGGTATGTGAACCTCCTCCGGAGGCTTAATGAAAAACTGCCACACCGCCGAGTAGCTGATTTTCCCAACAACAGTCCGCACTAATTGACTGCTACTGCCGCCGTCTCCAGGAACCCCTGTTCCACTACCTCCCGGGAAGGTAGGCTGCCGCAAAGCAGGTGGTCTCCCCCGGGCATGTTTGGCTCCAGAAATTCCACGTCTGCCACCATGCTGACTGCCGACCATGCTACCACCTTGCTGGCTCAGCTGCTGCCTCATGGACAACCTGCAACTCTGTTCTCCAGATGATGATGAAGCCCCTTCTGCCCCTGGCTCCCAATTGCAATTGGCTTTATCATCATCAAGTGTTTCCACGTCACTAATGTCCTCCACAACAGTGTCTGCTTCAGGACCCTGAACCCTGGCAACACCGTCTCCCAAGTCATTCTCCTCATCACTACTTGCCCGCCTAGCAGGGGAAGCAGCAGAAGTCTCCTCCACTTATTGGCTGGCCAGTAGCTGCTGACTGTCCTCTATTAGATTGTCCTTACGGAATAGTGGAGCTGAACACACAGCATAAGATACTTATTTAGGGGAGGAAACAGCATAAGACAGAGGCAATGGGAGGACAGGGACTCCCGAGCCATGCCAACTGAGGGTTGTGTCTGAGGAGCCCACCGATTGTTGACTGGGGGTATCAGATGTCACTTGTGATGAAGTGGATGACCGTGTTAACCAATCAATGACGGCAGATGGGTTGCTGGTTGAGAAACAACCGCTAGCTGATATTGGGAGCTAAGGCCTCTCACTGTGACTCCTGCAGCCACTCGCCCCTAGTCTGCTATGAGCTCTGCCTGACTAATTTAGGCCTCTTTCACTCCTCTGTGCATGTCCTGGCACTTCTCTGCCTTACATACTTAGTGCGTATATGAGGAGAGTACAATATGCTTCACTACACTTAAAACAGTATTTGTCTAGAACAGCAGCAGGTGTGTACTTTTGACTGTCCTTTTTCAGTATCTAGGCCCTTGACAGATTAACAGGTAGGGCAGAAAATGCACTACAGTACACTTAAAAAAGTATTTGAGTGCAACACAAGCTGGTGAGTACTTATGCATGTACTTTCACAGTATGTAGGCCCTTGACAGATTAACAGGTAGGGCAGAAAATGCACTACAGTACACTTAAAAAAGTATTTGAGTGCAACACAAGCTGGTGAGTACTTATGCCTGTACTTTCACAGTATGTAGGCCCTTGACAGATTACCGGTACAAAATAGTACACTACTTAGATGTACTTATGTGGTTTGCACTTATGAAGGCAGAAAAATTAGCTTCAGTGCACTCAAAAAAGTATCTGAGTAAAAACTCAAGCTGCTGAGTAGTTTTGCCTCGACTTTCACAGTATCTAGGCCCTTGACAGATTAACTGGTTTAAAATAATACACTACTTAGATGTAGGTTTGTGGTATGCACTTAGGAGGGCAGAAAAATGTGCTACAATATGCTTAATAAACATATTGGAGTAAAACAGCAGCCGGGGATTACTTTTGGCGGTCCTTTCAAAGTATCTAGGCCCTTGACAGATTACTGGTACAAAATATTACACTACTTAGATGTACGTATGTGGTATGCACTTATGGGGGCCGAAAAATGTGTTACAATACACTTAAAAAAGTATCTAAGTACAACACCAGCCATTGAGTATGTTTGCCTGGACTTTCACTGGTTTCTAGGCCTTTGACAGATTAACAGGTTTAAAATAGTACACTACTTAGATGTAGGTATGTGGTATGCACTTGTGAGGGCAGAAAACTGCACTACAGTATGCTTAATAAACTTATTGGAGTAAAACCCCAGCCGACGATTACTATTGGCTGTCCTTTCACAGTATGTAGGCCCTTGACAGATTAACAGGTAAAAATAGTACACCACTTAGATGTAGGTATGCGGTATGCACTTATGAGGGCAGAAAAATGCGCTACTGTAGGCTTCAAAAATTATTTTAGTAAAACAACAGCCGGTGATTACTTTTGGCTGTCCTTTCACAGTATGTTGGCCCTTCACAGATTAACAGGCACAAAATAGTACACCACTTAGCTGTAGGTATGTGTTATACACCTATGTGGGCAGAAAAATGTGGTACAGTATGCTTAAAAAAACATATTTTTAGTAAAACACCAGCCTGTGATAACTTTTGCCTGGACTTTCACCGTATCTACGCACTTTACAGATTAACAGATACAAAATAGTACACTACTTAGACGTATGTATGTGTTATAGTGCATACCCCATATGTACATCTAAGTGATGTATGAGGGCAGAAAAATGCGGTACAGTATGCTTGAAAAAATGTATTTATTAAAACACCAGCCGGTGATTACTTTTGCCTGGACTTTCACAGTATCTAGGCCCCTGACAGATTAACAGGTACAAAATAGTACACTACTTAGATGTTCGTATGTGGTATGCACTTCTGAGGGTAGAAAAATGCGGTATAGTATGCTTAAAAAAAAACTTATTTTTGCACATCACCAGCAGTACACAACAATGCTGCAGCACAAAAAAGCTGTGTACACAAAATTGCACTCTGTCACAGACTATTAGGAATGGACTGCTGGGTATTAGGCTGGGTTCACACACAGTATTTTGTTTAGTATTGTTTTTGTCAAAACCAAGAATAAGACTAACAATAAAACTGAAACAGAAAAAACTAAAATTGAAAGATTTGCAGGTTTTTCTGTGTTTGTAACCCATTCCTGGTTTTGCTAAAAATACTGGCCACAGTACTTAGTGTGAACCCAGCCTTATACAGTCTACAGACTAGTACAACCAGCAGATGATTTGTTGTGGAACAAAGACACAGAATTGTGCTGAAAAATTATTCCTTCCTCCTCTGCTAAGGTTTATGAAGTGGAGGCAGCTATGTGCCCCTCTCTGTAATACAATGCTGAAGAAAGTGATTGCGATGTAAATGCCTGCAGTAAAAAAAAACACTCCTCTCTGTCCACCAGAACACTGATGTGAATAGAATGTGAAACACTGCTGGAATGAGCATTTTGGTGTAACACACCCACACACACAGCAATGTCCGTCCTATCTGCATGCAGTGTAATGAATGATATGACGAGCCGCAAAATGGCTGCCGAATATATGGGGCTGTGACATCACAGGGGTGACTGGCTGCCCATAGGCTGCATCCTGCATGTGATTCAGGGTCATCCCGCCTACCTCTATTCCTGCCTTGCCTTCATGCCTTCCCAGCGTTCCTTCCCCCATGTACTGACATATGGATCCGCCATTTTAGATGCCCTGGAGCCTGGACCACAGTAAATGGAGTTTAATGAAGCAATTTGTGTGATGGAATCGCGGCAATATTCCCATTTGTTGTGAAACGAATATTTCATGAAATTCGTAACAAATTTGGGTTGGTCATCTTCGATTCGCTCATCTCTATATATTTAGATTTCTTTTAACATCTCTCATGCACAAAAAAACTTAACAAAATTATCCTGAACCCAACACGGAATTTTCACTTTCACAGTTGTATCAAACTGCAAAACTAATTAAAGTCAAATGATGAATTATCTTTAACAACCGAATTGACACTACAAAGAGTGGGACGTGGAGTTAATCATCTGCAAATTTTAAAAGAAAAAATCTGATCATTCTGCAATATGTCAGTATTCCGTCTTTTTATCACAGAATTCTAAATTTGTATCAGAGTTCTGAAATCCTAGCAGATAATTCTTCATTTCATTAAATTTGAATTGTGATATTGTACCAAAAAATAAACTCAGATGTCTGCCTAGTTATTTTATCCCAAAATTTTGACTTTTTACTTTCAGAATTCTGACTTCTGTTAAATCCCAGATTTGATGGATATTGAAGTTACAGAGTGTGGTTGCAAAAAGAGCTTTATATATCAAGTTTAAAAAAGACCAGTGGGAGAAGTGGATGAAGACGGGGGAGGGGTATTTTACTTTACAACTTTTTTTTTCTACCTATCAATCTGATAGGAGGAAAGAAACTCATGAGGCATGAACCAATCAGCCCTAAAAAGGAAAACATTTCCCTCCTGATCCCCAGTGATGAACATTCAAAAGAAGAATTTTGTATGTTTCCATGTATTAATATTATTTTGTCTTAGCCTTTTGGGGGGACATTTATCAATGTTTGCTTATGTATTCCATTTTTTAGTTATTTTTTTCTTACAATTTTTTTGCTTATGTGCGACTTATTTATTAACTGCTTACAGCCTGTTGATTAATTTCTTTCACGTAAGCAATTTTTCTTTTTTTTGCTTTGGTAGTGGCTTTTTCTGTTCCATGTCTGAGCTGGAGTAAATTTAGTAGATTTTTTCATGCGATGTGACTTTTTTGCGACTTTCGCACTTGATAAATCTCTGACCACTGCAAGTCAAAAATCACTTTTTGCTTTGGTAAGTAAGATTTTTATTTTTTGCTTAGGACACTGAACAAGCAAAAAGTTGCAGAAAAAAGAGCATTGGGGCATGTGCCACAATTTTGCGACAATTTTAAGCAAACAAAATCGACTAAATGCTTTGATAAATGTCCCCCTTTGAAGCCATCAATGTCACTGCTGTGGCCAACACCTTAGGTAATCTATTCCACAGACCTCCTTGGTCCAGATGGAGGGAGTGCCCCCTTTTCTGTAGAGGGGGTTTCATATGAAACAGCTTTTGTTTGTATGATTTATGTTTATATTTTTTTGAGCAATTCTTTTAATCTTTCTTCATAACTAACATGATCCCTGCCCCTTATCAGTTTGAGTATTCATCTTTGTTTTTTTTTTTCAGCTCTAGGGCATCTTTCTATGAACCCATGCCAAGAGCTCCACATAAAGCCAATGCTTTGTAAAGTGGTGATATATAAAATGGGGGAGATTTATCAAAACCTGTCCAGAGGAAAAGTTAGCCAGTTGCCCATAGAAACCAATCAGCTTTCTTCTTTTATTTTTAACAAGGCCTCTGCAAAATGAAAGAAGCAATCTGAGTGGTTGCTATAGGCAAATGGGTATCTTTTCCTTTGCGCAGGTTTTAATAAATCTCCACCAATATCCTGCTGGCCTTAGCAGCTGCTTGACGTTGCAAGTTGTTCTGTAGTCTATGATCTACAATTACACCCTTTCAGTTCTACTCCCCTGGGGACATACAGTATAACACATACAGGTTATTGGAACCTTGATGCATAACATTATCATACATAACTTAACTGAATACTTAAATATTTAATGTGTCCAAGTCAGCCTATGAGCTTCTGCAACAGATTTCACCATGCTACAAAGCTTATTGTCATTTGCGAAAACAATATAAGTCAACTGGTGCCAGAAAGTTAAACAGATTTGTAAATTACTTCCATTAAAAAATCTTTACCCTTCCTGTACTTTTTAGCAGCTGTATGCTACCAAGGAAATTATGTTCTTTTTTAAATTTCTTTTTTGTCTTGTCCACAATGCTCTCTACTGACACCTCTGTCCATGTCAGGTACTGTCCTGGACAGCATAGGTTTGCTATGGGGATTTTCTCCTGCTCTGGACAGTTCCTAATACGGACATCAGATGTCAGCAGAGAGCACTGTGGACAAGACAAAAAAGAAATTCAAAATGAAAAGAATTTCCTCTGTAGCATACAGCTGCTAAAAAGTACAGGAAGGGTAAAGATTGTTTTATAGAAGTAATTTACAAATCTGTTTAACTTTCTGGCACCAGTTCATAAAAAAAAAAAAAAAAGTTTTCCACCGGAGTACCCCTTTAATTCAATCCTTAACCCCTTCCCTCTTTGCCGATTTTTCATTTTTGCACTTTTTTTCCTCCTCACCTTTTAAAAATCATAACACTTTAAATTTTCCACCTAAAAATCCATATGAGGGCTTGTTCTTTGCGCCAACAGTTTCACTTTGTAATACCATTAATAATCTCACTACAAAATCTTTAGCGAAACCAGACAAAAATTATTTGTGGGGCAAAATTGAAAAAAAAAAAGCAATTTTGTAAATTTTAGCGGCTTCTGTTTCTACGCAGTGCAGTTTTCGCTAAACATTGCACCTTATCTTTATTCTGTAGGTCCATACGGTCGCAAAGATACCCCATTTATATAGGTTTTATTTTATTTTACTGCTGAAAAAAAATTATAACTACATGCACCAAAATTAATATGTTGAAAAATGTCCTTTTCTGACCCCTATAACTTTTTTTATTTTTCCATATACCAAGGGGCGGTATGAAGACTCACTTTCTGCACCGTGATCTGAAGTTTTTATCGGTATCATTTTTGTTTTGATCTGACTTTTTGATCACTTTTAATTCATTTTTTATGGTATAAAAAGTGACCAAAATACGCTATTTACGATTTTTGAATTTTTTTATGTGTACGCCATTGACCGTGCGGTTTAATTAATTATATATTTTTATAGTTTGGACATTTATGCAAGCGGCGATACCACATATGTTTGTTTTTATTTACAGTTTGTTTGTTTTTTTTATGGGAAAAGGGGGGGTGATTAAACTTTTATTAGGGAAGGGTTTAAATCACATTTATTTATTTTTTCACTTTTTTTTTTGCAATGTTATAGCCCCCATAGGGGAATATAACATTGCACACACTGATTTCCTACACTTATCACTGCCATGCAATAGCATGGCATTGATCAGTGTTATCACCGCTGGACTGCTCCTGCCTGGATCTCAGGCACGGAGCAGTCATTCGGCCAGCGGACAGCAAGGGGGCAAGCTGTTCGGGACATTGTGATTTCACTTTGGAGGTCCCAAATAGTACCAATGAACTAACCGGCGACGTTTACTTTAGTTTTAGATCAATTAAGTTTGATCACAGCATCTTAAGGGTTAATGCCGGACATCAGCCCGATTGGCGATGTCTGGCATTAGCCATGGGTCCTGGTTACCTATAGTTACATAGTTACATAGTTACATAGTTAGTACGGTCGAAAAAAGACATATGTCCATCAAGTTCAACCAGGGAATTAAGGGGTAGGGGTGTGGCGCGATATTGGGGAAGGGATGGGATTTTATATTTCTTCTTAGTGCCAGAAAGTTAAACAGATTTGTAAATCACTTCTATTAAAAAATCTTAATCCTTCCAGTACTTATCAGCTGCTGTTATGGTGCACAGGAAGTTCCTTTCTTTTTTAATCTCCTTTCTGTCTGACCACAGTGCTCTCTGCTGACACCTCTGTCCATTTTAGGAACTGTCCAGAACAGGAGAAAATCACCATAGAAAACCTCTCCTGCTCCGGACAGTTCCTAAAATGGACAGAGGTGACAGCAGAGAGCACTGTGGTCAGGCAGAAAGGAAATTCTAAAAGAAAAGAACTTCCTGTGCATCATAACAGCAGCTTATAAGTACTGGAAGGATTAGAATTTTTTTTAAATGAAAGTGATTTACAAATCTGTTTAACTTTCTGGCACCAGTTGATTTAATTTTTTTTTTTTCCAGTGGAGTACCCCTTTAATAAACGTCCATTTGCGGCAAGGGGTTAAAGGAGAAACATCATGCATAAAACTTATTTACAATCTGCAGGATAGGGGATACGTTTTTTACACATGACATATTCCTTAATTATAATTTATGAATATGTTAAATAAAAGTTAACCTGGTACTGAACATTGGGGTATGCCACTTACAACTGGTACCATTCAGAGTAGGAATCAGTTACAATACTCTCTAGGTATGGTCCCTAACCCTTAGACAACACAGGGTGTACATGTAAAAATTGAGCACTCTAAGGGACTTTGAAGCAAGCTCAGAAGCTGATCTTGCTTCGAAGACAGTAAGTGATGTCTGCCATCAGCAGTCAGGACTCACCGCTAATGCTGGACATCAGAGATCATGCTTATATCTGCCATTTAACCCTTTAGATCACAGCATCTAAAACAGAAATATACAGTTGCCAGAGGTTTGGGGGCACTCATTGGACCTTCCGCAGTAAAATCACAGTGGTCTAATGAGTGAGGATGGTGGTTGGCAGTCTCTTGCCCTCCTTCTTGCTGTTCTCTCAAGATCTGTACAAGTAGATCACTGATATTACTGATCAGTGCTATGCCATTGCAGCACTGCACAGTAACTGCAATTGAAAGATCGCTATTAAAGAAGTAATCCACTGGAAAACATTTTTTTTTATCAACTGGTGCTAAAAAGTGAATCAGATTTGTAAATTACTTCTATTAAAAAATCTTAATCCTTCCAGTACTTATCAGCTGCTGTTATGATCAACAAGAAGTTTTTTTTATTTTGAATTTCCTTACTGCCTGACCACAGTGCTCTCTGGTGACACCTCTGTCCATTTTAGAAACTGTCCAGAGCAGGATAGGGTTTCTATGGTGATTTGCTCCTACTCTGGACAGTTCCTAAAATGGACAGACGTGTCAGCAGAGAGCACTGTGGTCAGGCAGAAAGGAAATTCAAAAAGAAAAGAACTTCCTGTGGATCATAACAGCTGCTGGATCATAAGTACTGGAATTAAGATTTTTTTTTATAGAATCAATTTACAAATCTGGTTAACTTTCTGGCACCAGTTGATTAAAAAAAAATATATATATATGTTTTCCAGTGGAGCATCCCTTTAATATTCCCCTATGGGGACTTAAAAATAAAAATGTAAAGTTAATAATAATTTTTTTTTCATTTTAATAAGCCTCCTCCCTAATTATAATGTAAATCTATTTTGGCTACTAAAGTTTTAGGAGAAAAATAAATGAAAAATCGCTGTGCATACTGCATAAGGGGTTAAGTTTTCAATCCCTTATATTTATTTCAAGGCCTATAGACCTTAATTTAACCGTTGGGTGTTTATGAGGTACAGCTGAAACTATCATATAGGTCTTATATGTTATCACTGATTCTTGACTGTTTATCTCACAGTTGAGTTTTTTCACATTTTTATGTTCTGTACATGGCCCCAGGTTTTCTTATATACTGCCGGTCTGGGCCAGTCATAGTTTCATCACCTTATTCAGTTTTTTTTTTTTTTTTTACATTTCCCCTTAAGCCAGTAAAATTGTAAAGGCAGTTGTTTATTGCAACAACTGATGTAATTGTTGATGCAGCTGAATGTTAAAGTGAAGTACTTTACATTATCTTACTTTCCTCCCAAACAATAATGGAGATGTAAGACTACAGATAAAGATACATATTTGTCTTCATTCTTCTCCAAACAAGAATCCCATTGCTGTATGTCAGCTGTGACCAGGCACCCAGACGGTAAGATTAAATGAATGCTTTCAGCAGTTTTTAAGACATCTTTTATACAATTGATATTTACTTATTCATTACTTTTTATTCTCTGTGTGTTCTACTTGTCACTTGCTTAAATATTATTTCCTTCCTAGAACCTGATGTCTCCTTTTCTTTGTATCTTCTTGGTATGTTAGCAATTAAATTAATTGTAAAGCCAACAAGAATCCCTTAAATCTCTCATGGTTTGTACTTTGCTTAGACACGATCAGTGAAGTTACTGTGTGTCTATTTGTAGGCAGATTAGATAAACCAGATTTTTGGCATCATGTTATACGAAAACTAAAAGGTCAAATTTGTTGACAAAAAAAATAAATCTGAAAAAGAAAGTACAAGCATATTCTAAACATGAGAAGACACAACTCTGCTCTATGACTCTACACTACGATTTCTACTAAATGTTCAACAACTTTATTACAGTAATACCCTCAGATTCTGGGCTGAATAATTTTTTAAATATATCTGCATAGGGGAACATAGGGGGGGGCTTTTCTCCATTTACCCCTTATAAAAAGAAAAAGTTGGGGTCTACACCAACCTGTTAGTGTAAAAAAAAAAAAATTACACTAACATGCTGGTGTTAATCTTTACTTTTTATTTTCACAAGAGGTAAAAGGAAAAAAAGACCCCCAAAATTTGTAACACAATTTCTCCTGAGTAAGGAAGTACTCCATATGTGAACATATTTCCATACTCGAAAGAAATGGGGTTACCAAATTGGGGGGTAATTTACATTTTTCCTTTACACATCCAACTTTAACAAAAAATTGTGAAATACTTGTGAGGTGTTAAGGCTCACTATACCCCTTGTTACATGCCTTGAGGGGTGTAGTTTCTAAAATAGTATGCCATGTGTTTTTTTTTTTTTGCTATTCTGGAACCATAGGGGCTTCCTAAATGTGACATGCCCCCCAAAAACCATTTCAGCAAAATGTACTTTCCAAAAGCCAAATGTGACTACTCTTCTGAGCATTGTAGTTCGCCCACAGAGCATTTTATGTCCTAACATGGCATATTTCCATACTCAGAAGAGATGGGGTTACAAATTTTGTGGGGTATTTTCTTCCATTACCCTTTATAAAAATGGTAAATTTGGGAAAAAAAACTTCACTTTAGTGAAAATATATATTTTTTCATTTAGACATCCGACTTTAACAAAAAGTCATCAAACACCTGTGGGGTGTTGAGGCTCACTGGACCCCTTGTTACTTGCCTTGAGGGGTGTAGTTTCCAAAATGGTATGCCATGTGGGGGTTTTCTGCTGTTCTGGCACCACAGAGGCTTCCTAAATGTGACATGCCCACCAAAAGTCATTTAAAAAAAAACTCACTCTCCAAAATCCCATTATCGCTCCTTCTGAGCCCTCTACTGTGCCCACCGAACACTTCATATACACATATGAGGTATTTCCTTACTCGACAGAAATTGGGTTAACATTTTGAGAGGCTTTTTCTCCTTTTACCTCTTGTAAAAATTCAAAAACTGGGTCTACAAGAACATGTACTTTAGTGTAAAAAATAAAGATTTTGAATTTTCTCCTTTTTTTTGCTGTTATTCCTGTGAAACACCTAAAGGGTTAACACACTTACTGAATGTCATCTTGAATATTTTGAGGGATGAAGTTTTTATAATGGGGTCATTTGTGGGGTATTTCTAATAGACAGACCCTTCAAATCAACTTCAATCCTGAACTGGTCCATGAAAAATTCTGATTTTGAAAATGTGAAAAATTGGAAAATTGCTGCTGAACTTTGAAGCCCTCTGATGTCTTCCAAAAGTAAAAACATGTCAACTTTATGATGCAAACATTAAGTAGACATATTGTATTTGTGAATAAAAATATAATTTATTTGTAATGTCTATTTTCCTTACAAGCAGAGAGCTTCAAAGTTAGAAAAATGCAAAATTTTCAATTTTTCCATAATTTTTTGGAATTGTTCACAAAGATATGATGCAAGTATCGACAAAATTTTACCACTAACATAAAGTAGAATATGTCACGAAAAAACTTTCTCAGAATCAGAATGAAAGGTAAAAGCATCCCAGAGTTATTAATGCTTAAATTGAAAGTGGTCAGATGTGCAAAAAACGCCCTGGTCCTACAGTGAAAATTGTCCTGGTCCTTAAGGGGTTAAAATATGCATCACTCACTTTTTTACCTATAAAGAATTTAAAGTTGCCCTGTTAGGTCTCCGATGCCACCATATCTAAAGGAAACATAGGACAGAGAGGAAGTGACTGCTTTGAAAAATTGTTAAAAATTAGAGTGTTGATATTTTAAAAAGTAATAAAGGAGCAAATAAAGACAAAGAGACAGGTCACCAGATGTATACACATGTATTGGGGTGATTTAGAAAAATAGCATATAATGACAGGTACTCTTTAACCTCTTAAGGACCCAGGACGTATGGGTACGTTCTGGGTCCCGGTCCTGCGATATAACGCGGGGTCACATGGTGACCCCGCATCATATCGTGGCGGGCCGGCGTCATAGTGAAGCCGGGACCTACCACTAATAGCGCGCGGCACTGATCGCGGTGCCGCGCGCTATTAACCCTTTAGCCGCGCGGCTAAAAACGAAAGTAAAAGTACCCAGCTAGCTCAGGGAGCTGTTCGGGATCGCCGTGGTATAATCACGGCATCCCGAACAGCTGTAGCACAGGAGGTGGTCTTCTTACCTTCTGCTGCGCTGTCCGATCGCCGAATGAATGCTTCAAGCCTGAGATCCAGGCTTGAGCATTCAATCGCCCAAAACACTGATTGTTCCATTCTTATGGATATGAATCAATCAGTGTAAAAGATCAGTTAATGCGATGTTATAGCCCCCTATAGGAGCTATAATATTGCATAAGAAAAGTGTAAAAAAATCATTAACCCTTTCAATTATTCCTTCCCCTACTAAAAGTTTGAATTACCCGGCATTTCCAAGAATAAAAAAAAACACAGTGTAAATAAAAATAAACATATGTGGTATTGCCTTGTGCGGAAATGTCCGAGTTATAAAAATATACCGCTTTTTAAACCGTACGTTCAATGACGTACGCGCAAAAAAATTCCAAAGTCCAAAATAGCGCATTTTTGATCACTTTTTATACCACAAAATCAAACCTATACAAGTAGGGTATCATTTTTACCGTGTGGACCTACAGAATGAAGATAAGGTATCATTTTTGCCGAAAAATTTACTGCGTAAAAACAGAAGCCCCCAAAACTTGCAAAATAGTGCTTTTTCATCAATTTTGTCGCACATAGATTTTTTTTCCCGTTTCACTGTAGATTTTTGGGTAAAATGACTAATGTCATTACAAATTAGAATTAGTGATGCAAAAAATAAGCCATCATCTAGAATTTTAGGTGAAAATGTTTAAGAGTTATGATTTTTTAAATGGGCACTGTCATGAAGTAAAAAAATTGATATGTTATAGTACTTAAGTACTACAACATATCTCTAATATACTTTAATTAAAAAAAAGTGATTTTAAACAAGTTTAAAACCACTTTAAAATTCGGCCACTATGGGTCGCCCTCCTAGTGGCCGAATGCATTCGGCAGTGACATCACCACTGAATTTCGACTCATTTAAGCCTGGCAATGATTCGAAATTCAGGCACTGCGGTGCTCGCTCCCGCCTGTCAATCAAACAGGCGAGAGCGAGCACGCTGATAGCTGGGGCTGCGCGCATTGGACAGCTCCAATGGCCTCGCGCGTGGCCCCGCCCGCCCCCGTTACCCTGTCCGGAGGCAGCGCGCACACTCATTGCTGTGCTGATCCTCTGGATGGGTAAATCTGCACTAGAGGAATGGGGTGGGGGAAGCGGGGTTCGGGGGAGCGCCGCCGTTCAGCACTAGAGACATGGTGGGTGGGAGCGTGGTTCGGGAGAGTGCCGCCGTTGCTCAGCAGGAGCGCTCAGCACGAGCACTCAGCAATAGAGGCATGGTGGGGGGGGGGAGCGCGGTTTGGGAGAGTGCCGCCACCGCTGCTCAGCAGGAGCGCTCAGTACTAGACGCATGGTGGGGGGGCGGGATTCAGGAGAGTGCCACCGCTGCTCCGGGAGTGGAGTAGCACTGCTGCGCTAACAAAGTTATTGTTTTCACCACAGGGTGCCTCCAGCTGTTTCACCACTACAACTCCCAGAATGCCCTGACAGCCAGTAGATGTCAGGGCAAGCTGGGAGTTGTAGCGTCAAACAGCTGGAGGCACCCTGTATAGTGAACTAAGGGCGGAAGTGTCGGCCCCAGCAGGCATCAGTGACGTCACGCCTGCTGGGGAAGTCTGCCTGGTAGTGAGCACACTGCCAGGCAGACAAAAAGCCATTTTAATATAGTAAAAAATGTAAAGGCAGGGAGGGGGTAAGGGATAGATGGGCAATAGGCAGGGACAGAAAGAAAATAAATGGATGGTGGGAGCTACCCTTTAAAGTTAAGGTGGAAAAATTGAAAATGAAAAAACGGAAAAAGCCCGGGTCCTTAAAAATATTTTGATAATTAAACCGCACGGTCAATGCCGTACGCGCAAAAAAATTCCAAAGTCCAAAATAGCGTATTTTTGGTCACTTTTTATGACAAAAAAAATGAATAAAAAGAGATCAAAAAGTCAGATCAAAACAAAAATGGTACCGCTAAAAACTTCAGATCACGGCACAAAAAAAGGAGTCCTCATACCGCCCCGTACATGGAACAATAAATAAGTTATAGGGGTCAGAGGAGAACAATTTTAAACGTATAAATTTTCTCGCATGTAGTTATGATTTTTTTTCTGAAATAATTAAAAATGAAACCTATATAAGTAGGGTATCATTTTAATCGTATGGACCTATAGAATAAAGATAAGGTGCCATTTTTTATGAAAAATGTACTGCGTAGAAACAGAAGCCCCCAAAATTTACAAAATGGCGTTTTTTCTTCCATTTTGTCGCACAATTATTTTTTTTTCAATTCGCCGTAGATTTTTGGGTAAAATGACTCATGTCATTACAAAGTAGAATTGGTGGCGCAAAAAATAAGCTATGATATGGATATTTAGGTGAAAAATTAAAAGGCAAGGAGAAAAAAACGAAAGAGCAAAAACTGAAAAATGCTATGTCCTTAAAGGGGTATTCCAGGATTTTTTTATTTTATTTGACTATGCTACAGGTAAAGTTAGTGTAATGCATAATATAGTGTCTAAACCTGTGTTTGACGGTTTTCTCACAATTCTTCTGTGATATTCACCCCAATATATATTTTTACCAGCATACAAAATGACTGTTGTCATAGATTTTTCCCAGGTTGCAATGTGGCCGAGACCTGACTCACTAGTCAGCTGATGACAGGGAGACTGTCTGCTTCAATGGGTGGAGGGATCGCTTGGTGGGAGAGATCAATCTACAACTAATGGAACAGCTGTAGGCACCCTGATTTAAAACCACAGTTCTTTTGATGGATGCAGCTCATTTATGTTTCAATGGGTGGGGTGGATGATGTGTGGGAGGGAGGAAAATGGAATTGTGGGATTTGTAGTCAAAAAAAGAAAAGCCAAACAGGAAATACCAGTTCACAAAAAGCTAGCCACAGTGTTATGGTAATCTCACAACATAGCCATTTAGCTCTAAGACAATCGCAGATCCTTCCTAAGCATTGTCCATTACTGTCTGCCAGTGTCTAAAATCACCTTATGGTGGATAACCCCTTTAAGGGGTTAATTCCTGGCCCCTTTTTTAATAGTGGCACCACATTTACTAAGCACCAGTTAAGGGGAGCTATCCTTGAATATTAGAAATAGGGATTGGTCTATTACATTACTTAAATGGGCACTGTCAAATTCAAAAGCTTTTTATATGTTGTACATCTTGGCAAAACATTAATCTTTCTAATATACTTCATAAGAAAATGTTATTTCCTTTTTATAAAAACCATGGCTTATAAATTCATAGCTTTGTGTAAGAGCATGTGTGTAAGTGGGTAAATAACTGGTTCAGTGATAGGAATCAGAGGGTGGTTAATAATGGTACATACTAGTTGACTGTTACTAGTGGGGTACTCTAGGGGTCAGTTTGGGGTCCTATTCTTTTTAATGTATTTATTAATGACAATTGTAGTATATAAATGTTTGCAGATGATACTAAACTGTGCACAGTTACAAATTGCAAAGTGCAAAGTTACAAATGGATCTGGATAGGTTGGACGTTTGGGATGAGAAGTGGCAGATAAGGTTCAACACTGATGAATGTAAGGTTATGCACATGGGGAGGAAAAATCAATTCTGGGAATATGTATTAAATGGGATAATGCTGGGGACGTCTGACATGGAAAAGAAGCTTGCATCATACCTGCATGATCCCAGCTGCCATCAGCAGCCAGGACCTTCGGCTAACGCCGGACATCGCCAATCAGGTCAATGCCTTGCTACAGCCCTTTAGACAACACGATCAAAGTTCATAATGGCATCTAAAAGTGATGAAATCTGATTCTGGCTGCTCAGCGGGGCTGATCGGGATCACCGCAAGGAAATCGCGATGTACTGATCAGTTGAAAGGGTGGAGGGAAGTCTCCTACCTCCTTCCATATTGTCTAATCAGTGCTCCTATGCTGTAGCCAGTCATTACAGGCTATGGCAATTGAGCACCGATAACTCTGATCATTGCTATGCTATGGAGCAGCATTGATCAGTGTATAAAATCTGAAGATTGCAGGTAATAGTTTCCTGTGTGGACTAAAAAACTAAAAAAAATTGAATAAAGTTTTTTAAAAAGTTAATAAATATGATTTAACCCCTTCCCTAATAAAAGTTTAAATCACCCCCCTTTTTCCATTCATAAAATGATGTAAAAAAAATAAAAATAAACATATTTGGTATTGACGCATGCGTACATGTCTAAGCTATTAAAATATAATGTTAATTTAACCCCTTAACGCATATGGACGTTTATGAATGTCCATAAGCGTCTCCGATGTATGACGATGTATCAGCAGGTGAGCGCACATCATACCCGGTGGGTCCCGGTTACTATAAGAAACCAGGACCCGTGGCTAATGGCGGACATCGCCGATCGGGCTGATGTCCGGCATTAACTCTTTAGAAGCGGCGATCAAAGTTGATCACCGTGTCTAAAGTGAAGGTAAAAGCTTCTCAGCAGCACAGTCGGGCTGATCGGGACCATCGTGGTAAAATTGCGATGTCTCGGTCAGCTAAGACGCAGCAGAAGGGTCTCTTACCTGCCTCCTGTGCGTCAGAACAGCGATTGATTGCTCCAAGCCTGAAATCCAGACTTGAGCAATCAACCTCCGATAACACTGATCCCTGCCATTGAATGCAATGGCAGTGATCAGTGTATTGAATCAATATACTGCATGTTATAGTCCCCTATTCATTTTTTTCATGATATAAAAAGTGACCAAAAGTGCACTATTTTGGATTTTTGAATTTTTTTTGGGGCGTACGCCATTGACCGTGCGGTTTATTTAACCATATATTTTTATAATTCTGACATTTCTGCATGCGGCAATACCACATATTGTTACGCCGAGCGCTCCGGGTCCCCGTTCCTCCCCGGAGCGCTCGCCTCATCCTTGTTGCTGCAGCGCCCCGGTCAGATCCACTGACCGGGTGCGCTGCGGTTCCGCCTCCAGCCGGGATGCGATTCGCGATGCGGGTGGCGCCCGCTCGCGATGCGCACCCCGGTCCCCGTACCTGACTCGCTCTCCGTCGGTCCTGTCCCGGCGCGCGCGGCCCCGCTCCCTAGGGCGCGCGAGCGCCGGGTCTCTGCGATTTAAAGGGCCAGTGCACCAATGTTGGTGCCTGGCCCAATCTTCCCAATTAGCTTAATTGGTTCCCACCTGTTCCCTGGCTATATCTAGTCTCCTCCCTTGCACTCCCTCGCCGGATCTTGTTGCCTTAGTGCCTAGTGAAAGCGTTCCCTAGTCTGTTCCTAGCCCGTGTTCCTGACCTCCTGCCGTTGCCCCTGACTACGATCCTTGCTGCCTGCCTCGACCTTCTGCTACGTCCGACCTTGCTTCTGCCTACTCCCTTGTACCTCGCCTATCTTCAGCATCTTCAGCAGCCAGAGAGGTGAGCCGTTGCTAGTGGATACGACCTGGTCACTACCGCCGCAGCAAGACCATCCCGCTTTGCGGCAGGCTCTGGTGAATACCTGTAGTGTCTTAGAACCGGTCCACTAGCACGGTCCTCGCTATCCCTCTCTGGCACAGAGGATCCACCTCCTGCCAGCCGGCATCGTGACAGTAGATCCGGCCATGGATCCCGCTGAGGTTCCCCTGCCAGTTGCCTCGGATATCACCACGGTGGTCGCCCAGCAAGCCCGACAGATCGCCCATCTAATCCACCAGCTGTCGGAAATGTCCACCATTGCGCACCAACTTCAGTCGCAACTTCACCAGCAATCTTCTCCTCCGCCAGCTCCTGCACCTCCTCCGCAGCGAGTGGCCACTCCTAGCCTCCGCCTGTCCTTGCCGGACAAATTTAATGGGGACTCTAAGTTTTGCCGTGGCTTTCTTTCGCAATGTTCCCAGCACTTGGAGATGATGTCGGACCAGTTTCCTACTGAAAGGTCTAAGGTGGCTTTCGTGTTCTGCCTTCTGTCTGGAAAAGCCCTGTCATGGGCCGCACCGCTCTGGGACCGCAATGACCCCGTCACTGCCTCTGTACACTCCTTCTTCTCGGAAATTCGAAGTGTCTTTGAGGAACCTGCCCGAGCTTCTTCAGCCGAGATTGCCCTGCTGAACCTGGCCCAGGGTGTTTCTTCCGTTGGCGAGTACGCCATTCAGTTCCGTACTCTTGCTTACGAGTTGTCCTGGAATAGTGAGGTTCTCTGCGCGACCTTTAAAAAAGGCCTATCCAGCAACATTAAAGATGTTCTGGCCGCACGAGAGACTCCTGCTGACCTACATGAACTCATTCATCTTGCCACTCGCATTGACATGCGTTCTTCCGGATGGCGTCTGGAGCTCCGCCTGGATATGGACTTTGTTCGCACGAAGCGTTTTTTCTCCCCGGCTCCTCTCTCCTCTGGTCCTCTGCAATCTGTTCCTGTGCTTCCCGCCGCGGAGGCTATGCAAGTTGACCGGTCTCGCTTGACACCTCAAGAGAGGACACTACGCCGCATGGAGAATCTCTGCCTGTACTGTGCTAGTACCGAACACTTCCTGAAGGATTGTCCTATCCGTCCTCCCCGCCTGGAAAGACGTACGCTGACTCCGCACAAAGGTGACACAGTTCTTGATGTCAACTCTGCTTCTCCACGCCTTACTGTGCCTGTGCGGATATCTGCCTCTACCTTCTCCTTCTCTACTATGCTCGTCTTGGATTCCGGATCTGCAGGAAAATTTTTTTTGGCCTCTCTTATCAACAGGTTCTACGTTCCTGTGACCAGTCTCGCCAGACCCCTCTACATCTATTGTTTTTACAATAAAAGATTGGACTGTCTCGTGCGTTTTCACACAGAACCCCTCCTAATGTGCATCGGACCTCATCACGGAAAAATTGAGTTTTTTTTCCTCCGGTTCTTTGGCCCCAAGAAGAGGGGGAGACCCAAGGGGGGGGGTACTGTTACGCCGAGCGCTCCGGGTCCCCGTTCCTCCCCGGAGCGCTCGCCTCATCCTTGTTGCTGCAGCGCCCCGGTCAGATCCACTGACCGGGTGCGCTGCGGTTCCGCCTCCAGCCGGGATGCGATTCGCGATGCGGGTGGCGCCCGCTCGCGATGCGCACCCCGGTCCCCGTACCTGACTCGCTCTCCGTCGGTCCTGTCCCGGCGCGCGCGGCCCCGCTCCCTAGGGCGCGCGCGCGCCGGGTCTCTGCGATTTAAAGGGCCAGTGCACCAATGTTGGTGCCTGGCCCAATCTTCCCAATTAGCTTAATTGGTTCCCACCTGTTCCCTGGCTATATCTAGTCTCCTCCCTTGCACTCCCTCGCCGGATCTTGTTGCCTTAGTGCCTAGTGAAAGCGTTCCCTAGTCTGTTCCTAGCCCGTGTTCCTGACCTCCTGCCGTTGCCCCTGACTACGATCCTTGCTGCCTGCCTCGACCTTCTGCTACGTCCGACCTTGCTTCTGCCTACTCCCTTGTACCTCGCCTATCTTCAGCATCTTCAGCAGCCAGAGAGGTGAGCCGTTGCTAGTGGATACGACCTGGTCACTACCGCCGCAGCAAGACCATCCCGCTTTGCGGCGGGCTCTGGTGAATACCTGTAGTGTCTTAGAACCGGTCCACTAGCACGGTCCTCGCTATCCCTCTCTGGCACAGAGGATCCACCTCCTGCCAGCCGGCATCGTGACACATATGTTTATTTTTATTTTCATTTACATAGTTTTTTTTATGGGAAAAGGGGGGGGATTCAAACTTTTATTAGGAAAGGTGTTAAATGATCTTTATTCACTTTTTTTTCCACTTTTTTTGCAATGTTATAGCTCCCATAGGGGACTATAACACTGCACACACTGATCTTTTACATTGATCCGTGGTTTCTCATAAGAAACTACAAATCGATGTTTCTGCTGCTTGACTGCTCATGCCTGGATATCAAGCACTGAGCAGTCATTTGGCGATCGGACAGCGAGGAGGCAGGTAGGGATCATCCAGCTGTCATGTAAGCTATTCGAGATGCCGCGATTTTGCCACGGCGATCCCGAACAGCTCCCTGAGCTAACCGTCATTGTTTCACTTTCACTTTAGACACAGTGTTCAACTTTGAACTAAAGGGTTAATAGCGTTAATAGTTTGCAACAGCTGGGGACACCCTGGGCTGTTTGTAGGAGACAGAGGGGGCTGAAGAGAAATGCAGGGCTTTGGAATGTGCAGAAGTAATTTGATCTCATTGATAGAATTGCATATGGAGAGGAAGTGGGGAAAGGGAATTACACAGAGTTGTATAGGAAAAAAATGTAGTTTTGATTGAAAGCATGTGGTGAGTTCAAAATGGAATTGATAAATTATAGATATTAAGGCAGTTGCAAGTTTTAAATAGATTGATGGTTGATAGAACCAAGAAGGTTTATATATATGACAGTGTAATATACAGTTATATATAGCGGCGTGATTCTTGAGAACAATTGATTTGACTTAGTTATGTTGTAGTTCTCTGAATGGATATAGATAGGCAAAATAATGTTAGGTGAATAGATAGGCATAAGGTGTTGGCTGAAAGTATGATGCAAATATTTAGGTATTGAAGTTAACACCGATGTACAGACATACATTTGTTTATAAACTGGTGATAGGATGGTGAGAATTATCATATTTTCAATTAAGAGAGTCTTTGTATTAAGCAGGGGGGAGGGACTATGAAAATTGGTCTGTATAATACTATTATTATGGAGCTAAGAATCCCTTATGGAGTGACACCTTAAGATCATAACCAAGATTTTGCCTTTCTTTATTCCATGTTTCTTTCTTCCTTTTCCTCTCAAAAGTGAAGTTCCTCCCCCAGCAGCCATTTTAGTTCATACAATTAGTTCTCACCTCCACTCCCCTGCAGCCATTTTAACACACCTAATCAAGTGAAACATATTTGATAAATTAGGAATACACGGAATATGACCAGTGAATGGATTTAGGTGAAACTGTGTATGTACATGATTATGTCATAATGAAACTACTTGATGATATTTTATTAATCTCTTAATAAGTTTGTTTTCGCAGGAGTGCAAGATGGATTTAAAAAAAAAAAGGAAATTTATAAGGAAATGCAATTAACTTTCTGATTATATAGGAGTAACAAGAGAAGTTTGGCCAAGGAGAATAAAATAAAACGTAAAATAAATGAAAAAGTGATCACTGTTTAATTAATGAATATTACTTTAAGCATTTAAAATCAGCTAATGGTTTATTGATTAAAAATAATGCGCATTGAAGATGATTTTTTCTTCCCCAATTTTTGAAAGAGCTCTGTATATATTTTTTATTCTTTTACATTTTGTTTTTGGTGAGAATGTGGGCCCTGTCTGTGTGTGTTGTATGTTGAGTATTTGCAAATGTTGGTATTATTACATGTTACATGTGTATGGTATGTCTCCATGTAGGCACTGATTGCTCAAGAATTTTTTGAGAAATGATAAAAACCAAAATGAGGAAAAAAGCCAGACTCAAAGGGGTGGTGACCAGTGCAAAGAGGAGTGGGAGGAGAAAGGCGGGGCTTATAGGAAGATTGACAGAACAGCCTTGGTCTAATGAAACACAGTCACATTAAATTGAGGGAACTACAAATCTACTGTTTAAACTTGAATGTGTTCTAGTACCTGCATACACAACGTGATATACCTATACATTCTGCATTGTATTTATTCAAATAACATCAATTTTAAGTGGATAACTTTATAATGATATTTAGTGTAATACGAAGATGCTGATTGTCTTAAACTTATATATATAAAAACAAATTCAAGAGCCATGATAGGATATCGGAGAATCCATGGTTAATGCTGAGTCATAAATGTAAGTTTGTTCTAAGTAATGTAAAGACATAATACATAAGACAGGATATAAGGTGACCACACGCAGAATGAAGTTCTACTGCAATAAACCACTCAATCTGAGCTGGTGGTTCAGAGAAATAGAGTTGAAGGTATTCACTGAGATGTGTAAGATATCTGAAGGTATGAAACAATGAGTATGGGTACACTTTTATTACCGCCCACAAGTATGGGCCTATTGACGTAAAAGTGTTGTTGAATCCTTGAGCGAACCAATCTGTAGTTTGTAATTCAAGTATTCGAATTCGGAGAGCTGCCAGAGAAAGTGGCCATCGTAAAGATCAGAGACACATGAAGGAAACAGCCCCAGAAGCCAAGGGGACCGAATGGTGAAGGAGGCTGCCAAGGCCTCCTTCACCACAAAGTGTACAGGTGGATGGGCAATGTGGAATTTTCTGGTTAGGTCTCTTGCAGGAACCAGCTATGCATGCTGAGAGAGACCAATGGAAGAAGAAAGAGGTGGTACAGGGCAAAGACGGCATCTGGAAAGAGTTGGTAAGAAAATGTATGTGCCAGCAGTCTTGTACCCCATGGTAACATATATGACCCCATACACTAAGCAGAGGGGAGCTATGTATATAGTAATGTCAGTACATTGGGTCGCATCAGGATTCAACAATGCAGAAAGAATGTTTGTACAGACGTCCTCATTTACATCTGACATATGACCTAGGTAAAAACAATAAAGGTACCTGACCAACACGCTCCATAAACATCTTACCTGTTTCAGAGAATATGAGTAGACTTCATCTAACTGCCTGGGGTAGGTCAATATCAGTATCTCCTAGTCTAATTGTACTGATCCCTAACCATAGATACAGTAAAGTATACAATTAAGAACCTTTTGTGAAAATGTACCTAGTTCAGATTTTGTAATTGTCACCCATTTCTTCAAAACCTATTCAGGAAATAAGTGAGGAAAGAGAAGATTGCATATGATGATCCCCTATAGATGTATCTCTGATAATTGTTAAATCTATGTCTGTGCATAACCATGGTTGTTCCAAAGGGAAAGATAATTACAACGGATTGTTAGGATGTGACGTTGTATGAGGAGAAACAGTAGGTGAACATGTACAAATAGCGGTGTGCAACAAGTATTTCAGTGAGTAATAATGTTATAAAGGAAAGGAATACTTGGTGTAAGATTATAGAAAGGATAGACCTAGCTAGCCGGATGAGTAAATGGTAACTATCGTAAAGTATGGGATACTTGGGGATATGAAGTTTAGAGTAAAATTAGAAAGCAATTAAACTGGGGAATACACATTAGTCAAGACACGTCTGCCTATACACACTTCCATTAACGAACCTACAAAGAAATCTACACCACACTTTAGAGGAAACCGTACAGCCCCTGCTGGGAGTTTAGATCCCTCTGTGTATATTGATGTTAAAGGAGTCCCAAGGGGGGCCCAGATGAGTTTTATAGCTAGAGGTCAAATAAAAAGACGGAGTTGAGTCAATAATATCCCAGATTTCCATGAGTAAAATTAATTATATCTATTATAACCAACTAAGATTAATACATTTCTTTGTAAATGCTCTTCAAGGTTAGACCGAACAACTAAGAGTCACATCCGCTATAATATTCCAAAATGGTACGGCATTAGATATGATGTATGGTGTAAAAGGAAAAGGGGGGTATACAAGAGGTTTGGGAGATTTGTTGCACGTATATCTCAGTCAGTATAGGACCGGTAAAATATTCATACTTATAATTCTAATAATCTTGCTTTGTTGTGTGTTGTGTTTTGCTTTGCCTAAAGAAGAAGGAGTGTGAGACGACTGTCGAGAATGCCACGCCAGTGATGACAAATGTGGACTTTGAGATTAAAGATGAAGCCTATACCCCACTACAGAGCTTAAATGCCATCTATAACACCAGTGACCCATAGGGACAGCATCTGACTCCATATGTGTAAAGTCTGTGGCTAAGGGGGTCCATGGATAAGCCATGGGTCGTCTAAAGTACAGTGAAACGTTCGAGAAAACACATTGGGGCAGATGAGTTAGGATGATGGAAATTAGGGAAAGGTAGAATGATCATTTTTTAGGGGGGCTTGTAATAGATGTTTCTATGGTTTCCTTCCATGTAAAAAAATGATTCATGTAGGAGCCCCCCTTCCTCATCTGTTTTCCCCCTCTGCTCCTTCCGGTATCTGCTCTGGACCCCTCCCATCGTGTAGAGGAAGTGAAATGCCATGAGGACAAGGCACATTCCTCATGATATTTGCTCACTCCCCATATGCTAGAACATCCCCTAGCAGGGGGTAGGAACTTATGTTAATGACAAAGGTGATATAAGCTTGAACGATTTGAAATAAATCCCAGTGGACAGCACACAGGGAACGCTAAAGCACAATGGCTCTGTCTGATTTATTTCTCTATGCTTCGGTATATACATTCTGTACAAGAACGATGAGTTTAATCCACCACAATACTATATTATTAATAAATTTAATTTTAATTATTGGATCCATATCTTTCCTTGTATTTTTCTATACTTCATTTCCCAGTGTTCTTGAGGACTGGTACTCTTTAATTTAATTTTTATATTACTCTAGGCCTTATTGGGTGAAAGCATCACCTTTAACCTCGAACACTTATCTCCCCATATCATAAGTGAGATACACATCCTTCTCTGTATAATTTACAAATCTGTTTAACTTTTTGGCGCCAAAAGAATTGTTTTCCACTGCAGTACCCCATTAAGGGGTTAAGTCATCAGTTGATTTTAAATTTCGTTGATGGCCAATATGTGGAATATTATTTATACTCTAATAATTAAATATATTAACTGCTAAGTCAAGATCATGTGTGCTATAGTTTTTACCATATAAAAGTACAGATTCCAGTATAACCCAAGTGAAGGAAATAGTTTGCTGGAGGTTTTTGTTTCATTCATCATTGGTAAAGACCTGATGGCACACAGACAGATTACACAATTATATCTGACTCACAGGTGACGACTTCTATGTATTTGTTGCTTTTCTTCTTCATCTGGTAAAGACCAGGATGATATTTAGCTACTATATTGCTTCACTCTGCCGCCCAGAGATCTTTGGCTCTTCACTTTTTTAGAAGATCATCATCCCCTACTGTAGGGAAAAATCCTTATAGTGCCAAATATTGGGCCCCCTGTATATAACACAACCATACACTGTGACCCTGTATGTAATACTGCCACACACTGTACCCCTAAAACTTCCAGAAACTATGCCTAAGAATACTGTTATATATTTTGCTTTTAAATGTAATACTGCAACATGCTGTGCCCCCTGAATATAACCATGTCACACAATATACCCTCTGAATATAACCCTGTCATATATTGTGCCCACTTGGATATAATACTGTACTGCCACAAACTTTCTCCACAGTTAAGCTGAATCCCAGCCCTGAACTGTTCCCTTTCAGATATCTCTGTCCTCCTCTTCAAACCTGTCAACTCTAGACTCCTCTGTCACTCCTTAGACCCCTCTGTCTCCTCCAGAACTATCTGCCTCCATCCAGACCTCTCTGTCTCCTCCAGACCCCTAGGCCTCCCATCAGAACCCTATGAACCATTCAGACTTATTTGTCCTCCTCTCTGTCTTCCTCTCTTATTTCTCTTACTCCCTCAGACTCATCTAATTTCTCTAAATCCCTCTGTTTCCTCCAGACACCCCTGTCTCCGCCAGAACCTACCCTTTAAAACCCTCTGTCCCCTCACGACCTCTCCTTCTCCTCCAGACCCATGCGTCCTCCCCTTCAGAACCCTCTGTCCTCCTTCAGACTATTTTGTCTCCTCCAGATCCCTCTCCCTCCATTCATAGAAACAGATGTTGGCAGATAGAAATTCAGCCTGTCTACTCTGCCCAACTCCACAGACACCTCTTTCCCCATTGAGATCCCTCTGCCCCCCTTTCAGCCCCATAACCCCCTACCCTAATCCAGCTTTGCTCATCAGTACAGAGCAAGATGCTGGCTAGTGAGAGGCTTTTAACACATTAAGGCATATTTGCCCTTATTTGTACAGGTTATAAAAGATGAGTAGGTGAACAGCTGATTATCTAAACAGAATATTTCCCCATTCTTACGTCATGTGCTGGGAAAGTCTGTACGTGAAACCTTAAAATGTCAGTAAAATAGAAATATAACATTTTTAAAATTCATCATAGAAGCTAAAGAACCAAATGAGAATGTGAAAGTGACATATATCATCGCAAAGCATTCTTGGCTCTGCTTGCTGTTATATAGTTATTATACTTGTTCACTCTTGATTGGCAGCACAGAATTAATTGGATTTCAGATTGGGATCTGATTGGCTCAGGCTCATTAAATCATCTCTTCTAAGTCTGTGGTCTGAGCCATTTATTTATGATAAGTAAGTGGCGGTATATGTTCAGAAACAATCATAGACCTTTTTGATTTATAGCTCAATGCAAATCAGATGTGGGAGTCTTCATTAAAGATATAGCTCCCTATTAAATTCTCAGGCTCAAACGGTTGTCAGAAGTGTATGCAAATTGGAAGCCTTGTTTCCACTACAGCAGTTCCTATATGGATAGAATTATAAAGGATTGTAAACGAACGCATCAATTTTCCTCTATGGTTCCACAACGAGAAAGGTGCTAATTAAATTTAATTAGCTAAACATTGTACATGCATTTTTGCTTGAACTTAACTGCATATGATACAGTCTATAAAATAAGTGAAAAAATACTAAAAAAAAATAAAATAACCGCTGCTGTTTAATAAACAGCTCTTAACGGAAGATGAAATTTATCCCTTCAAATTCATGGTCCATATGTGCAACCAATATCCCAGGTTAATTGCGACTGCCAGGCTTGTTGTTTACTGTGAAATATCCACAGAAAGACAATTTTAAAGCAGGATGCATAGAAATGTACACAACAGATGGTAAACACATCATTCTTTCAAAAAAACATTTATAATGTGTATCTTACCTTTCCTGTTATTCAGCACATTTTATCAATACAATTTGTGAGAAAAATTGATAGCGCATCTCCCCCCGCCAAAAAAAAAGTAAAAAAAAATGAGTCAGTAACCCCTTAAGGGCCCAGCCCATTTTGGTCTTGAGGACACAGACTATTTTCATTTTGACATTAAAAAAAATGTTCTCCTCTCCTTTTAAAAGCCATAACTTTTAAACATTTTTTATTTATTTATTTTTTTATCTACAGACCCATATGGCTTATCAGGGCTTGTTTTTTGTGCAATTAACTTTACTTTGTAATGACACCTTTCATTTTTCCATCAGTTGTGCACCGAAATAATAAATAAATGTATTATTTGTGATGGAAATTGATCTATGTTATCGGCGCTTGTTCCTCTGATCTATGTTATCGGCGCTTGATTGCTAAGCCTTTAACAATCACTAATCACAGAGCAGGGGAAGACATCAAGGACAAGGTAAGGCCCATGGCTTTGATGTCCAGGTACCCTAGAGATGCTACCAATGAAAATACAAACTATATTGCTGCCATAACTCAACGTTATTCATCTGGCCACCAATCATGGGAATAAGCTAGTTGAGGCATCCGCTCTCCTCGTATAAATTATATTCAGTGTTTTTTAGACACCGAGGTGCAGAGTGGCACGTTTCCTGGGAGGCATAGTAGTAAATTTTTTTGAGGGGGTACCTTTTTTCAAAGTCTCCATTCCCTCCTCACCCTGTTTATTTGGGGCCGAAACAGGCATAAGATTAATCTCTCAACCATTCAACGTCCCAATCTTGCAGTTGGGGTTGCATTGCCAGATTTTAATTTTTATTACCTTGCAGGTCAGCTCTGTTATGTTCGGCACTGGGTGGTATCAGACCCTTTGCCAAGATCTGAACAGATTTTGGCCCGGTTTGTCCCTACCCTGAGGTTTCTTTTGGAGGGACACTCAGCAGGTGGTCTTCTCCCATTGCATAAGCTGTCACGATGCCGGCTGGCAGGTAGTGGACCCTCTGTGCCAGAGAGGGATTGGCGTGGACCGTGCTAGTGGACCGGTTCTAAGCCACTACTGGTTTTCACCAGAGCCCGCCGCAAAGCGGGATGGTCTTGCTGCGGCGGTAGTGACCAGGTCGTATCCACTAGCAACGGCTCACCTCTCTGGCTGCTGAAGATAGGCGCGGTACAAGGGAGTAGGCAGAAGCAAGGTCGGACGTAGCAGAAGGTCGGGGCAGGCAGCAAGGATCGTAGTCAGGGGCAACGGCAGAAGGTCTGGAAACACAGGCAAGGAACACACAAGGAACGCTTTCACTGGCACTAAGGCAACAAGATCCGGCAAGGGAGTGCAAGGGAAGTGAGGTAATATAGGGAAGTGCACAGGTGAAAACCCTAATTGGAACCACTGCGCCAATCAGCGGCGCAGTGGCCCTTTAAATCGCAGAGACCCGGCGCGCGCGCGCCCTAGGGAGCGGGGCCGCGCGCGCCGGGACAGAACAGACGGGGAGCGAGTCAGGTAGGGGAGCCGGGGTGCGCATCGCGAGCGGGCGCTACCCGCATCGCGAATCGCATCCCGGCTGGCAGCAGGATCGCAGCGCCCCGGGTCAGAGGACGTGACCGGAGCGCTGCAGCGGAGGGAGTGAAGCGAGCGCTCCGGGGAGGAGCGGGGACCCGGAGCGCTCGGCGTAACAGTACCCCCCCCCTTGGGTCTCCCCCTCTTCTTGGAGCCTGAGAACCTGAGGAGCAGACTTTTGTCAAGGATGTTGTCCTCAGGTTCCCAGGATCTCTCTTCAGGACCACAACCCTCCCAGTCTACTAAAAAAAAATTTTTCCCTCTGACCTTTTTGGCAGCCAAAATTTCCTTGACCGAGAAGACGTCCGAGGAGCCGGAAACAGGAGTGGGAGGAACAGATTTGGGAGAAAAACGGTTGAGGATGAGTGGTTTGAGAAGAGAGACGTGAAAGGCATTAGGGATACGAAGAGAAGGAGGAAGAAGAAGTTTATAAGAGACAGGATTAATTTGACACAAAATTTTGAAAGGACCAAGATAGCGTGGTCCCAACTTGTAGCTAGGGACACGGAAGCGGACATATTTAGCGGAGAGCCATACCTTGTCTCCAGGGGAAAAAACGGGGGGAGCTCTTCTTTTCTTATCCGCGAACCTCTTCATGCGTGAAGAAGCCTGTAAGAGAGAATTTTGGGTCTCTCTCCATATAATGGAAAGGTCACGAGAAATTTCATCCACAGCGGGCAGACCAGAGGGCAAGGGGGTAGGGAGGGGGGGAAGAGGGTGACGGCCGTACACCACGAAAAATGGGGATTTGGAGGAAGATTCAGAGACCCTGAAGTTATACGAAAATTCGGCCCATGGAAGGAGATCTGCCCAGTCATCCTGGCGGGAGGAAACAAAATGTCGCAAATAATCACCCAGGATCTGGTTAATTCTTTCTACTTGTCCATTGGACTGGGGATGATATGCAGAGGAAAAATTTAATTTAATCTTGAGTTGTTTACAGAGAGCCCTCCAGAATTTAGACACGAATTGGACCCCTCTATCCGAGACAATCTGCGTAGGCAACCCGTGAAGACGAAAAATGTGTACAAAAAATTGTTTAGCCAACTGAGGCGCAGAAGGAAGACCAGGAAGAGGGATGAAATGTGCCATTTTGGAGAATCGATCAACGACCACCCAAATAACGGTGTTGCCACGGGAAGGGGGTAAATCAGTAATAAAATCCATACCAATCAGAGACCAAGGCTGTTCGGGGACAGGCAGAGGATGAAGAAAACCAGCGGGCTTCTGGCGAGGAGTCTTATCCCGGGCACAGATAGTGCAGGCTCGCACAAAGTCCCCAACATCCGTCTCCAGAGTCGGCCACCAATAGAAGCGGGAGATGAGTTGCACAGATTTCTTGATGCCCGCATGACCTGCGAGATGGGAGGAGTGACCCCATTTGAGGATTCCGAGGCGTTGGCGTGGAGAAACAAAGGTCTTTCCTGGAGGAGTCTGCCTGATGGAGGCAGGAGAAGTGGAGATCAGGCAGTCAGGTGGAATGATGTGTTGCGGAGGGAGATCAACTTCTGAGGCATCCGAGGAACGAGAGAGAGCATCGGCCCTAATGTTCTTATCGGCAGGACGAAAGTGAATCTCAAAATTAAATCGGGCAAAGAACAGAGACCACCGGGCCTGGCGAGGATTCAGCCGTTGGGCCGACTGGAGGTAGGAGAGGTTCTTGTGGTCGGTGTAGATAATAACAGGAAATCTTGATCCCTCCAGCAGATGCCTCCATTCCTCAAGTGCTAATTTAATGGCTAGAAGCTCTCGATCCCCGATGGAGTAGTTCCTCTCCGCTGGAGAGAAGGTCCTAGAGAAAAAACCACAAGTGACAGCATGCCCGGAAGGATTTTTTTGTAGAAGAACAGCTCCAGCTCCTACTGAGGAGGCATCAACCTCCAATAGGAAGGGTTTGGAAGGGTCAGGTCTGGAGAGCACGGGAGCCGAAGAAAAGGCAGACTTGAGTCGTTTAAAGGAGTCTTCTGCTTGAGGAGGCCAGGACTTGGGATCAGCATTTTTCTTGGTTAAAGCCACGATAGGAGCCACAATGGTAGAAAAATGTGGAATAAATTGCCTGTAATAATTGGCGAACCCCAAAAAGCGTTGGATAGCACGGAGTCCGGAGGGGCGTGGCCAATTTAAGACGGCAGAGAGTTTGTCTGGATCCATCTGTAGTCCCTGGCCAGAGACCAAATATCCTAGAAAAGGAAGAGATTGGCATTCAAACAGACATTTCTCAATTTTGGCATAGAGTTGGTTGTCACGAAGTCTCTGAAGAACCATACGGACATGCTGGCGGTGTTCTTCTAGATTGGCAGAAAAAATTAGGATATCGTCCAGATATACCACAACACAGGAGTATAACAGATCACGAAAAATTTCATTGACAAAGTCTTGGAAGACGGCAGGGGCATTGCACAGTCCAAAGGGCATGACCAGATACTCAAAGTGTCCATCTCTGGTGTTAAATGCCGTTTTCCACTCGTCCCCCTCTCTGATGCGGATGAGGTTATAGGCGCCTCTTAAGTCCAATTTAGTGAAGATGTGGGCACCTTGGAGGCGATCAAAGAGTTCAGAGATGAGGGGTAAGGGGTAGCGGTTCTTAACCGTGATTTTATTAAGACCGCGGTAGTCAATGCAAGGACGTAGGGAGCCATCTTTTTTGGACACAAAGAAAAATCCGGCTCCGGCAGGAGAGGAGGATTTACGGATAAAGCCCTTTTTTAGATTCTCCTGGACGTATTCGGACATGGCAAGAGTCTCTGGGGCAGAGAGAGGATAAATTCTGCCCCGGGGTGGAGTAGTACCCGGGAGGAGGTCGATAGGGCAATCATAAGGCCTGTGAGGAGGTAGAGTCTCAGCTTGTTTTTTGCAGAAAACATCCGCGAAGTCCATATAGGCCTTAGGGAGACCGGTTACTGGAGGAACCACAGAGTTACGGCAAGGGTTACTGGGAACCGGTTTTAGACAGTTCTTGGAACAAGAGGACCCCCAACTCTTGATCTCCCCAGTGGACCAATCCAGGGTTGGGGAATGAAGTTGAAGCCAGGGAAGTCCAAGGAGAATCTCCGAGGTGCAATTGGGGAGGACCAAAAGTTCAATCCTCTCATGATGAGATCCGATGCTCATAAGAAGGGGCTCCGTGCGGAAACGTATGGTACAGTCCAATCTTTCATTATTTACACAATTGATGTAGAGGGGTCTGGCGAGACTGGTCACTGGGATGTTGAACCTGTTGACGAGAGAGGCCAAAATAAAATTTCCTGCAGATCCAGAGTCCAAGAAGGCCACTGTAGAGAAGGAGAAGGCAGAGGCAGACATCCGCACAGGCACAGTAAGACGTGGAGAAGCAGAGTAGACATCAAGGACTGTCTCACCTTTGTGCGGAGTCAGCGTACGTCTTTCCAGGCGGGGAGGACGGATAGGACAATCCCTCAGGAAGTGTTCGGTACTAGCACAGTACAGGCAGAGGTTCTCCATACGGCGTCGTGTCCTCTCTTGAGGTGTCAGGCGAGACCGGTCGACCTGCATAGCCTCCACGGCGGGAGGCACAGGAACAGATTGCAGGGGACCAGAGGAGAGAGGAGCCGAGGAGACGAAACGCCTCGTGCGAACAGAGTCCATATCTTGGCGGAGTTCCTGACGCCTTTCAGAAAAACGCATGTCAATGCGAGTGGCTAGGTGAATAAGTTCATGTAGATTAGCAGGAATTTCTCGTGCGGCCAGAACATCTTTAATGTTGCTGGATAGGCCTTTTTTGAAGGTCGCGCAGAGGGCCTCATTATTCCAGGACAATTCTGAAGCAAGTGTACGGAATTGTACGGCATACTCGCCAACGGAAGAATTACCCTGGACCAGGTTCAACAGGGCAGTCTCAGCAGAAGAGGCTCGGGCAGGTTCCTCAAAGACACTTCGGATTTCCGAGAAGAAGGAGTGTACAGAGGCAGTGACGGGGTCATTGCGGTCCCAGAGCGGTGTGGCCCATGACAGGGCTTTTCCGGACAGAAGACTGACTACGAAAGCCACCTTAGACCTTTCAGTGGGAAACAGGTCCGACATCATCTCCAGATGCAGGGAACATTGGGAAAGAAAGCCACGGCAAAACTTAGAGTCCCCATCAAATTTATCCGGCAAGGATAAGCGTATCCCAGGAGCGGCCACTCGCTGCGGAGGAGGTGCAGGAGCTGGCGGAGGAGATGACTGCTGAAGCTGTGGTAGCAACTGTTGTAGCATAACGGTCAGTTGAGACAGCTGTTGGCCTTGTTGCGCTATCTGTTGTGACTGCTGGGCGACCACCGTGGTGAGGTCAGCGACAACTGGCAGAGGAACTTCAGCGGGATCCATGGCCGGATCTACTGTCACGATGCCGGCTGGCAGGTAGTGGACCCTCTGTGCCAGAGAGGGATTGGCGTGGACCGTGCTAGTGGACCAGTTCTAAGCCACTACTGGTTTTCACCAGAGCCCGCCGCAAAGCGGGATGGTCTTGCTGCGGCGGTAGTGACCAGGTCGTATCCACTAGCAACGGCTCACCTCTCTGGCTGCTGAAGATAGGCGCGGTACAAGGGAGTAGGCAGAAGCAAGGTCGGACGTAGCAGAAGGTCGGGGCAGGCAGCAAGGATCGTAGTCAGGGGCAACGGCAGAAGGTCTGGAAACACAGGCAAGGAACACACAAGGAACGCTTTCACTGGCACTAAGGCAACAAGATCCGGCAAGGGAGTGCAAGGGAAGTGAGGTAATATAGGGAAGTGCACAGGTGAAAACCCTAATTGGAACCACTGCGCCAATCAGCGGCGCAGTGGCCCTTTAAATCGCAGAGACCCGGCGCGCGCGCGCCCTAGGGAGCGGGGCCGCGCGCGCCGGGACAGAACAGACGGGGAGCGAGTCAGGTAGGGGAGCCGGGGTGCGCATCGCGAGCGGGCGCTACCCGCATCGCGAATCGCATCCCGGCTGGCAGCAGGATCGCAGCGCCCCGGGTCAGAGGACGTGACCGGAGCGCTGCAGCGGAGGGAGTGAAGCGAGCGCTCCGGGGAGGAGCGGGGACCCGGAGCGCTCGGCGTAACATAAGCTAGCCATTCATGTGTGGAAGGCCACAAAATAGTTCAGTGGTTTCACTGCCGTGCCATCGGACCTCACTTTGTGGCATAACCCTCATTTCACACATCTACTGGGGTCAGGAGTGAGGCCGGGGTTGTTACCCTTGAACAAGTATATGTTGATTGGGTTTTTTGTTCCTTTTCTAAAATGCAGTATGACTATGGGGTTCCATTATAAAAACTGCACCCCTCAAAGTATTCAAAATGACATTCAGTAAGTGTGTTGACCCTTTAGGTGTTTCACAGGAATAGCAGCAAAGTGAAGGAGAAAATTCTAAATCTTCATTTTTTACACTGACATGTTCTTATAGACCCAGTTTTAGAATTTTTTCAAGGGGTAATAGGAGAAAAAGTCCCCCAAAATTTGTAACCCAATTTCTCTCGAATAAGGAAATACCTCATATGTGTATTTCAAGTGTTCGGCGGGTAGAGTGAATTTTGATGAAATGGTTTTTAGGAAGGCCCTATGATGCCAGAACAGCAGAAACCCCCCCACATGTCATACCATTTTGGAAACTACTCCCCTCAAGGCATGTAACAAGGGGTCCAGTGTGCCACCCAGGTGTTTGATGACTTTTCGCTAAAGTCGGATGTGTAAAAGAAAAAAAAAAGTTTTCACTAAAGTGCAGTTTTTCCCCCAAATTTATCATTTTTACAAAAGGTAATGGGAGAAAATTCCCACCAAAATATGTAACCCCATCTCTTCTGAGTATGGAAATACCCCATGTTAGGATGTAAAATGCTCTGCGGGCAAACTACAAAGCTCAGAAGAGTCACATTTGGCTTTTGGAAAGCAAATTTTGCTGAAATGGTTTTTGGTAGGCATGTTGCATTTACGAAGCCCCTATGGTGCCAGCAAAAATAAAAAAAACACATGGCATACTTGTTGCGCCGAGTGCTCCGGGTCCCTGCTCCTCCCCAGAGCGCTCGCGGTGTTCCTCTCTCTGCAGCGCCCCGGTCAGACCCGCTGACCGGGAGCGCTGCACTGACACTGCCGGCGGGGATGCGATTCGCATAGCGGGACGCACCCGCTCGCGAATCGCATCCCAAGTCACGTCCTGGCGTGCGCGGCTCCGCTTCTTAGGGCGCGCGCGTGCCAGCTCTCTAAGATTTAAAGGGCCAGTGCACCAATGATTGGTGCCTGGCCCAATCAGTCTAATTAGCCTCCACCTGCTCCCTGCTCATATAACCTCACTTCCCCTTCACTGCTTGGCCGTATCTTGTTGCCTTGTGCGAGAGAAAGCGTTTACAGTGTTTGCCTCACCAGTGTTCCTGACCTCTTGCTATCTCCATTGACTGCGAACCTTGCCGCCTGCCCCGACCTTCTGCTACGTCTGACCTTGCCTCTGTCTAGTCCTTCTGTCCCACGCCTTCTCAGCAGTCAGCGAGGTTGAGCCGTTGCCGGTGGATACGACCTGGTTGCTACCGCCGCAGCAAGACCATCCCGCTTTGCGGCGGGCTCTGGTGAATACCAGTAGCAACCTAGAACCGGTCCACCAACAAGGTCCACGCCAATCCCTCGCTGACACAGTGGATCAACATCCAGCCTGCCGAATCCTAACAATACTATTTTGGAAACTACACCCCTCAAGGAACGTAACAATGGGTACAGTGAGCCTTAACACCTCACAGGTGTTTTACGACTTTTTGTTAAAGTTGAATGTATAAATGGAAAAAGAAAATCACTAAAATGCTGGTTTTTCCCCAAATTTTTCATTTTTACAAGGGGTAATAGGAGAAAATTACCGCCAAAATGTGTAACCCCATTTCTTCTGAGTATGGAAATACCCCTTGTGTAAATGTTCTGCTGGTGAACTACAATACTCAGAAGAGGAGGATCGCCATTGAGCTTTAGGAGAGTAATTTTGTTTGGAATGGAAGTCAGGGGCCATGTGCGTTTAAAAAGCCCCCGTGGTGCCAGAACAATGTACACCCCACATGTGACCCCATTTTGGAAATTACATCCCTTACAGAATTTAATAAGGGGTGCAGTGAGTATTTACACCCCACTGGGTTTAACAGATCTTTGGAACAGTGGGCTGTGCAAATGAATAATTACATTTTTCATTTTCCCGGACCACTGTTCCAAAAATCTGTCAGACACCTGTGGGGCGTAAATGCTCACTGTACCCCTTATTACATTACATGAGGGGTGCAGTTTCCAAAATGGGGTCACATGTGGGGGGTTCCATTGTTCTGGCACTATGGGGGCTTTGTAAACACACGTGGCCTTCAATTCCGGACAAATTTTCTCTTCAAAATCCCAATGTCGCTCCTTCTCTTCTGAGCATTGTAGTTCGCCCGCAGAGCACTTTAGGTCCACGCATGGGGTATGTTCTTACTCAGAAGAAATGGGGTTACAAATTGTGGGGGGCTTTTTTCCTATTTTCCCTTGTGAAAATGAAAAATTTTGGGTAACACCAGCATTTTAGTGAAATTTTTTTTTTTCATTTTCCCATCCAACTTTAACGGAAATTCGTCAAACACCTGTGGGGTATTAAGGCTCACTATAACCCTTGTTACGTTCCGTGAGAGGTGTAGTTTCCAAAATGGGGTCACATGTGTTTTTTTTTTTCCCTTTATGTCAGAACCGCTGTAAAATCAGCCACCCCTGTGCAAACCACCAATTTAGGCATCAAATGTACATGGTGCACTCTCACTCCTGAGCCTTGTTGTGCGCCAGCAGAGCATTTTACGCCCAGATATGGGGTATTTCCGTACTCAGGAGAAATTGCCTTACAAATATATATATATATTTTTTTCCTTTTACGGCTTGTGAGAATAAAACGTATGGGGCAACACCAGCATGTTAGTGTAAATGTTTTTATTTTTTTACACTAACAGGATGGTGTAGCCCCCAACTTTTCCTTTTCATAAGGGGCAAAAGAAGAAAAAGCCCCCCAAAATTTGTAGTGCAATTTCTCCCGATTACGGAAATACCCCATATGTGGCCCTAAACTGATCCCTTGAAATACGACAGGGCTCCAAAGTGAGAGAGCGCTATGCGCATTTTAGGACTAAATTAGGGATTGCATAGGGGTGGACATGGGGTATTCTACGCCAGTGATTCCCAAACAGGGTGCCTCCAGCTGTTGCTAAACTCCCAGCATGCCTGGACAGTCAGTGGCTGTCCGGAAATGCTGGGAGTTGTTGTTTTGCAACAGCTGGAGGCTCTGTTTTGGAAACTCTGCCGTACGATACGTTTTTCTTTTTTATTGGGGGGGGGGACAGTGTAAGGGGGTGTATATGTAATGTTTTACCCTTTATTATGTGTTATTGTAGTGTAGTGTAGTGTTTTTAGGGTACATTCGCATGGGGGGGGGTTATGGTGAGTTTCCCGCTAGGAGTTTGCGCTGTGGCAAAAAATTTGCCGCAGCTCAAACTTGAAGCAGGAAACTCAGTGTAAACCTGCCCGTGCGAATGTACCCTGTACATTCACATGGGGGAGCAAACCCCCAGCTCTTTCAAAACTACAACTCCCAGCATGTACTGACAGACTGTGCATGCTGGGAGTTGTACTTTTACAACAGCTGGAGGCACACTTGTTGGAAAACCTTCAGTTAGGTTCTGTTACCTAACTCAGTAATTTCAAACCAGTGCAACTTCAGCTGTTGCAAAACTACAACTCCTAGCATGTATTGATTGCCTAAGGGCATGCTGGGAGATGTAGTAATGCAACAACTGGAGGTACGCAACTACAACTCCCAGCATGCCGAGACAGCTGTTTTGCATCATCTGGAGAGCGACAGTTTAGAGACCATTGCACAGTGATCTCCAAACTGTGTCCCTCCAGATGTTGCAAAATGACAAATCCCAGCATGCCCAGACAGCAAACAGCTGTCTGGGCTTGCTGGGAGTTGTAGTTTTGCAACATCTGGAGGGCTTCAGTTTAGAGACCACTGTATAGTAGCGGTCTCAAACTGTAGCCCTCCAGATGTTGCTAGGCAACTCACCGGCTTCCGTAGCATCTAGGGAGCCACTACATTGCTGCCCGCCGTTCTCCACCGTCGATCGTCGCCCGCAGCCTCCGCCAATGGATAAGTGGACTAAGGTGTCGGTCCTCCATGGTTTCCTCGTTCTGCCCCACCTATTGTGGTTGGGCGTCTATACGACCAAATGCAGGGATAGGAGGGGTGGCACCTCTTCCACCTCACTCCTATTCCTTCAGGGGGATCGTGGGTGTCTTGGACAACCCCGATCCCCCTTATTTTCCAGGTCATCGGGTCTCTATGGACTTGTATGACCCGGAATGACCCAGCGGGGACCGGAATTTCCACGGATGGACGCGTACGTCATGGGTCCTTAACCTCTTAAGGACCCAGCCATTTTACACCTTAGGACCCGGCCATTTTTTGCACATCTGACCACTGTCACTTTAAACATTAATAACTCTGGAATGCTTTTAGTTATCATTCTGATTCCGAGAAAGTTTTTTCGTGACATATTCTACTTTAACATAGTGGTAAAATTTTGGGGTAACTTGCATCCTTTCATGGTGAAAAATCCCAAAATTTGATGAAAAATTTTAAAATTTAGCATTTTTCTAACTTTGAAGCTCTCTGCTTGTAAGGAAAATGGATATTCCAAATAAAAAAAATTTTTATTGACATATACAATATGTCTACTTTATATTTGCATCATAAAATTGATGAGTTTTTACTTTTGGAAGACACCAGAGGGCTTCAAAGTTCAGCAGCAATTTTCCAATTTTTCACAAAATTTTCAAACTCCCTATTTTTCAGGGACCAGTTCAGGTTTGAAGTGGATTTGAAGGGTCTTCATCTTAGAAATACCCCACAAATGACCCCATTATAAAAACTACACCCCCCCCCCAAAGTATTCAAAATGACATTCAGTCAGCATTTTAACCCTTTAGGTGTTTCACAGGAATAGCAGCAAAGTGAAGGAGAAAATTCACAATCTTCATTTTTTACACTCGCATGTTCTTGTAGATCCAATTTTTTAATTTTTACAAGGGGTAAAAGGAGAAAATGTATACTTATATTTGTAGCCCAATTTCTCTCGAGTAAGCACATACCTCATATGTCTATGTAAATTGTTCGGCGGGCGGAGTAGAGGGCTCAGAAGGGAAGGAGCGACAAGGGGATTTTGGAGAGTACACTTTTCTGAAATGGTTTTTGGGGGGCATGTTGCATTTAGGAAGCCCCTATGGTGCCAGAACAGCTAAAAAAAAACACATGCCATACCATTTTGGAAACTAGACCCCTTGAGGAACGTAACAAGGAATTAAGTGAGCCTTAATACCCCACAGGGGTTTCACGACTTTTGCATATGTAAAAAAAATATTATTTTTTTTCACTAAAATGTGTGTTTCCCCCCAAATTTCTCATTTTTGCAAGGGTTAATAGCAGAAAAGACCCCCCAAAATTTGTAACCCCATCTCTTCCGAGTATGGAGGTACCCCATAAGTGGACCTGAAGTGCACTATGGGCGAACTACAATGCTCAGAAGAGAAGGAGTAATATTTGGCTTTTTGAGAGCAAATTTTGCTCGGGGGGCATGTCGCATTTAGGAAGCCCCTATGGTGCCAGGACAGCAAGACAAACCCACATGGCATACCATTTTGGAAACTAGACCCCTTGAGGAATGTAACAAGGAATTAAGTGAGCCTTAATACCCCACAGGGGTTTCACGACTTTTGCATATGTAAACATTTTTTATTTTTTTTTCACTAAAATGTGTGTTTCCCCCCCAATTTCACATTTTTGCAAGGGTTAATAGCAGAAAAGACCCCCCAAAATTTGTAACCCCATCTCTTCCGAGTATGGAGGTACCCCATAAGTGGACCTGAAGTGCACTATGGGCGAACTACAATGCTCAGAAGAGAAGGAGTAATATTTGGCTTTTTGAGAGCAAATTTTGCTCGGGGGGCATGTCGCATTTAGGAAGCCCCTATGGTGCCAGGACAGCAAGAAAAACCCACATGGCATACCATTTTGGAAACTAGACCCCTTGAGGAACGTCACAAGGAATAAAGTGAGCCTTAATACCCCACAGGGGTTTCATGACTTTTGCATATGTAAAAAAAAAAAAATAAATTTTTCACTAAAATGTGTGTTTCCCCCCAAATTTCACATTTTTGCAAGGGTTAATAGCAGAAAAGACCCCCCAAAATTTGTAACCCCATCTCTTCCGAGTATGGAGGTACCCCATAAGTGGACCTGAAGTGCACTATGGGCGAACTACAATGCTCAGAAGAGAAGGAGTAATATTTGGCTTTTTGAGAGCAAATTTTGCTCGGGGGTATGTCGCATTTAGGAAGCCCCTATGGTGCCAGGACAGCAAGAAAAACCCACATGGCATACCATTTTGGAAACTAGACCCCTTGAGGAACGTCACAAGGAATAAAGTGAGCCTTAATACCCCACAGGGGTTTCATGACTTTTGCATATGTAAAAAAAAAATAATAATTTTTCACTAAAATGTGTGTTTCCCCCCAAATTTCACATTTTTGCAAGGGTTAATAGCAGAAAAGACCCCCCAAAATTTGTAACCCCATCTCTTCCGAGTATGGAGGTACCCCATAAGTGGACCTGAAGTGCACTATGGGCGAACTACAATGCTCAGAAGAGAAGGAGTAATATTTGGCTTTTTGAGAGCAAATTTTGCTCGGGGGGCATGTCGCATTTAGGAAGCCCCTATGGTGCCAGGACAGCAAGAAAAACCCACATGGCATACCATTTTGGAAACTAGACCCCTTGAGGAACGTAACAAGGAATTAAGTGAGCCTTAATACCCCACAGGGGTTTCACGACTTTTGCATATGTTAAAAAAACTTTTTTTTTTTCACTAAAATGTGGGTTTTTTTTCCAAAATTTTACATTTTTACAAGGGTTAACAGCAGAAAAGACCCCCCAAAATTTGTAAATACATTTTTTTGGAGTAAGGACATACCTTAATTTCTGATGATTTTCGCTCCGTGGGTGCACAGCAGGTCTTGGAGTGGGAGGTCAGTCAGGGGCCTTGAGCTTATTATAGCAGCCAGGATGTGGGACCCCCCCTCAAGGAGCCTTAATGGGGGGGAGCACTGAGCCCTAAAATAGGTGAACACTATGGGGAACAACGGGCCATAACTGGGGTAGACAGGTGGGGTACAGAGGCCCGTAATATGGGGTACAGTGGGCCAGAAAACTATAAATCGTAAAATAATAAAACAGGATATATTCCCAGAATGATGACCCAGAGCATAGCCAAAACAAAAAAAAAATATGCCCGCCCCAAACCCTATGCTCTGAATCATCATTCTGGGAATGTGATGTGTGTGGCCGTCCCTAACCTGTTGCCTCAAATACGCACCCGCTCAGGTGGAGAGAGAGCGCTGCGCATTTGAGGCAACATAAAAAGTCCCCGATGATAGTGACTCAGTGACCTATGACCCATTTCTGAAAACACCCCCAGAGGTCTTATCAGGATTTTTTTCAGATTTTTTGGGCAATTTAGTGATTTATGGGGTTAACAATTTTGAATGTACTCTGGACTTGGTACATTGGTCAAATTATGGAAAATTAAAATGAAAAGGGAAAATGTAGTGCTCCATGGAAGTGTGATACTCCCTGAAGCAGCCTATGCAGAGGCCCGGATGATCGGGGCAAGTGTCGCACTGATACGTGGTGTCCTTCCGTCTCCCCTTCCTGCGACACACTCTGCATTTTTTCTGGGATCGTCCCATCTTTCCAGTGGGGGGGATCACACCTGGAAAGTGCTGGCCTGGGACGATCCTAGCGCCTACAACTCCAGACCCTTGGGAAGTCCGGCCTGCTCTTTCCCGGTCAGCAAAGATCAGGAACCTTAGGACTTCTTCTTGGTACTGGAGGAATGTCCCTGTGTTGCCAGCGTACTGGGATAGTACAAAAGAGTTGAACATGGCAACCTGTACCAAGTAGACCGCAACTTTTTTGTACCATGCGCGTGTTTTCCGCATGGCATTATATGGCTTGAGGACTTGATCTGAGAGATCAACTCCCCCCATATACCGATTGTAGTCCAGAATTCAATCGGGCTTGAGGACCGGTCCCACGGTACCTCGCACAGGGACAGGGGTGCTGCCATTCCCATGAATAGTGGTGAGTATAAGGACATCCCTCTTATCCTTATACCGGACCAACAACAGGTTATCATGGGTGAGGGCACGGGACTCACCCTTGGGGATAGGCATCTTTACAAAATTTAGAGGGAGGCCTCTCTGGTTCTTCCGCACGGTCCCACAAGCGGACGTGGATCTGGCGGCAAGGGATGTGAAGAGAGGGATGCTGGTATAAATGTTATCCACGTACACGTGGAAACCCTTATCCAGCAATGGGTGCATAAGATCCCAAACGATTTTCCCGCTAACACCCAGAGTGGGGGGACATTCTGGGGGTTCAATACGAGAATCTCGTCCCTCATACACCCTAAACTTGAGAGTGTACCCGGAGGTACTCTCACAAAGTTTATAGAGCTTCACGCCATACCGCGCCCGCTTCGAGGAAATATACTGGCGGAAGCTGAGTCTCCCCTTAAAACTGATGAGAGACTCATCAACCGAGAGGTCCCTGAGCGGTACGTAGGCCTCCAAAAATTTGGCCCCAAAGTGATCGCTGACCGGCCTCACTTTGTAAAGCCGGTCATGGGCGGGATCACCTCGGGGCGGACATGCCTCATTATCTGCATAATGCAGGCATTTCCGAATCGCCTCGTACCGCTTCCGTGTCATCGCCATACTGTACAGCGGGGTCTGGTAGAGGACGTCCCCGCTCCAGTAATGACGGACACTTGGTTTTTTGTCCAGGCCCATATGCAGCGTGAGGCCCCAAAATGTCCTCATTTCCGCTGCATCAATGGCGCGCCATTCATTGGACCTGGCCAAAAAGGAATCGGGGTGGTGGGCAATGAACTGCTGGGCGTACAAGTTCGTTTGCTCCACCATTAGATTGACCAGGCTGTCACTGAAAAAAAACTTTAAAAAGTCCAGATCAGTGAACCCCGCCGTGTCAATCTGGATTCCTGAGTCGCCAACAAACTCAGGAATCCGTGGCTGATAACCCTCTGGGGGGCTCCAGACAGGATCACCGGAAGGGGGTTTCGGTGCACTTGTCTGGGGGGCCGGACTCCTATTACGAGCAGCAATGCTGTTACGCCGAGCGCTCCGGGTCCCCGCTCCTCCCCGGAGCGCTCGCTTCACTCTCCCCGCTGCAGCGCTCCGGTCACATCCTCTGACCCGGGGCACTGCGATTCCGCTGCCAGCCGGGATGCGATTCGCGATGCGGGTAGCGCCCGCTCGCGATGCGCACCCCGGCTCCCGTACCTGACTCGCTCTCCGTCTGTCCTGTCCCGGCGCGCGCGGCCCCGCTCCCTAGGGCGCGCGCGCGCCGGGTCTCTGCGATTTAAAGGGCCACTGCGCCGCTGATTGGCGCAGTGGTTCCAATTAGTGTGTTCACCTGTGCACTTCCCTATATCACCTCACTTCCCCTGCACTCCCTTGCCGGATCTTGTTGCCATTGTGCCAGTGAAAGCGTTCCTTGTGTGTTCCTAGCCTGTGTTCCAGACCTTCTGCCGTTGCCCCTGACTACGATCCTTGCTGCCTGCCCCGACCTTCTGCTACGTCCGACCTTGCTTCTGCCTACTCCCTTGTACCGCGCCTATCTTCAGCAGCCAGAGAGGTGAGCCGTTGCTAGTGGATACGACCTGGTCACTACCGCCGCAGCAAGACCATCCCGCTTTGCGGCGGGCTCTGGTGAAAACCAGTAGTGGCTTAGAACCGGTCCACTAGCACGGTCCACGCCAATCCCTCTCTGGCACAGAGGATCCACTACCTGCCAGCCGGCATCGTGACAGTAGATCCGGCTATGGATCCCGCTGAAGTTCCTCTGCCAGTTGTCGCTGACCTCACCACGGTGGTCGCCCAGCAGTCACAACAGATAGCGCAACAAGGCCAACAGCTGTCTCAACTGACCGTTATGCTACAACAGTTACTACCACAGCTTCAGCAGTCATCTCCTCCGCCAGCTCCTGCACCTCCTCCGCAGCGAGTGGCCGCTCCTGGGCTACGCCTATCCTTGCCGGATAAATTTGATGGGGACTCTAAGTTTTGCCGTGGCTTTCTTTCCCAATGTTCCCTGCATCTGGAGATGATGTCGGACCTGTTTCCCACTGAAAGGTCTAAGGTGGCTTTCGTAGTCAGCCTTCTGTCCGGAAAAGCCCTGTCATGGGCCACACCGCTCTGGGACCGCAATGACCCCGTCACTGCCTCTGTACACTCCTTCTTCTCGGAAATCCGAAGTGTCTTTGAGGAACCTGCCCGAGCCTCTTCTGCTGAGACTGCCCTGTTGAACCTGGTCCAGGGTAATTCTTCCGTTGGCGAGTATGCCGTACAATTCCGTACTCTTGCTTCAGAATTGTCCTGGAATAATGAGGCCCTCTGCGCGACCTTCAAAAAAGGCCTATCCAGCAACATTAAAGATGTTCTGGCCGCACGAGAAATTCCTGCTAATCTACATGAACTTATTCACCTAGCCACTCGCATTGACATGCGTTTTTCCGAAAGGCGTCAGGAACTCCGCCAAGATATGGACTCTGTTCGCACGAGGCGTTTCTTCTCCTCGGCTCCTCTCTCCTCTGGTCCCCTGCAATCTGTTCCTGTGCCTCCCGCCGTGGAGGCTATGCAGGTCGACCGGTCTCGCCTGACACCTCAAGAGAGGACACGACGCCGTATAGAGAACCTCTGCCTGTACTGTGCTAGTACCGAACACTTCCTGAGGGATTGTCCTATCCGTCCTCCCCGCCTGGAAAGACGTACGCTGACTCCGCACAAAGGTGAGACAGTCCTTGATGTCTACTCTGCTTCTCCACGTCTTACTGTGCCTGTGCGGATGTCTGCCTCTGCCTTCTCCTTCTCTACTGTGGCCTTCTTGGACTCTGGATCTGCAGGAAATTTTATTTTGGCCTCTCTCGTCAACAGGTTCAACATCCCGGTGACCAGTCTCGCCAGACCCCTCTACATCAATTGTGTAAATAATGAAAGATTGGACTGTACCATACGTTTCCGCACGGAGCCCCTTCTTATGAGCATCGGATCTCATCACGAGAGGATTGAACTTTTGGTCCTCCCCAATTGCACCTCGGAAATTCTCCTTGGACTTCCCTGGCTTCAACTTCATTCCCCAACCCTGGATTGGTCCACTGGGGAGATCAAGAGTTGGGGGTCCTCTTGTTCCAAGAACTGTCTAAAACCGGTTCCCAGTAACCCTTGCCGTAACTCTGTGGTTCCTCCAGTAACCGGTCTTCCTAAGGCCTATATGGACTTCGCGGATGTTTTCTGCAAAAAACAAGCTGAGACTCTACCTCCTCACAGGCCTTATGATTGTCCTATCGACCTCCTCCCGGGCACTACTCCACCCCGGGGCAGAATTTATCCTCTCTCTGCCCCAGAGACTCTTGCCATGTCTGAATACGTCCAGGAGAATCTAAAAAAGGGCTTTATCCGTAAATCCTCCTCTCCTGCCGGAGCCGGATTTTTCTTTGTGTCCAAAAAAGATGGCTCCCTACGTCCTTGCATTGACTACCGCGGTCTTAATAAAATCACGGTTAAGAACCGCTACCCCTTACCCCTCATCTCTGAACTCTTTGATCGCCTCCAAGGTGCCCACATCTTTACTAAATTGGACTTAAGAGGCGCCTATAACCTCATCCGCATCAGAGAGGGGGATGAGTGGAAAACGGCATTTAACACCAGAGATGGACACTTTGAGTATCTGGTCATGCCCTTTGGCCTGTGCAACGCCCCTGCCGTCTTCCAAGACTTTGTCAATGAAATTTTTCGTGATCTGTTATACTCCTGTGTTGTTGTATATCTGGACGATATCCTAATTTTTTCTGCCAATCTAGAAGAACACCGCCAGCATGTCCGTATGGTTCTTCAGAGACTTCGTGACAATCAACTCTATGCCAAAATTGAGAAATGTCTGTTTGAATGCCAATCTCTTCCTTTTCTAGGATATTTGGTCTCTGGCCAGGGACTACAGATGGATCCAGACAAACTCTCTGCCGTCTTAGATTGGCCACGCCCCTCCGGACTCCGTGCTATCCAACGCTTTTTGGGGTTCGCCAATTATTACAGGCAATTTATTCCACATTTTTCTACCATTGTGGCTCCTATCGTGGCTTTAACCAAAAAAAATGCTGATCCCAAGTCCTGGCCTCCTCAAGCAGAAGACGCCTTTAAACGACTCAAGTCTGCCTTTTCTTCGGCTCCCGTCCTCTCCAGACCTGACCCTTCCAAACCCTTCCTATTGGAGGTTGATGCCTCCTCAGTGGGAGCTGGAGCTGTTCTTCTACAAAAAAATTCTTCCGGGCATGCTGTCACTTGTGGTTTTTTCTCTAGGACCTTCTCTCCAGCGGAGAGGAACTACTCCATCGGGGATCGAGAGCTTCTAGCCATTAAATTAGCACTTGAGGAATGGAGGCATCTGCTGGAGGGATCAAGTTTTCCTGTTATTATCTACACCGACCACAAGAACCTCTCCTACCTCCAGTCTGCCCAACGGCTGAATCCTCGCCAGGCCCGGTGGTCTCTGTTCTTTGCCCGATTTAATTTTGAGATTCACTTTCGTCCTGCCGATAAGAACATTAGGGCCGATGCTCTCTCTCGTTCCTCGGATGCCTCAGAAGTTGAACTCTCTCCGCAACACATCATTCCACCTGACTGCCTGATCTCCACTTCTCCTGCCTCCATCAGGCAGACTCCTCCAGGAAAGACCTTTGTTTCTCCACGCCAACGCCTCGGAATCCTCAAATGGGGTCACTCCTCCCATCTCGCAGGTCATGCGGGCATCAAGAAATCTGTGCAACTCATCTCCCGCTTCTATTGGTGGCCGACTCTGGAGACGGATGTTGTGGACTTTGTGCGAGCCTGCACTATCTGTGCCCGGGATAAGACTCCTCGCCAGAAGCCCGCTGGTTTTCTTCATCCTCTGCCTGTCCCCGAACAGCCTTGGTCTCTGATTGGTATGGATTTTATTACTGATTTACCCCCTTCCCGTGGCAACACTGTTATTTGGGTGGTCGTTGATCGATTCTCCAAAATGGCACATTTCATCCCTCTTCCTGGTCTTCCTTCTGCACCTCAGTTGGCTAAACAATTTTTTGTACACATTTTTCGTCTTCACGGGTTGCCTACGCAGATTGTCTCGGATAGAGGCGTCCAATTCGTGTCTAAATTCTGGAGGGCTCTCTGTAAACAACTCAAGATTAAATTAAATTTTTCTTCTGCATATCATCCCCAGTCCAATGGACAAGTAGAAAGAATTAACCAGATCTTGGGTGATTATTTGCGACATTTTGTTTCCTCCCGCCAGGATGACTGGGCAGATCTCCTCCCATGGGCCGAATTCTCGTATAACTTTAGGGTCTCTGAATCTTCCTCCAAATCCCCATTTTTCGTGGTGTACGGCCGTCACCCTCTTCCCCCCCTCCCTACTCCCTTGCCCTCTGGTCTGCCCGCTGTGGATGAAATTTCTCGTGACCTTTCCATCATATGGAGAGAGACCCAAAATTCTCTCTTACAGGCTTCATCACGCATGAAGAAGTTCGCGGATAAGAAAAGAAGAGCTCCTCCCGTTTTTTCCCCTGGAGACAAGGTATGGCTCTCCGCTAAATATGTCCGCTTCCGTGTCCCTAGCTACAAGTTGGGACCACGCTATCTTGGTCCTTTCAAAATTTTGTGTCAAATTAATCCTGTCTCTTATAAACTTCTTCTTCCTCCTTCTCTTCGTATCCCTAATGCCTTTCACGTCTCTCTTCTCAAACCACTCATCCTCAACCGTTTTTCTCCCAAATCTGTTCCTCCCACTCCTGTTTCCGGCTCCTCGGACATCTTCTCTGTCAAAGAAATCCTAGCTTCCAAAAAGGTCAGAGGGAAAACTTTTTTTTTAGTGGACTGGGAGGGTTGTGGTCCTGAAGAGAGATCCTGGGAACCTGAGGACAACATCCTAGACAAAAGTCTGCTCCTCAGGTTCTCAGGCTCTAAGAAGAGGGGGAGACCCAAGGGGGGGGGTACTGTTACGCCGAGCGCTCCGGGTCCCCGCTCCTCCCCGGAGCGCTCGCTTCACTCTCCCCGCTGCAGCGCTCCGGTCACATCCTCTGACCCGGGGCACTGCGATTCCGCTGCCAGCCGGGATGCGATTCGCGATGCGGGTAGCGCCCGCTCGCGATGCGCACCCCGGCTCCCGTACCTGACTCGCTCTCCGTCTGTCCTGTCCCGGCGCGCGCGGCCCCGCTCCCTAGGGCGCGCGCGCGCCGGGTCTCTGCGATTTAAAGGGCCACTGCGCCGCTGATTGGCGCAGTGGTTCCAATTAGTGTGTTCACCTGTGCACTTCCCTATATCACCTCACTTCCCCTGCACTCCCTTGCCGGATCTTGTTGCCATTGTGCCAGTGAAAGCGTTCCTTGTGTGTTCCTAGCCTGTGTTCCAGACCTTCTGCCGTTGCCCCTGACTACGATCCTTGCTGCCTGCCCCGACCTTCTGCTACGTCCGACCTTGCTTCTGCCTACTCCCTTGTACCGCGCCTATCTTCAGCAGCCAGAGAGGTGAGCCGTTGCTAGTGGATACGACCTGGTCACTACCGCCGCAGCAAGACCATCCCGCTTTGCGGCGGGCTCTGGTGAAAACCAGTAGTGGCTTAGAACCGGTCCACTAGCACAGTCCACGCCAATCCCTCTCTGGCACAGAGGATCCACTACCTGCCAGCCGGCATCGTGACAATTGCCACCCGTACTAGTGTCGGCCACTGGGTCACTCTCATGGGGGGTGCGTGGCCTCGCCTGGCGACGTCTCCGCCGCCGTACAGGAGACTCATCATCACTACTAGATGATGAGGAGGGCGATGAAGAACACAAAAATGTTGGATCTTCATCGTCCTCACTGGCAGATTCGAAGTCGGAGGCTAAAAAAGCGTAAGCCTCCGCTACCGAAAATGCCCAGCGGGCCATCGCCTTTTTTCTACCGTGGCGGGACGGGTGTGTGTGTGTGCGGGGGGGGGGGAGGGGGTTAAGGCAGGGAAGTATGTAGTGCTTGGTGTAACTGTAACAGAAAAAAAAAAGCTGCCGCCATAAAAAAAAAAAAGTGGTGGCACAAGCAGCGCCCTGAACCCCTAATAGGGCCCGGGGTCACACAGATCAGGTGACGGCGGACCCTTGGGGACCTATTACGGGGTCAGGAGATGGGGGTTACTTTTTTTTATTTTTATTTTTTTACTTTTACTTTCTCTTTTGTTGTACTATTTTACCCTACCTTTCCCTGCAACAAGCTGACCCTGATCTAGGGGCTCCTCTTCTTTCTGGGGGGGCTCTGGGACTCCGAGGGGGGGATCCCGGTCCTCTTCACACCGCTCTGCCCGCTGACTGAACTCAGCAAGCGGGCAAAGCTGCGTGATGGGACCGTTAACCCCTCCTCTGCTGCACTGCTATTGGCCGACGATCGCCGGCCAATAGCAGCGTTGCTGGGGCGGTGACAGTATTGTCACCGCTCCCCAGCAACAGGAGGTGATTGGCGGTGTATCCTACACCGCTGATCACCTTCCTTTTCCGGGTCGTCGGGTCACAAGTGACCCGAAAAACCGGAATCGTCGCAGATCGCGGACGTGAATTCGTTCGCGATCTGCGCCAATCGCCGACGTGCGGGGGTCCCGGGACCCCCCTAGGCATTTGCACGGCATGCCTACTGAACGATATCAGTAGGCATGCCGTTCCGATCTCCGCCCGGCGAGCGGCGGAGACAGGAAAATGCCGGGGCGTATGGATACGCCCTGGGTCCTTAAGGCCCAGGGTGTGAGGGCGTATCCATACACCCTGGGTCCTTAAGAGGTTAACTACCAGGGTGCCATGACGTAGGCGTACATCAAGGGTCCTTAAGAGGTTAAAAAGGGTGGCCCCACACAGGAACCAATCCCTATTTCAACCTAAAAACCCTGGGAAATGACAATGTTTGTAGGTGGAAATAGGGAGAGGTTCCTGTGTGGGGCTGCCCTTTTTAGGGCAAGGAACACTTGCCAAGAAGGGAATTTATAATGTAAGAGTAGGGCCTTCCAAGGGAAGTTTTTACCCACACCGGTTACAATGGACCATACGTTGTTCCCTTCCACCTTTTAGAGGTCTTTGCATCACATCAATACTTGGTGGTGTAGGTTGAACATGGTGTCTTTTGCCCACCTTTCCTTTTATTAAAAAAAAAACATTGGGTCCATATATTTTATCCTAAGCATATTATTAAAAAATTAAGTTTAACGTAATGCATATCCTCAATACTTACTTGTGCACACTAACACTTTAACAAAAGAGACCGTTTTCTTTTGCCTATCTGCCTCGGCTATTATTCCGATCCTGCCACCTGCTTGATGCCACACATCTGATGCCAAGTTTTCCTTTTTTCACCCAACTTTTTGCCACCTCCTGGCTGTCTCATTCTCTTCTCGTGCTGATGCCAACTCCAGTCTGTCTCATTATGCCACCATATGTTCTCCTCATGCTGATGCCAACTCCAGGCTGTGTCAGTCAGCCACTATATTGTCTCCTCATGCTGCTGCCACCTCCATGCTGAGTTATTCAGACACTACATGGTCTCCTACTGCTGCTACCACCTCCACACTGGGTCATACAGCCACTATATATTCTCCTCATGCTGCCGCAAACTCTAGGCTGTGTCATCAAGCCACTATATTGTCTCTTCATGCTGCCGCCAACTCCAGGCTTTGTCATTCAGCCACTATATGGACACCTTATGCTGCCGTCAACTCCAGGTGGTGTCATTCAGCAACTATATGGTCTCCTCATGCGGCCGCCACCTCCACGCTGTGTCAATCTGGCACTATATGGTCTCTTCATGCTGCTACCACCTTCACACTGGGTCATTCAGCCACCATATGGTCTTCTCATGCTGCTGCCAACACCAGGCTGTGTCATTCAGCTACTATATGGTCTCCTCATGCTGTCACCACCTCCATGCTGGGTCATTGAGCCACTATATGGCCTCCTTATGCTGCAGCCAACTCCAGGCTGTGTCATTAAGCCACTTTATGGTCTCCTCATGCTGCCGTCACCTTCACGCTGTGGCATTCAGTCACTACATGGTCTCCTCATGATGCCGCCATCTCCACGCTGTGTCATTCAGGTACTAGATGGCCTCCTAATGCTGCCGTCACCTCCACGCTGGGTCATTCAGCTCCTTTATGTTCTCCTCATGCTGCTGCCAACTCCAGGCTGTGCCATTCAGCAACTATATGTTCTCCCCATGCTGCTGCCACCTCCATGCTGTGTCATTCAGGCACTATATGCATGTTGCCGCTACGTCCATACTGTGTTATTCAGCCACTATATGGTCTCCTCATGCTGCCGCCACCTCCACACTGTGTCATTCAGGCACGATATGGTCTCCTCATGCTGCTGCCGGCTCCAGGCTGTGTCATTCAGCCACTATATGGTCTCCTCATACTGCTGCCACCTCCACACTGTGTCATTCAGGCACGATATGGTCTTCTCATGCTGCCGCCAACTCCACGCATTGTCATTCAGCCACTATATGGTCTCCTCATGCTGATGCCACCTCCACGCTGTGTCATTCAGCCACTTTATTGTCTCCTCAGGCTGACACCACCTCAAAGCTGGGTCATTCAGGCTCTATATGGTCTCATCATGCTGCCTCCTCCTCCATGCTGGGTCATTTAGACACTATATAGTCTCCTCATACTGCTGCAAAATCCAGGCTGTGTCATTCAGCCACTATATGGTCTCCTCATACTGATGCCACCTCTAGGCTCTGTCATTGTGCTGCTCAGTGACAGTGATTCTAATAGCGACGCCTCTGCTCTGCATGTTATACTGAATAACTGTATTATTTAACTAACCAAGCACACACCCTATGCGTGTTACAGCGAGGCAAAGTGTTCTACACCCCTATTGAGGCTCTCTGTAGGCCAGAAATAGCCGTTTTTAATAGCGATTCACCGCAAATAAATTCACATTGAAATGAATATTTTTGGAAAATTCGGCGAATAGGCCAAATCAAGTTTTTCAAAAATTCACTCATCTCTAGTAGAGGGCAGAAGATCCCCACCATGTTCACTGCTAGTCAGCCGCATCGGCCATCCCAAGTTTTCACTGCCTGAGAGAGGTTGTGTGGTTTCACAGGATGATCCAGCTTTACAGTATTATTTCTGTCATAGGACTTCTGAGGAGGAAGACTCTGACAATATGACAGTGAGTCACCGTTTAGTGGATTCACTCACATGGGGAAGTGAAAAGGTCCATCCAAGATGCTGTGCTTCCTCATCTATGGCTGTGCACACAGAAGGATAGCACTAGCCACAAGGGGTTGTGTGGGGACAGTCAAGCTTTGGAGTGTGTTGGTGTGTTGGCGAGGTAGTGGAGGTAGAATAAGTGGTCGAGCCCAGCACAAGCGGGACTGGTGGTGGTGGGGATACTGTAAGACTTGACGCTCAAGAAGTCCATACAGAGAGGAGTGGCAAGCACGATGTGGACAATCATGTGGTGATGGGCAGGACATTGGAATCACCTGGGCATGAGCTAACATGTTCAGGGCAGGAGGACAGTGTCAGTGTCAGCAAAGAACAGCATAGCTGAGGTAGTGAAAGAAAACCTTTGAAACATAGGCATACGGCTGCTGGTTTGATGAGCACGGGTGACAGCGATGCTGCTGCATGTTCAGGTTCTATTAAAAAAACATCCAGAGGAGGGGCACAGTTAGATGGTGTAGTCTCTATCTGATATCCTGATGTGTGGAACTTCTTTTCTACCTTACCTGGAGCAGAGAACGTAGCAATATCTCATCTCTACAAACAGAAAGTAAGTCGTGGCTAGGGTGCGAGTGAAGGAACTATGACTCTATGTAGGTATATGGAACCTCACCAAAAGGCCGCGTGGGACAGTCAAGACGCCCCACGCGGGTCACCTAGCTGGCCAAATTAAATTTTATTTTAATGGTTTCTCAGCCTGCTTCTGTATGCAGGCAACTACAATTTACTCTAGTAAACCACTATGACATGCTGAAGGTTGCTGTTGCAACCTCCCTGAAGCTAGCTAGGCCTGGGTCACCTGGCTGGCCAAATTTAAATTTATTTTAAAGGTGTCTTAACATACTGCTTTACCCAGATTACTACAACTTCCTCCGGTAAGCCACTTTAACATGTTCTGCTGGTAGTTTCAGCCAGGTCTATGCATGCACAACCCGTGCATGTCAGCATCACCAGTCCAGGAACAATATATTTTTATTTCAAAAGTAAAATACCTAATTGAAACATTTTCAAATACAATTTAAAAACCACCACCTTCCTGCTACTACAAGTCTGCCACCTCCTGCTGTACGTTATTGACATAACTCCACCATCTCATAACTGTTATGTCCATGTTTGTATTTTCCTGGACAGTTTTCTGTGTTCTCTGGGTAGGGAACAGTTAATGCTGTTAGCCAATTGCAACTCGGGAAGGGTTATGTAAACAAGGCGGTGCCTTGTGTATTACCCAAGGAGGTATGAAAGATTAAAAGGGGGAGGTCCCCACGGAGCTTATCACCTCAATATAGGCAATAGTAAGCATATAACCCCAGTGATAATGGGGTACCACCAATAGCGAGTCGCTGTCCAGCCACTGTATTACAGGAACAGACCACAGTCATCCTGAAGAGCAAGTGAAAGCACTGAAGAAAAGAAAACCCTTGAAGTATGGCGCTGCAGTCTCTTGGTGATGGAAGAAGCGAAGTCCAGAAGTAATGGTTAAAGGTCCTCAGCAGGTACGTTTATTGAAAAGCGATGAAATGGGTTAAAATACAGAATGATTACACTTTTTGGAGGAGCCCTCCCTTCCTCAGATCAGGGTACAAAGATAGTGCCATACTCAGATATATAAAGCCCAAAAATGGGCACCAAAAACAAGGGGGAGTGGTGTACATAAGATAACCATATTTATATAAGCAGCTTCCAAAATACATACACACATGCATACAATTATTGGTGAATAAAATACATATTCGGCAAGGATTTAGCATAAAAATAAAACATATAGAGAATAAACATTCAGGTGGCGTTGTCCTCCGCACCACTGGAGTCTTCTGTGTGTTTACTAATACCGGCAGGCATCTACTGACAACCAGGGATACTTTATGCTGCTTTATTTTGGTGTGAATAAGCCTAAAAAATGGCCGAGCTGTAATAGTTACCTTGGGTAACCGCATGTTACCGAAAATTAGCCTTAAAAACTCTTAGAAACAAATATTGCGAACCACAAATTTGCAATATTTTGCTATTATATTGACGATTATTCGTCCTATGTTCGCAAAAATTCGCATATTCGCTATTTTCACTCACTTTTTTCCCCATGACAATAAAAATTAGCATGTGGAAAAAAAAACTAAGAAAATTGTAAGGGGAAATTTGCATAAAATTTTCATGTGAAAAATAAATAATAAAAGAACGAATATTCATCATTATGAATTTATAGTACTATATTCTAAATATTCGTGAAATCACAAAGTGTCAATATTTGCGATAAAAATTTGCATTACGAATATTCATCCTCAACACTATTCGCCAATACCCTATGGTGCAAAAAGGATATACAAAAAGACTATAAATTATACAATACAATTGTATAAAATAATCCAGCCCTCAAGGACATAACCAAACCTAAAATATCTGGTACACGATGAACCCAATATTAAATAAATGGTAAGGAGATAGATAGATGATTTTATTAAAACATTCAAATATGAATAATAATATCTCAATACAGGGCCCTGTGCTTGACTACCGAAACGTGTCTAGTTGTCAGGATCCGGACTGTATGCAGCGAGGACACTGGAGGGGGATCCTCTGTGTCAGTGGGGTGATGGCGTGGGCCGTACCAGGGGAACGGAATCTAAGGGGTTACTGGTTTTCACCAGAGCCCGCCGCAAAGCGGGATGGACTTGTAGCGGCAGGTAACCTCCAGGTCGTTCCACCCGATAGCGACTCAACCCCAACTGACAGCTGAGACAGGCGTGGTACACAGGGACAAGGCAAGAGCAAGGTCCGACATAGTAGAAGGTCAGGGCAGGCAGCAAGAGTCGTTGTCAGGGGCAACAGCAGAAGGTCTGGGTACACAGGCTTGGGAACACACTAAACGCTTTCTCAGGGCACTAAGGCAACAAGATCCGGCAAGGACAGGAAGGGGAAGTGATGTTTTATAGGAAACACGGTAATTGGGCCAGGCACCAATTAATGGTGCACTGGCCCTTAAAATTTAAGAGAGCCGGCGCGAACCGGGAGGACACAGAGGGCAGAGGGAGGTAAGAGGAACGGGATGCGGCACTGTGGCAGCGCTCCCGGTCAGAGGGACAGACCGGGGCGCTGCAGGAGGAGATACGCCGTGAGCGCTCCGGGATGGATGCGGGACCGAAGCGCTCGGCGCTTGGTTTCCCCCTCTTTTTGGATCCTAGGAACTTACAGATGAGCTCCTTGTCGAGGATATTGACCTCGGGCTCCCAAGACCTCTCTTCGGGGCCACAATTCTCCCAGTCAACGAGAATTATTTTTTTTACCTTTGACCACCTTGGAGGCGAGGATTTCTTTTACCATGAAGACATCAGAGGAGCCAGAGACAGGAGCAGGAACGGTGACCTTGGGGAAAAGTGGTTAAGAACGAGAGGTTTGGGGAGGGAAACATGAAAGGAGTTAGGAATACGAAAAGAAGGAGGAAGTTGAAGCTTGTAGGAGACAGAATTGATTTGACTCGACTTTAACTGGTCCAAGGTAACGTGGACCCAGCTTGAAGCTAGGAACATGAAACCGGATATATTTGGCAGAGAGCCATACTTTGTCCCCAGGAGCAAAGATAGGAGTAGTTCTTCTCTTCTTATCTGCATGTCTCTTCATACGAGACGAGGCCAGTAGGAGCGACTTTTGAGTCTCCTTCCAGATAACAGAGAAGTCCCGGGTTACTTCATCTACGGCAGGAACTCCAGAAGAAGTGGGAATGGGGAGGGGGGGGCAGAGGGTGACGGCCGTACACCGCAAAAAATGGGGATTTGGCGGAGGAATTCGAATTTTTATAATTGTACGAGAATTCAGCCCAGGGCAGAAGGTCGACCCAATCGTCTTGGTGGGAGGAGACAAAATGACGCAAGTAGTCACCAAGAATCTGGTTTACTCTCTCTTCTTGTCCATTGGATTGGGGGTGATAGGAAGACGAGAAATTTAATTTGATCTTTAATTGGTTACAGAGAGCTCTCCAAAATTCCGACACAAATTGAACGCCTCTAGCCGAGATGATATGCGAGGGAAGCCCGTGAAGGCGAAAAATGTGCAGAAAAAATTGCTTTGCCAACTGTGGCGCAGAAGGAAGACCTGGAAGCGGAATGAAGTGAGCCATTTTGGAAAAACGATCATCGACCACCCAGATGATGGTATTGCCATGGGATACGGGAAGATCAGTAATGAAATTCATGGCAATTTGGGACTATGGTTGCTCAGGGACGGGCAAAGGAAGGAGGAGTCCAGCAGGCTTCTGGCGAGATGGGGCCAAATGGATAAGTTCAGACAAATTTGCAGGAACATCTTTGATGTTACTGGATAAGCCTTTCTTGAAGGTCGCGCAGAGGGCCTCATTGTTCCAGGATAGCTCAGAGGCGAGGGTACGGAACTGGATGGCGTATTCGCCCACAGAAGAACTCCCTTGGACGAGGTTCAGCAAAGCAGTCTCGGCTGAGGAAGCCCTGGCTGGCTCCTCAAAAACACTACGTACTTCAGAGAAGAAGGACTGGATGGTAGCGGTGGCAGGATTGTTGCGGTCCCAGAGCAGTGTGGCCCATGACAAGGCCTTTTCAGACAGGAGGCTGACCACAAAAGCCACCTTAGACCGTTCAGTAGGGAATTGGTCCGACATTATCTCCAGGTGTAGGGAACACTGGGACAGGAATCCACGGCACTGTTTTGAGTCTCCATCAAACTTGTCCGGTAGAGACAGGCGGAAGCTGGGAGCAGCCACTCGCTGCGGAGGAGATGCAGAAGCTGGCGAAGGAGATGATTGCTGTAGGTGCGGCAGAAGCTGTTGCAGCATAACGGTCAGTTGAGTCAGCTGTTGTCCTTGTTGCGCGATCTGTTGTGATTGCTGGGCGACCACCGTGGTTAGGTCAGCAACACTAGGCAGCAGGACCTCAGCGGGATCCATGGCCGGATCTACTCTCAGGACCCGGACTGTATGCAACGAGGACACTGGAGGTGGATCCTCTGTGTCAGTGGGGTGAAGGCGTGGGCGGTACCAAGGGAACGGAATCTAAGGGGTTACTGGTTTTCACCAGAGCCCGCCGCAAAGCGGGATGGACTTGCAGCGGCAGGTAACCCCCAGGTCGTTCCACCCAATAGCGACTCAACCCCAACTGACAGCTGAGACAGGCGCTGTACACAGGGACAAGGCAAGAGCAAGGTCGGACGTAGCAGAAGGTCAGGGCTGGCAGCAAGAGTCATAGTCAGGGGCAACAGCAGAAGGTCTGGGTACACAGGCTTGGGAACACACTAAACGCTTTCTCAGGGCACTAAGGCAACAAGATCAAGGACAGGAAGGGGAAGTGATGTTTTATAGGAAACACGGTAATTGGGCCAGGAACCAATTAATGGTGCACTGGCCCTTTAAATTTAAGAGAGCCTGCGAGCGCGCGCCCTAGAGAGCGGGGCCGCGCATGCCGGGAGGACACAGAGGGCAGAGGGAGGTAAGAGGAACGGGATGCGGCACTGTGGCAGCGCTCCCGGTCAGAGGGACAGACCGGGGCGCTGCAGGAGGAGATACGCCATCAGCGCTCTGGGATGGATGCGGGACCCGGAGCGCTCGGCGTTACACTAGTCTGTATAGACACCTAAGACCCACTGCTACCATTAGATTGTTGCACTCCAATTAAGGCTCCAGTCTGCTCCAATTCACTGGCAGATTCAATCCAGGATCGTGATTTAGCGCTTACCAGCGCTATCAGCATTCACCAGCCGCACTCCTGTCTTCGCCAGCTATGACCCGGGAACACGAGTGATACAGATCTCACCGCCAGCTGCTTACCTCTTGCAGACTCTGCCAAGCCTGCACCAACTCGAGGTCCTGCAAGGTTAGAGGTACAGAGTACCAGCTGCTTCCCTGCATGTGAGCATTTTTTTGGCTCCTGTCATCTATATAACTATTGTGCCAGCTTTCATCGCCCCATCAAGGACTGTTGCCTAATCAGAACTGGTTACAAACAATTTTGGGACATTTGGCACATTAATAATATTTAAGTCTGGTGTTTACACACTCATACCAGACTATCAGATGCTGGACAATCATATTTACATCTTAAACGGTTTTATTGTTTAAATCTGTCGAGATCAATGTCTAGGAGCAATTTTGAACTGCCATTTACATGTTTACTAAACATTTTTTATTATTTTTTATTGTATATCTAAATGTGTATGGAGCTATCTTATATAATTATTTTCTAATAGAAGTACAGCGTATATACTAGGTGTTATATATTTATTTACATCTAACTATTCTCTTTACAAGGGCCCTCTGTTGAGATAGTATTATTTATATTACTCCTCCCATATATTTAGAATATATTTATTATTGAGTCCATCATGTACCAGATATTTTAGGTCTGGTTATGTCCTTGAGGTCAGGATTATTTTATACAATTGCATTGTATAATTTATAGTCTTATTGTACATGCCTAACAGTGTTAGACAGGAGTTTAGAGTTGTTAAAAAGTGTTCTAAACGTGTTTAGGGGTTTATTTCATTGCCGCCTCAAGTCGAACCAAGCCAAACCGAACTTGCGAGTTCCAAAACATTTGGCGAGTCAAGCGAACCAAACATTTCAAAAGTTTGCTCAACTCTAGTTGACACCTACTTCAAACTATGATGGTGGGAAGTCTGCCATAAGCCAGACAGCAAACAGAGAAAACAAGACGAGGAGCAATACATTGAGATTGCTGTTAAACTGTGTGACTTAGCTCCTGTATACATAACAGTGTCCAGTCTCCAGTACACATAACATCTTAATTCATCTAACTTTTCCCTCCTTTTCTGATAACTTTGAATGTTGTGTCCACTTTCTCATACAGAGTCCCTGCCATTTTGTGCCTGCTGAATATAGCCCATTTTCACCTACTTTGCCAACTTGCTTTTCAACAGAGTTAATATCTTCTTCTTGCCTCATGAAAAAAGCAACTACCCACCATCTTTGACCTGCTCTTCCACAGAAAGCCTTCCAGGTTGCATCTAACCCTTGTCTTCATCTTTCACTACCACCTAAATCCATTCCATTTCCCTACCATTTTTTAACACCCCCTTATCATCTTGTGTTGTTCCCTTCCCTGAAAATTTTTGTCAACATTATTGCTATCCCTCTTGTGGTTCTTTTTCTGCATTGGCCCAACCTACCACCAATGGTTTTCTCATGCTGATTACTTGTGAGGATTCAAATACCCTTTGCATTGTTTCTAATTTCTAAGTTTTAAGGGTTGATAAATAGAACATAAATACAGAAATAGAATGTTACCACAAATATAACCCTTTTACAGTAATATCCCTTTAATTCAGTTTCCATTGTATCTGTCCTTACCCAAACTACTCAGTGTCTGCGCTTAAATTATTAACCTGATTTTCTTTAAAACAATGAACCACGGTAGATTTTTTCCAATGTCTGCAGTATCTGAATTTACTCTGAATTATGAGATAAAAGTGGGAACAAAATGTTTTCACACAATGAAAATGAAATATTCTGCTTTGAATACAGATATTTCAAAACTATTAACCTAAATGGGCTAAAAAGAAGATCAAAGAACCCAAAGCAATTTCATATTATAAAGTGTCAATGTGAAGAAATAGAGGATAACCTGGAGATTAATCATTTATTAGTGCCAGTCACAGAAGGGTTATACAGTCAGCTGTGGAGTAAAGTACAATTTATTCCCAAATCATTCTACATCACCACAATTACCGATGAGAGAAAAAAAAAAAAAATTCCCCTTCAGTTCAGATTCCATCAGATACATCACTATGATGTAGCATTCTATAAAAAGGTTTTTAGGATATAAAGTATGGCATAGCAGTAGGGGGACTTTGACCCTGAATGCGTACATAAAACTAACTGGTTAACTGACCCCTCCATGGCCAAGATATCAGATAATAAAAATATATTTTGACTTTGGAGCCCATTGAGCAATTCCCTTAGCTGCGCGATCACATAGAAGAGTAGGGGATTACAGTACAGCTACAAATTATAGTAATATAACAACCATACAGTGGCCCCATGGTGGTAGATATTAGTGGCAGACTCCCAATAGACTGACAGTACAGTTATATCCAGGGACTCACAATTGCCTTATGTGAATTGTTTTAATTCCTTGTTGTCTTAATACGGATTATCCTGCCATGAAGATTTCTTCAGGCCATGGTTTGCCTCTGCATACAGAGCACCACCATTCTCACTTCTTCCTCATCCACAATGCCCCAAATATAGCAGGTTCAGTTGAAATTGGTGTTGGCCCAGAGTAATTGACAAGACCTAAAAGGACAGAGAATGTCCCGAAGATACCACATAGGCTGTCTCCGTTGGTGGCAATGTCACTGCTCTGCACAAATGATGAGTGGTATCTCCTATGTAATGGGCAACCACTTCTATTGAATGATCTTCTTCTTGAGCCCTTTAGGTTCAATTTATTCAAGGGATATGAATGGGAAAACACTACATACCAGGCTATGACCAAAGAAGTATCGGTGAGCAAAACAGTCTAATGGAGAAGATTGTCTTCATAGGTGAAAAAAAAACAATGTACTGATCTTGGTTTTTAAGTGATGCCCTGGTGGTTCCTGGAACCCTGATAAGTGAAAGGAGCATTCAAACTAGGGAACCTGCTCATATGAAAAACTAGCAAGGTCAATGAGACATTCTTTCTTAGCTTGGTTGACTGCTAAACTCTGCTATATATTTGGGCAAAAAGCATGATGTTCTAGAGGCAACATGTTTCAATAAGTGAGCACAGTACAACACTTATTACCATACACTCATAGGGTAAGACAGTACATACTATCTGGAAGTATTGTTCCCCAATATTTTTCACTGTCACTGTATGCAATACTTTTTCACTGTATGTAACCAAAGTAATGTTTGTTTTATTTATTTGGGCAGTTTACAGCTCTACTTATCTGGTACTGTTTTTTTTGGCTAAAAAAATATTCATGAGAATCTAACCTGCAAATAGTTAAAATTGGCCCTGATTTACTATTGTAAACCCCACCTGTTTTGTTGGGTTGTGTGCCAGAATTTGCTCCAGAATTTGTGCCAGAATTGAAAAAAACCTGATTAACTCTCCATTTTACTGAGAAAACCCAAAAAAGGGTCATAGCTATTGTGAAAATGGGGTGTGGTCACCAAAAAAAGGGGCGTGTCCAAGACATTTTCACAAAAACCGAACATATTTACTAAGGTTTCCACAGAAAATGTGGTGGATTTGAGCTGAGGAAAACCACACAGATCAGAGCCAGTGAAAAAGAAAAAGCAAAATGTAGGGAAACATTAGTAAATGTAAATATCTGTTGGCAAAACTACAATCCACCCTTAGTAAATCAGGGCCATTGTAATAAATATGGATACCTGGAGATGTAATGTTCATAATCCAGAAGAATATGTGTTAGGAAAAAAAATTAATGCCTTTAAAACAAAAAGAACGTTTTTTTGTAGAAACACCTAAATCATGTACTCAACATTAATTGGCATCACACAGCTCCAAAATAAACCCTAAAAAAGTGCAAAATATAAAGGACAAAAGATGGGATGGAATCATCTCTCCACTTAAATATACACTGAGCACAAACTTAATTTCATGTGGTTAAACCATAGAACATTTAAATATATGGGTCTCCCCCACAATAAACTGTACTATGTAATATAATCAGTCAAGGGCCACTGCCTGAGGCTAAGGCTTTACATCTAAAATCAAATAAATCAGCTGAAAATAGTACTTTAGTTTACCTAAAATTGGCATAAATCCTAAAATTCTATTTAGCTTTTTAGGCTCTGTCCACACTAAACAAAAACCATTTAACATAGATGGGGGTTGGATCAGTGTTTAATAGGTGTAGAACAACAACCCCTTGTAAAACAGTTACAAAGTGCTCTACCTATTGCTGTCTGGAAGAAGGTGCAATACTAAAATAGAGTTGGGGTGGGGTTTGTATATGTATCTACATATCTATTATATCTATGTATCTACTTTCATCTGGGTCTGTACATTAGTAATTTTAGGTTAATACAACATTCCCAGGAATACTGATCCTATGTAGCTACTCTTTACACTGTACCGTTAACTGGCTGTAAAAGATAGTCCATATACTATGACACAACGAGGACCATTTTAGCTTCTCAGGGAGAAGAAATCCTCATGTGCCACTTTCCATTAGTTAGGTTTCACTTTCTGGGGCCATATGTGTTACTATTATTCCTACAAACAACGAACAAAGTATTATCCCAAAGCTTTAAACCTAGTCCAACCTGAGAGTTAATGGAGTACTCTGGTATAAGAAAACGTATCCCCTATCCTAAGGATAGGGGATAAGTTTCCGATCGCAGAGGGTCCAACCGTACTGGCCCCGGTAGTCAGCGGCAAGGGGGCTTGCCCGACCACCGCATGATGCGGCAGCTGACATGCCACCTCAATACATCTCTATGGGAGATCTGGAGTGCTGCATTCGCCAGCCTCCGCCTCTGAAATAGAAATGTATTGAGGGGGGCCGCCGCGTCATGCGGTGGTCGAAATGCGCTATTTCAGCAAAGAGACGTTATATAGTCTGAATAACATGTGCAAACACTTAGGATAGGGGATACGTGTTCTTATCCAGGAATACTCTTTTAAGAGAAGAAATGGAGATACAGGGCAGTATACAAATACTTAGGATAAAATGTGTATAAGTGTGCCATATCACATCTAGGACCTCCCAGGGCTTGAGGCCAGGCTTCTTCACCGCCACCAAAGAAAGTGCATCCAGCTCACCCCAATAGCAGTTACATCCAGGGCAGACAGGTGCGGACCTCACCATGGATTGCAAACAGAAGAAAGTGGATGTCCAGCCGGAGGATGTATGCAGTAAAACTTCAGTTTATTCCAATAACATATGCAAAAACAGGTGCGGAGAGGCAAAGTGACATGTTTCAGCCTACATATAGGCATTACTCATAATATACTATTCTTCACTGCTATGTTACAGAATTACCTAAAGACCTTCACCCCCAGAGGGCACTGTAGCTACAGTGAGTGCATGTATTCTACAATAAATCCTCCAACCAGTGAGTACATTTCAGTAAAGAGACAGATAAGGACATTAACCACTGAATGACTGAAGGAGAGAATTGCTTTTCAAGACTTCCCAACAGTTGCCTCCTCATTCCAGCCATCATTTTCTGATGAAGTCGAAGGCGTGACCAAGCGGGAAAAGCCACAAAATGGGACAGTCACTGCACAAGCTGCATTTACAATATAGTCTATAACTAGCACTTTCTGACAATGCCTTATAACAGTTCCATTTTCCTTGTTTAGTCACAGGACATTTAAATACCACCAGTGCCATGTACTGTTTCTCTTCTCCCTTTTCATAAACAGAAAAACACAGCTAATTTCTTCAAAAAACAGCACCTCACCTGTCCTCAGGTTGTGCGTGGTATTGCAGCTTAGTTCTATTGAAGTAAAAGGAGACAAGTTGTAACACTTCACACAACCGGATGAAAGTTGTGGGCCTTTTTTTAATTTATTTTTTTAAATAAAGCATCTATGTTTTTCTTTTTTTTCAATATTGAAATTTATTAAATTTTAACAGCAGAACAAGTAATAAGCATCAATCTGACAATAAGTATATGCAACAGGTACACAGGTCACAATAATGAGTGTAGAAGGGGACATCAGCCCCTTGTATAAAACACAACTAATAGATTCAAGTGTGGGTCTGGTCCAATCAGTAGGCCGAAACGGTGCAGGTGATGGAGCCGGGATCCACTAGCGACCATGATTTGCATCTATGTTTTTTTTTATACTTAGATATATCCTTCATGTATATAATTCTATTTAAACACCCTTAATTAATCCAGAAATGATGACCCTGCACCCCCACCAAAAAAAAAATAAAAAAATACATAAACATTCTAAGCATGTAAATAACCCAGGCCTATACATTTATGACTTCTTACCACTTTAGCCCATTCTGAAGTCTAAAGCCTTACAGCTATGCACATACAATTCTGGAGTGGTGGTTGCTCTATTATGTTGGAAGGTGCAATATTAAAAGATCTGGGAAAGCTGAATGATAACTAAACAAAGGAAGAAATGCAAAGACCTATATTCACTGATGTTTTGTATTTTTAGTGAATAAGCTGAAGAATTGAATTGCACATGCCATTTTTATGCCAGTTTTGTGACCAAAGCCCGATGTGGATCCAACAGACAGTAGTAGCATAAGGCTATGTTCACTCTGGGGAATGTCTGTTTCTTTTTTTTTTTATTTCTTTTTTTTAACCTAAATACATTTCCAAAGATAAAATCTTAGACACTTAATAGTTATATAGTCTGAATTTTATTTTAGTTAGTAAACAAGATCTAGGACCTACAAAAAAATGGATGGTTCTACCGTGTAAAAGTAAAAATATGTATAGCAATGCAAAACTAATTTACCAAATTTGTATGTGCTTTGTTGCTAAAATATGAGGGATATTACCGATCTGTGTAAAAAAATAGCCCCGACAACATTTCCTGTGCAAGAACAGCTTAAATGATCGTTCTACAAAGCGCAACATGGGTAAATATTATGTAAAATGTTTTCAGCTGACTAAAAAAGGTAATTGTGCCAAAACTAAAATAAGCTTTTCATATCAGAAAGTTACTGAAACAGAAAATGTTAGTAGTGAAAAGAACCATTATTAAATATACACGGTACTCAGCATGAAGCCCAATTAATTCTTCTGTGTCAATCAACATTGTGGACAATTTAAAGAAATCCTCTATCTAGATAAGTGTGTGTTTTCATAGTGAAGATTGCATTTATTAGAGAGGGGTATTAGAGAAATTGCATTTATTAGAGAGGTTAAATGATCGATGGCAGGGGTGCTCAACTCTTTTTAGTAGGGGTCCGCTTATCTAGGTCTGCCATACAGTGTAGGTTCGAGGTTCCTAAGATTTGGTTCAAACCTGGCAGTTCCATGCAATAAATAGATGCTGCCTGTTATAAATCATTATTATTACCATAATAAGTCACAGGGTAAAACCAGTGTGTAGTATGTAAATCCCTTGTGACTTGAATACTGCCACACACCATGCTCTTGAATATTACATTGACACACACTTTGCCCCTGAGTACAATACTGCCAAACACTGTGCCCCTGAATATAATATTGCCACACACTGTGTCCGAGTAAAACACTGCCACACACTGTGCCTCTAAATGTAATACTGCCACACACTGTATCCCTGAATATAATATTGCCACACACTGTGTCCGAGAGTAATGCTGCCAAACACTGTGCCCCTGAATATAATATTGCCACGCACTGTATCCCTGAATATAATATTGCCACATACTGTGCATCTGAATGTAATACTGCCACACATTGTATACTTGAAAACTATACTGCCACACATTGTGCCCCGAATGCAATACTGCCCCACACTGTGCCCCTGAATATAATACTGCCACACACCATGCCCTGGAATATAATGTTGTCACACAACGTGCCCTTGAATATAATACTGCCATACACTGTGCCCCTGAATATAATACTGCCACACACCATGCTCCTGAATATAATCCTGCCACACACTGTACCCTTGAAAATAATACTGCCACACACCATGCCCCCAAATTAATACTGCCACACACTGTGCCTCTGAATATAATACTGTCACACTGTGTCCCTAAATATTATACTGCTGCACACCATACCCCTGAATATAATACTGCCACACACCATGCCCCTGAATACTATAGTGCTACACATCAAGCCCCTGAACATAATACTGCCACTGTGCTCCCAAAAATAATATTATCAAGCACTGTGCCCTGAAAAAAATAATTATAAAACATTTTTTATTATTTGTTTTATTGAAAAGTGAGAAACATCGGCATTACAAATCAGGGAAGAAACATTTGCATATACATAGAAGTCAATTTCAGGAAAGACAAATTACAAAGCAATTGTACACACTGTGACACTGTGGCAAGGAAAGGTGTATTTCCCTAGCTAACCCTGGAGAAACCTCCACCTGTGGCCTAATTAATGACGTAGCAGAAAGGGGAAGTGTGTTTAAAAGGAATTGTGACAGTGTAGTCTGGGTTCTCCTCATAAGACAGCAAGGTGGCTTTGTGGGGAGGCAGGGGTCTTGGTGAGAAACACACAGCCCGAGCTGTGAGTGGCTCCAAGTGGGGACGAGACACAAAGAAAGAGGTTGCAGACGCTGTGTTTGAACAGTGAGTAGAAGGTTACAGGAGGCATAAGTTTAACTGGCTGGGAAATGCACACCAGTTGGTAGTCAGGGCATGCTATATTGTTTAGTTAGTGACTAGATGGTCTGGGGTTTTGTTTGTTCCTGTCTTATGTTTTTATTTATTCTGCAACATGTCTAATAAAGCTGGCTAGGGGCCGGACTTGCATAAAGTATTGCTGCCTGCTGATTTGAGAGGAAACGAGACCTGTGGCGGTGTCAAGGACGATCCCAGAGCTATCCCCAGGGAGAAATCCTTACAACACGTAGTAAGTGAGTACAAAATAAGTTGGTAAACATATAAGTCTTGGAGCACAACAATCAAGGGATATGCAGAAATCTGCGAGCCCCCAGTAGGAATGCCGTAATTGTAAATAGCGGTAAAAAGACCCCCTAGGAACTATTTTCCTTACAAGCAGAGAGCTTCAAAGTAAAAAAAAAAATGCTACATTTTCAATTTTCTCATCAAATTTTGGAATTTTTCACCAAGAGATGATGCAAGTATTGACGAGAATTTACCACTAACATAAAGTAGAATATGTCCCAAAAAACAATCTCAGAATCAGAATGAAAGGTAAAAGCATCCCAGAGTTATTAATGCTTAAAGTGACAGTGGTCAGATGTGCAAAAAATGGCCGGGTCCTACACTGAAAATTGGCTGGGTCCTTGAGGGGGTTAAGACGAGAAACACTTTCCTCAAAAAGGTGGAAGGGAACAATGTATTGTCCAATGTTGCAGGTGGGGGTAAAAACTTCCCCAGTAAGGCCCTATTCTCGCCCCATTAATTCCCTTCTTGGCAAGTGTTACTCACCCTATAAAGGGTGGCCCCACACAGGAAAATCTCTCTATTTGCATCTAAAAACCCTGGGAAATGGCAGTGTTTGTAAGGGGAAATAGGGAGAGGTTCCTGTGTGGGGCCATCCATTTTAGGGCGAGTAACACTTGCCAAGAAGGGAATTAATAATGCGAGAGTGTTGCGTTATGCGCTCCGGCCACACGCGCTGGCCGTGAGTGCATGGTCCCCTTACCTTCTGCTGCCGACGGGGCTGGGACTCGCATCGCGGGATGTTGCCCCAGTCTGTCACTCTCTGGGCGTTTCTCCTGCCTCTGCCTCTCTGCTCCGGCGCACGTGTCCCTGTCCCTAGGGCGCGCGCGTGCCGGAGCTTTAAGATTTAAAGGGCCAGTACGCTCATTAGTGTAATCCACCTGTGGATCAATTATACAGGCCTTCACCCTCCTCAGTTCCCTGCCAGATCTTTGTTGCGTTGTGCCTTTGAGAAATCGCTCCTCTGTATTGCCTTGCAACGTATCAGATCTCTTGCTCTTGTGTCTTGACCTTGTTCATCTGCCGCCTGCCTATTGACCTCCTACTACGTCCTGACTACGCAACCGTGCCACCTGCCCTGACCTTTTGCTATCCAGACTATGAGCTGCCTTATCCCTCCTGTGCCTCGCATCTCCTCAGCTACCTATGTGGACGAGCCGTGCCAGGGGTAGTGACCTGGGTGCCGCCTGCCGCAGCAAGTTCATCCGATTTGCGGCGGGCTCTGGTGAAAACCAGCGGCACCTTAGACTCTGCTCCCTGGTATGGTCCGAGTTATCTGCCACACATGTCCAGCAGATCCACATCCACCGGGGTTCCTGTCTTCAGAAACGTGAGTGTTACAGAGAGTAGGGCCTTACAGGGGAAGTTTTTCCCCCACTGGTTACAATGGACCAAACGTTGTTCCCTTCCACCTTAAATGTTAAGTTTTATGTAATACATATTCTCAATACATACTTGTGGAATGATGTCTGTAACTGGGGAGCAGTGCCTTAAATATGTTTAGCACTATCCATTTTTGTGAAGTGTTGGTGTGGCACCATGGTCAATCTACTCTGATGCATCAGGCATTGGTGGGTGGAAATCCTTGCTGATGCATGCCTGATTCATCTTCACAAAGGTCAGTCTCTCCACATTTTTCATGGACAGACGAGTTACCATGGCCCCCACCGCACTAAACACCCGCTCTGATGGCACACTACTGGAAGGAAAGCTTTTCCAGGGCAAACTCTGCTAGTTGCGGCCACAAATCAAGTTTGGCTGCCCAGAAGTCCAGCAGATCTTCAAGGTGTGTTGGCAGGGTCATGTCAAGGTATGCCATCACCTTCTGGTTCAGGTCCTGCTCCAGGTCTACCTGCTGCTGATTAGTTGCTTCACTATACAGGTGAAGAAAGCTACTCATCAGCGACTGTAGACTCAGGCTGCTGATGATGGAGCTGGTAATGCTCCTGCCACCCCACCCCTCCCCAGCAGCCATGGCAGTGGTAGGTGAATGCAGAGGGCACCCCGAGTCAGACCTGTGAGAGGACGGACAATTGTGCAGATAGGCATCAGCCACCTGACCATGTAAGATGTCTCTGTAGTAGGTCAGTTTGTCCTCCCTCTCAGTGGGTGTAAAAAAGGCCACCATTTTGTGCCGGTAACGAGGGTGCAATAAGGTGGAGAGCCATAAGTCATCCCGGTGCCGAATGGTGACAATTCGTTGGTCACTACGCAAGCAAGTGAGCATGCATCGTGCCATTTGTGCAATTTACTCAGAGGGACTCCCTGCCTCCATCTCCACTGCATACTGCCATGGTGTGTCTGGTTCCTCTGTCTCGCCTACCTCATAACCATCTAGATACTCCTGCTCCTCTTCTCCTGTCCGATGACTAGAAAATCTGCCCATCTCGCAAATCCTAAACTGTGCTCCACTGTGCCCCTCCACATCCAGTTCATCCCCCACAGGGCTTATGTGGCCGTGAGATGTAGGCGCCACGTCTCCAGTGCCCTGACCAGCCATCAGTTCCAACTAGTGTTGTAGTAGATGAAGCAGTGGAATTACGTCATTCATCCTGTAATCCTGGCGACTGACTAATAATGTGGCTTCCTCAAAGGGCCTGAGCAAACGGCATGTGTCACATATGAGCTGCCACTGGTTGACATTGAAGTTACACAGAGGAGTCCACCTATCTGCTTGGAAAAAAGTGTATAGAGGAGGGCTCAACCTATTCGTAAGAATACTATGGGTGCTGCTAATCAGTAATTGAAAACACAGTCTAAACCAACAACAGTAACCACTGCAAAAAGCGCACACCAATTATTAAAAAATGTGTATACTTTATTGAATTGTATCATAACATTAGAAAAAGAGCAAGGCTAAAATCACTTAAAAAACTCTATGAACTAGAGTAAATAACATGGGAGAGGGGCCATGACCCCCCCCCCCCCCCCCACCTCCACACAATCCCGTCTACAAGGTACAGGTTATGTATAAGCAATACTGACTGTGGAAGCAATAAGCATAAAACAATCACTAAGTAAATGACCAGTGACCCTCCTTAAACACAATACACAATATGTATAAGAATTGACAATAATGAACAAGGCATGAGCCACAACAAACCACAGACAGAGAATTCCTATACTAGTACCAGACGGGATGCCAGAGCCCCACACGTTCCGTCACACTGTGACTTCCTCATCAAGCTGGCTTTTTTCTGTTCATATAGTCGGTCCAACATATGGAGGGTGGAGTTCCAACGTATGGAAACGTCACAAATCAGACTTTGTTGGGGGGATGGTGTACGAGTGGCTGAAGTGCATGCAAAGTTTCCTTCCCATTGGTAGGATGTCTTACAGATGGGGGAACACTTCAGGAACTGCTTGACAACCAGATTGAACATGTGTGCCACGCAGGGCGCATGTCTCAGGCTTCCTTGTCGCAGCGCAGACAAGACGTTCTTCCCGTTGTCGGTCACCATGGTTCCCATTTACAGTTTTCCTGGAGTAAGCCATGATTCGATTTCTTGATGAATTACTTTTAGCAGTTCCACCTCTGTGTGACTCCGTTCACCAAGGCAAAGCAAAATATGAAGAACAGTGTTGTGCCCTGCAGGCATGGTATACTGGGGGGGCACTGAGACTTGTCCGTACAAGGACACGGTGGAGAACACACTGTCACAGGACCAACGACGGCCTGAGAGCGTGGAGGTGGAAGCTGAGTGACCTGTCCAAGTTGCTGTTGTGGCAGAAACCACATTCATCCGGTGGGCCGTAAAGGACAAGTATTGCCCCTGACCTAGTTACAGCTCCACACGTTGGCGCTGCCGTGCACTTTGGTACACACTGACAGGCTCAAGGACTGGCCCACCTTCTGTTCCACAAAATTGTGCAGGGCTGGTACTGCCTTTTTCGCAAAGAAATGACGACTTGGGACTCTCCACCTCGGCTCAGCACAATCCATCAGTTCTCTGAAAGGTGCAGAGTCCACCACTTGAAAAGGGAGGGACTGCAGCACGAGCAACTTGGACAGGATCACATTCAGCTTCTACACCATCGGCTGGCCAAAACAGGGAGCGGCGTGCCACTGGGTGATACAGCTGGCTGGATCACCACATCGGAGCCACGGTTCTTCCAGGCCGCTTTATGGTGACACAGTGCCGTGGTACCAACATTGGGACCCAGGCCCCGCTTCACCTTCTGCCAACATATCTTGCATGTGGCCAGTTTAACATCCTCCGAGTAGCTGATTTCCCCACCAACAGTCCGCATTGATTGATTGCTACTGCTGCCGACTCCAGGAACCCCTGTTCAATTACCTCCCAGGAAGGTAGGTTGCTACGAAACTTATGATCTACCTCGGGCATGTTTGGCTCCAGACTTTCCACTTCTGCCACCATGCTGACTGCCAAACAAACACCCACCTTGCTGGCTCAGCTGCTGCCTCACGGGCAACCTGCAACCCTCTTCTCCTGATGACGATGAAGCCGCTTCTGCACTCGGCTCCCAACTGCATTCGGCTTCATCATCAGCGAGTTCTGTCTGCACGTCACTGATGTCCTCCTCAGGTTCTTCAACAGTGTCTGCTTCAGGAGCCTGAATGCTCGCAACACCACCTCCCATGCCACTCTCCTCATAACTACTTGCTCGTCTATCGGAGGAAGTGGTAGATGTCTCCTCCACTTCTTGGCTGGGCTGTAGCTGCTGACTGTCCTAAAGTAGATCGCCGGCACTAAATAGTGGAGCTGAACCCATAGCATAAAATACTTCTGTGGGGGAGGAAACAGCATAGGACAGAGGCAAAGAGAAGACAGGGTCTGCTCCCGGGCCATTCCAACTGAGGGATGTGTCTGATAAACCCACCTACTATTGACTGGGGGGTGTCAGATGTCACTTGTGATGAAGTGGAGGACCGTGTTAACCAATTGATGACGGCAGATGGGTTGCTGGTCGAGACACGACCGCTAGCTGATACTGGGAGCTCAGGCCTCTCACTGCGACTCCTGATGCCACTCGCCCCTTGTCTGCTACGACCTCTGCCATATTAATTTAGCCCTCTGCCACTCCTCTGTGTACGTCCTGGCACTTCTCTGCTTGACATACTTAGTGCGTATATGAGGGGAGTACAATACGCTCCACTACGCTTAAAACAGTTTTTGTCTACAACACCAGCAAGGAACAAAATAGTACACCACTTAGATGTGCATATGTGGTAAGCACTTATGAGGGGAGGAGAATGCACTCCATTACGCTTAAAACAGTATTGTCTACATCATCAGCAGGTGTGTACTTTTGTCTGGCTTTTCACAGTATATAGGCCCGTAAGACTTTAAGAGGAACAAAATAATACACCACTTAGATGTACACACAGGCTACACTTAATAGAGGACAATATGCTTTTAGTGCTCTGCTCACCCTAACTGGATGGTTACTTTTAGCTTTTCAGTTGTTTTACACAGCAATGCTGCAGCACACAGTCGCTGTGTACTATACCCAAAATTACATTTTCTCTCTCAATCTCACTTCCTTCCCTATCAGTGCTTCTAGGCTGAATTTGGGCTTGAGGTGAATCACAGCTGTAAAAAGCTTTTCTGTCCAACACATTGCTCTCTGTCCCTCTCTGCAACAGAACGCTGATGTGACTAGGAGGTGAATCGCTGCTGTAAAAATGCTTTTCTGTTCAACACACACTTCTGTCTGTTCCTCTCTCTTTCTCTGCAATAAAAGGCTGAAGTGACTGGCCGCAAGATGGCTGCTGATTATATAGGGCTGTGACATCACAGGGGTGGCTGGCTGCTGATAGGCTGCATGCTGCATGTGTTTCAGGGTCATCCCCCCTACCCTATTTCCCGACTTCCCAGGATTCCTTGCACCATGTCCTCACATGTGGATCTGCCATATTAGATGCCCTGAAGCCTGGACCACACTAAATGGAGTTTAATGAAGCAATTAACAAGATCGAATCCCAGCGATATTCGCATTTGTTGCAAATCAAATTTTTCCTGAAATTTGTAACATATTAAGTTCGATTCAATTCACTCATCCCTATCCTTTACCCTGTCCATCAATTTGTTTTCAAGACGTGTTTTTTTTTTATTTTTTTTTTTGCTACTTTTTGGTTCCTTTTTGGGGGAATTTTCACCAACCTACTTGTCAAATCTAAGTTCCAATGCTTTAAACACTTTTTGCGTGGCAGAGATGACAGTACAATGAGTACTGAAAGTGTTTGCTGAAGAATATTAAATGCATCAGAACTGTATTAACACTACAGGCTAGATATGTGTAACTTAAATACGCTTTTTGCATGGCAGAGATGACGGCAAAATGAGTACTGAAGGTGTTTGCCGAAATTGATTATTTTCACAACTGTGTTGACAGGCCTTATAGATATATAGTTGCCACTTAAATACACTTTGTGGGTGGGTGGCACAGATCACTGCACATCACTGGCTAATGTAGCTGGTTCAGGAACACTATTCAATTAAGATACATGCAGGTATGAGCCTTGAAAAAGGCTGTGATTACGATGTCCCCATAAATGCTGTTTTGGTGTATAGGAGCCCCTATAGGATACTTGCATGGGGATTAAATCCTGTTCACACTTACACACAAACAAAGTCTCTCTTTCTAATCTGTATCTCTCTATCTTTCTAATCACTAACTGTCCCTATGTCTGTCTCTCTCTTCGGCAGTTCTACCACTCTGAATGCCCTCCTTCCTTGCTGTGTCCTATTGGCCTTTGTACTGATTGACACAGTAGCAAATCACAGCAGACCTGGGTTATCGTGTGATGTATGCTGATGTCCCTGATGTCTGATGTCCCCCTGGCTGTCCTGCTTCTACCGTCCACAAAAAAAAACAAACAAACATGCTTTCAAGGTTTTTCATGCTATTTACCGGCTCTGAGAGTTCACTGAGCGGGAAAAATCCTAAATTCGGGTCGAACCGGGTTCGCTGGATTCAGCTCACTCATATCTAGAGTTAACCTACATCTAACACACACTACCTTACTTTCAGGGGCTCTTTTTGAATTTCAGATAAGTAAGGGGTAAAAGAAGGTCCCAGTGGAGCAGGAAGTGGCCCTGCAGTAAGGATAAGTATCAAAGGATTGGTTTCAGGAACCAACAGTGACCCTGTTGCAAATATCACAATACTAAACTTTCCTTTAAGGGCTCTATTGTACTTATCTGTTTCTGGAATTTATGTCCATAAATAATACTTAAATAATGGAGGGGTTTAAATTAGAATTTGGGAAACTTTATGATAAACTTTTAAATATACTAGCATTGCCATGACCTTTGTAGGTGTTGTATGTTCTATAAACATTTTCATGGATTATTTCCAGCGCTTGTGTTCTCAGGCTGGGTCACATGATCACTCTGCCTGTGATTTCTTTATTTCCTGTGATGTCACGTTAGCTCGGACTTCCCATTCCTTCCAATGCGATGTCATAGGAGGAGTCATCAAGTGTTTGGGGGAAGGAATCCCTCCCATGGGATGACTGAAATATGCATATGGACTTTATTTCCCCCTATATAGGCAGAGCTAACATTCTAGCTGCAGCGGGGAGCATGATGTGGAGTAGACTAGGGACTGATAACTACCATGTGGGTGGCACAGTGCCTAAGTGGGTTAGCACTGTTTCCTTGCAATGGTTGAGTCCTGGGATTAAATCCCAGCAAAGAGAAAACCTGCAAAGAGCATACATGTTCTCCCATGTTACCTTGGTGTCCGCCAACATTCCAAAACATAGTGATTGGACTTTAGAATGTGAGCCCCATTGGGGATAGGGACCAATGTAAGTGATGAAAATCTCTTTACAGTACTTCAGAAAAACTTTTGCTATTTAAATAAATAATGATTGGGAAGGCTGAAAAGTGATCTTTAGTGTTTATATATTCCAGAACTACAACTCATAGCATGCCCATCATCAGATTGTATTCCTACAATAGCTTAAATATGCAGTACTCAGGGAATATAATTTATTTGATAATGTAAATAATTAACAGATCCTGCAATGGTTGCAGATACCCCTTGGTATAAAGATATGTTGTACCCCTACCAGATTTTTTTTTTGTCCTGGGTTCTCCACCAACCATAATCCAGCCCTGTCTACATGCTCATAGTTGCCCATCTATACACAATATTTTAACTAAGGAACCAAATATGCATACAAAAATGTATGTCAATATTTGAACCAAGAACTGTAAGGGAACAATGATAATAACTAAGCTACCATGCTACCCACAGGCATACACATATAGTAACACAAAGTCCAGTATTTCCCTGCCTTGGAGTAAAGAAGGTAGAGCTATATTTGGGGAGGAATAGTTGGCTGATCCACTACTCTACAGCCAGTGGATGCAGTCAGTAGTGGAGCACCTGTCCCATAGATGAGCTATAAATAGAGTTTTGTCTATTCTCCTGTGGTGAGGTGGCTTGGTCACTTCAAACCTTTACTATTACACGAGGGATAACCCCTCTCTTTTTTGTTCTCTTATCCTTGATAAAAATTGGAGAGGAGGGTGTGGGGAAAGAGACTTGCAAAGCTGACTGTGAAATCAGCCATGCAGACCCTTATAACCATTATGACCTATATGATGTTAACAGGACATTTTTGATGTGAATAAACAGATACACATCAGAAAAGCAACAACAGAGAATGCTCAGGGACATAGAGGAAACAACTAAGCGAAATGGAGGAGTTACAAATGATGATCTATTCCAATAAGAAAAAAAGGGTCAGATAAAGTCTTTAAAGTGGTTGTCTCATCAGATATGCCATCTCTTAAAATGTACCCCTAAAAATCATTGATTTTTTCGAGAAGTCACCATGGCAGGTCAGGCATTTTCCATGTAGTGCCTACTCTAGATGTAATATAGTATTATATTTCACCTATTTAGATTAATGGCTGCCCTTGTAATGCAAGCATGGCTCAAGTTTGTTAAAAAATTGAGCCACTCGTTCAAAGTGACTCTCAGTTCTGGTTCATAAAGAAGGGTTCCAAATGGGGGACCCTCTGTTGCCTCTTCATGAGACAACTCCTTTTAAGAAATCCATATTATAGGCTTTATCCGTGTAGTCATATTTTTAATCAAGGGTAATAATGTTCAATTTAATAAAAAAAAATCTGCAGTTAATGTGCTTTGGGTATCTGAGATATTTTAATCACAGTAGTCATGCATAATTTCACTTTTTCAGTCACACGACTTCCAATATATTCATACCTTTATGTAAGCAGTATTTTAATATAGGTAATTATTGATGTAATATTTCTTCTGCTTCTTAATAGGAACTCCAAGGAGAAATATGCAGCAATAAATCCTGGTGCATAGATTGTCCATGAAATTAAGAAATTTTTAATGACAAGAGGTCTGATCAGAGACTCACCTAAGTGTCCTCGGTATCAGAAAGTGATATTATTGGAAGCTGCAGGGAAATTTATGATCATTTTTATTGAATGTATCTGACTTTCCTATAACCTTTAGAGCAGACATATCACACTCGTATAATTTTATTTTTATCTTTTTTCGAAAAATGTAATATGAATTTATCTAGATATGAATATTTTAGCCTTTACTTTTCTATGTGTACTTTTATCGCTCTAAATTTTTAAGGGCTGAAAATTAACCTTTCTGTCATGTGCTTCTACAGAACTAAAGTTAAGCCATCATAGAACCCCATGACTAAGGACTCTTGTTGTATTAGTCAGACTCTATAATCTACTATATTACTGCAAATTGAAATGGGTCTTTTCTATTAGATCATGTTCTATCATGTTTAGATGTTACTTAATTTTTGACAGAAGGTTGAATCATCAAGCAAGAGATAAGATTTCAATATGCGTAACATCTGTAGACATTAAGGTGGATCCTTATGGCTGCTGCCAGATTGACATAAAAAAGATTGGTGTAAATGGCGTAAGGGACCCTTTTTATTCCCCTTTAACCGCCAAAAGAAAGTGCTTTTTTTGCAGGACAATCCCTTGGCAGTGGTCCATAGAAAAGCCACCAGTTGTAAAGCTTGTGCAGATGCCTTGACAAGACCAGCACAAGATCAGATGCGGAATGTGGTAAAGAACAGATGGGAAACATAAATACGACGAGGGTACCAGTAGCTGAAATCAGGAGCACCACAGGTGCCAGGAACAGACCAGGAGCTGGAAGTAGAAAAGTTTACACTGAAAGAGGGCAAGAAAATGGACACCAGAGCAGGGCAGGAAAGGTAAAACACTCAAGCAGGCAGGAACAAAACATCAAATCAAGGCTAGCATTAACAAATGACTGAGGCCCTGGATACCTTCAGATATACTAGAAGTAGAACTACAGGTACTAGGTAGACCAGATAATGAGCCAGGAGCATAGCCAGGTGCATGCAGGAGTCAAGATCAGTAAAAGACCCACAAGCTCGGAGCATGATATCTGAAGAACAAGGCAAGTGTACAATAAGACAGTGAGGAGTCAAGAATTGGAGTAGTACCACAACTATCAGGAAACAATTTGAAGCAAACTACAGAAGAATAACCCAGAACCAAATGCAGACATGTATAGACCATCGGGATCATATGACATTCTGATAACTTAAAGGGGTCCTCCAGTGGAAAACTACTTATTTTAAATTAACTGGTGACAGAATGTTAGACAGATTTGTAAATGACTTCTATTAAAAAATCTTAATCCTTCCAGTACTTATTAGCTGCTGTATACTGCAGAGAAAGTTCTTTTCTGTTTGAATTTATTTTCTGTCTGTCCACAGTGCTCTTTGCTGACACCTCTGTCCATGTCAGAGTAGGAGAGGTTTGCTATGGGGCTTTGCTCCTAATCTGGACAGTTCATGACGTCGACAGAGGTGTCAGCAGAGAGCACTGTGGTCAGACAGAAAATAAATTGAAAAAGAAAAGAACTTTCTCTGTAGTATACAGCAGCTGATAAGTACTGGGAGGATTAAGATTTTTTTTTTATAGAAGTAATTTACATATATTTATAACTTTCCTACACCAGGAATTTTTTTTCCACCGGAGTACCCATTTAAGCTGCATGCACCAGCTGCCTGGCAATTTGACACAGCAAATGGGGCAAAAGGGGATGGTGGCAGAATGGTGTACAGTGAGCATGACCATTCTTACATTGACTTCAGACTTTCTCAGGATTAGATATATGAGTGAATCCCCCACAATTTGGCTTGAATCAATGTACTGGAATCCATTTGAGTTTGATGACTGATTCAGATTTGGCTATTCACATTTGTCTTTAGGTAGGTATTTCGTTGTGTGTCTGTATTTAACAGAAAGCTTGAGAAATGCATGTCAGTTCTCTGGCAGTTGTACAAAGATAGTTGCTAAACTAATAAAACATATCACCAAACGTACAGCAAAAGAATGTAGGACCATTTAGATGGAGGATATTTGCACACATAGGGGAGATGTACCAAGCCGTCTTATAGTCAGGCTGATTTAGACATTTGACACGTCTGCGCGACATGCCAAAAGTTTAATTAAATGAGAGTATGGCTATAACCCCCTTATCATATGTACAGCACCCTGGACTGGCACTTTAAGACTAATACTAATACTACTACTAATACCACAACTACCACTATTACTACTACTACTACTACTACTACTACTACTACTACTACTACTACTACTACTACTACTACTACTACTAATAATAATAATAATAATAATAATAACATCAACAGAGAGCACAAAGAACATAGGCAAAATAATTCTCAATAAGGCTTACATAGTATTTTCCTCAGTATTGTTATTTAAAACCAGGAGTGGAACCCACAAAGAGAAACATGCATGTCTTTTAATTATAGTTTTTCACTGTGTTTGTTCTACTCCTAGTTTTGGTTAAAGGGGTACTCCGGTGAAAACACTTTTTTTTTTTTTTTTTTTTATCAACTGGTGCCAGAAAGTTAAACATATTTGTAAATTAGTTCTATTAAAAAATCTTAATCCTTCCTGTACTTATTAGCTGCTGAATACTACAGCGGAAATTATTTTCTTTTTGAAACACAGAGCTGTCTGCTGACATCACGAGCACAGTGCTCTCTGCTGACATCTCTGTCCATTTTATGAACTGTCCGGAACAGCATATGTTTGCTATGGGGATTTCATTTTACCCTGGACAGTTCCTAAAAATGGACAGAGATGTCAGCAGAGAGCACTGTGCTCGTGATTCAGCAGACAGCTCTGTGTTTCAAACCGAAAAAAATTTCCACTGTAGTATTCAGCAGCTAATAAGTACAGGAAGGTTTAAGATTTTTTAATAGAAGTAATTTACAAATCTAAAATATAACAAATATATCACTCGTGCTGGTGGAGACTGTGGGCTATTATACCCTGCTGTGTTAGCTCCAGTACGTTTTCCTGTATGACGTACAAAAATGAGTAATAAAATATGAATATAATAGGAGCACGCGCTGGGAAATAGCTGGGAGAAATGACAATAGATAAAAAACAGAAATGATGTCCTACCTTAAGACTTGTAGTGCTTCATCATAATGGGACAATGTACATAGGTTTCTGGAAATGTTGAATGAATAGTATGGCAGCCAAGAATAAAATAGATCCTTCCGTGGTGGGCCCGTTAATGGGTTGCTCCAGCGCTGGAGTCTGTAGATGGTCTGAACAGTCACCTTCCAGGATAGAGGTCTTTAGAACCTCTATCCTGGAAGGTGACTGTTCCGACCATCTACAGACTCCAGCGCTGGAGCAACCCATTAACGAGTCCACCACGGAAGACATATATATATATATATATATATATATATATATATATATATATATATATACATTTTCTTCATGTGTTTTCCAAACAGTGTGTTGACTACTGTTTCAAAACTACAACTCCCAGCATGCCCAGACATCCATATCCTGTCCTGTTTGTTGCCAGATGCTCCCAGTCACAAGAACGACCGTTAAATTCATCAGAAAAAAAAAAGAGACTTTAACGGCCGTTCTCGATGGGTAGTAACGGCAGTGTGTAAGGGGCCTTAGAGCCTTAGTGTGAGGATGATGGGAGTGAGAAAACTGGCAGGATGATGGAAGTCAGGCAGGTGGGAGGATCAGAGGCCGAAGCAGCACAAACGCAGTGGTCAGTAATACAGTTGGCTATATATTCTTTTTGCTGTATTTTACTGCTCTGGTTATTATCCTTTTAGTTCTGTAGTTCTGCTCTCTTCTTTCTTTTGTTCCTCAGAAAATAAGCTTGTTATAACGAATGGGAGTGGTGTAGTTGAGGAGGCGGGATAGGAGATTTTAACAACCACGAGAAGAGAAAGAAGCTGCTGTTATCTGAAATGAGTGAATAGAACAATGGATTTGCAGCAAATGGGCTGTATGTGCGTAGACTACTCCAAACACTTTCAGAGAATGTAAAAGGAACCTTATCTTTGAAGATGTTCTTGGGGTGATTTTACACTGTCTCTCGAATACCAAGAATTTCAATTATATTGGATCACAGCATACAAATTTGAAACAGAAAGGAGTCTGGATATATTAAACCCTCACAATATGGGTCAATTGTCTCCCATTGTGACCGGTGTTTCAATCTGTTCAGGGATGAGACAAGGATTGTTAAAAGTACAAACACTGTGAGATATCCACAATAATAAGAATGACTCTCTTCAAGGTGTTACTCGTAATGTAAGTGACTGAACACTATGATGATAATGTTTAACCCTCAATGGGGAACATTCATCAATGTTTGCTTATGTATTCCTTTTTTTAGTTATTTTTTTCTTACAATTTTTTTGCTTATGTATGACTCATTTATCAACTGCTTACAGCCTGTTGATAAATTTCTTTCACGTAAGCAATTTTTCTTTTTTTTGCTTTGGTTTACTTATCTTCTCTCTATTCGCAACACATGAACGTTCAGCCATGTGCGGTATGGGGAGATCGGGGGTGATAGCTGTTGTTCGAACAAATGTTGTATGGAAAATGTAACATTTGTTCTTGATCAGTTGAGAGGTTAAATATACTCTACCATAGTTTGCTATAATTGTATAAATTCCTCAAGCCTATTTTTTATTATTACAAAATGAAAAATTTCATTTTACTGAAAACATAACCTAAAAACCTATTATTGTTGATATTCAAGGAGCCAGGTCCACATATTACTTCTTGAAGCCATCTGGCCATCAATTCCTGTCTCTTATATCTATTTCTGCAATTCTCTATTTTGAAATAGATGGATCCACCACCCATTTAGAAATAAACAAATGTATTGTTATCTGAAGGGACTGTCATCTTGATCCATCTGATATCTCCCACTGTGAGTCCAGAAACCACCAGAATGATAGGCAGCACAATAAACATTGGGAGAGATAGTCAAATGATCTAGTAAAAAGAGACTGAAAGTGTTTAATAGACCATGGCAGCAAAAGTGTCATAAGGAAAATTGAAAGAATGGAAAATTGTGGTGGGTGACGGGGAATGATTGGTGCCATGTGCTCTGATGTGTGAGAAACTCGTTGACATTGGTGTCGTGTTACATATGTTTTAAAGCCATAAGGTTTACAAAACATGTTTCTATCAATTTTCATGCTTTAGCTGCTTATGTTACCTTGGTTACCCTGAGAGATTTATCTAGGAGCAAAATCTGAAAATTCCATTACTGAATTAACTCTTCAGCTGAAAGAGTAAGGCTAAGTTTCCACTTGTTATTTTTTTTTTTTTTTTTTTTTTGGGGGGGGAACGCCAAGAAAAATGCCAGTTCTGTCACATGGCATTTTTTTGGTCAAAAAAACGATGTGGCCAGATTTTAGCTGTAAATCAAAGAGAAAATTCTTTTTCCACTTTGCGTTTTTCAGTATAGCGTTTTTTTTTTAAATTCTTTTGGTGTTTTTTCTCTCTTTTTTGGCATTTTTCAGCTCCTTGGCAGTTTTGCAAAGTAGCAGCATGTTGAGCCTATGGAGTTTTTCCTCTGAAATAGTGGCGTTTTTCTCCCATAGAAGTCTATGGGAGTAGAAAAAAAAATACCAAGAAAAATGACATGTGGGTTTTAACTTTGGTGTTTTTGCAGACGGTTTTTATTCTTTTTTCTTTAGCGATCTAAAAAAGTGATGGAGATACCCTTTTTAATAATATTTCGTAGGGTACCATTAAAAAAATATTTAAAAAGATACAGTAGTGATGGAAAAAAATTTATTCAACTAAATGTATCTTTATTATAACAAATTTTTTTTTTTTTTTTTAAACAGGGATCAATTTATGTGTGCGGGTAGGGCACTAAAAATGTAGCCGACAATAATAAAAATGTAGTGTGTGTGTTTTTTACTTTTTTTTTTTTAACATTTTTCAGGCAGTACTAATACTCCCAGCATGGAACACACTGTTCCATGATGGGAGTAGTAGTACATGTACTAATTGACAGATTGCCAGTGTCACTTCTAACACTCGTTGCGATCCTCCTGTATAATGTATAGATGCGTCAGGCCACTCTTCTATGGTCCCCTGCACTGCCGTAAACAATATATACACCTATTCATATTTCCCGCAAAGAGCTGTGAATGGCCAAATGGTTCCAGCCAATCACAACTCTCTGTGGGAAATATGTATAGGTGTATATATACGTCAGTGCAGGGGACCATAGAAGAGTGGCCACCCGCATCTATACATTATACAGGAGGATCACAGTAGGTGTCAGGAGTGACACTCACTGCGATCTGCCTATTAATGCAGTTAATACAGCTCCCAGCATGGAGCAGAGTGTGCTCCATGATGGGAGCAGTAGTACCTGCAGTTAAGGACAGATCACAGCGAGTCTAAGTCCTGACACCCGCTGCGATCATCCTTATTCCCTGAGATGCAGAGCGGCTTTCTCCTGTGCTTGCACCTCTGCTCTGTACTCCGGCCGGCCACTCACTCATTCATATTTCACTCATATTTCCCACTGATGTTTTTTCTGGCATTTTTTTCACACAAGTGGAAACTTAGCCTACTACAAACCAGTACTCTGGCTTGTATTATGTTATCTTACCATCTGGTACATCAGGGTTGAAATGCATGCCCAGCTGGTACACTTACAAACCAGGTCATACAGTTACACCCTAGGGTTTGTTTGGATCACTTGTTGTTGCAATAGAAGCTTGTACTAGAAACATGTACTACAAATAGCTACAAATTCCTGGCTGAGCATAAACGCAGGGCCTTTTAAAAGGCAATCCTGTGTTTTCCTGTTTTTCTTGCATTTCAACCTAGAATTTATCTTATTTTTATTTTTTATTTATTTTTTGGTGGGGGGGAGGAAGGGTTGTTCCATTCATTTTGAACAACATGCTGACCACTTTGTAGTTGTAAAATATTTTTTTTACTATAACACAAACAAGAACAAAGAACTTTGACTAGGCCATTCCAAGACATTTCCAGTGTTTTCCCCTTACAAAGGTATTCTGGATATTTCAGTCTTTTAAATGATGGTGGTGCTGCTTAGCAAATAAATAAAAAAAATTAATTACAAACTGAGTCCCCTAGGGCTGCTACTGTAACATATTAAAGGAATTATCCAGCAGAAGGGGAATTTTTCAAAACTTTGGTCACTTAAAAGTCTATAAATAAAATTTCACTTACTTTCTGATCTCCAGCAGTGCCTCCGGTGTCCCTAACTGCACTCCTCTTCCGCTCTAGAAATAGTGACGCCCGGACCAAGAGTGACATCAGGGCCAAGAGTGTCACACTGCTCCTCAGCCAATCACTGGCCACCGCAATGTTCTGCCTCACCAGTAAATGTGTCAGGGACCCAACAGGGGACAGGAGAGTGAGCCCTAAACTGACCCTAAAACCGCTCTCCCTGCCTACTTGCCCATCCACCCCAAATGGTGGATCAACAACTGGGCGCAGGTCCCTCCCCGAGCTAAAGTGCAGTGGACTTAAAAACACATACAAATAAATAGTCGGTCACAAGCCAGAAATATAACAGGAACATAGAACTCTATAGTTTTAAGTTCAGAGGACACTATAGACCAATTGAAACACAAAAGGAAAACACTAGCTAAGTGATCATGTACTCTATGATCAGTGCATGTACAAAAACTCCAAATATCTAAAATCAAGAACTAATAAACTTATAGAGTTCAAAACACCAGAAAAGGAAACAGATGAGTCAACAAAGACTCCAGAAACAAACAGGAATATAGCATTCCTCTGAAAACCTCCAGAAACAAACACAAAACAGATTACAGGATATAATCATAGAACACTGTTCACACTGAACACAAGACAGGATACTATGAGCATGCTATCTAACCAAGGGTTAAAGCCCAGAACATATCAAAGATAAATATAAGGTGCATGCTAAAACAGAGATAGTAAATTTAACCAAAAAGATCCATAGCAAAGACAAAGGCTTTAACTATTCCCTGACCAGGAAACATAAAACTGTTAAAACACAACCAAATCCAACAGCTGTGTGTGAACACAGACCAAGACAGACATTACAAATGGCTGAGGTACAATGTGACACTCTGAGTCCTGATGTCAATCCAGGCCCGGGCATCACGATTTCTGAAGCAGAAGAAAAGCGCAGCCGGGAACTTGAGTGGGACATCAGAGGCACTACTGTAGCGCAGGAAGTAAGTGAAAGTTTTTTAAGACTTTTAAGTGGCCAAAGCTTTGAAAAATGCCCCTCTCAATAGGATTACCCCTTTAAAACTCATCACTCTTCTTCCTGATTCCAAGACTGACTGAAAAAATAGGCTGAAAAAGATTTTTCTTAATAATGTCCTCAGGTTAACTCCTGATCATCTTTCCTCACCAGTCTTTCAGTCCTTGCCCCCACATCATGATGCTGCTACCAGCATGATTTCTTGTGGGACCAAAGTTTTGTGTATTTTGCCACACATAGCATTTCCATTAAGACTAAAAAGTTCAGTTTTTGTCTTAGCTGACTAGAGAACTTTAAAGGGGTACTCCGGTGGAAAATTTTTTTTTTTAATCAACTGGTGCCAGAAAGTTAAACAGATTTGTAAATTACTTGTATTAAAAAAGTTTTATCCTTCCAGGACTTTTTTGCAGCTGTATGCTACAGAGGAAATTTGTTTCTTTTGTAATTTATTTTTTTGTCTTGTCCACAGTTGTTACGCCGAGCGCTCCGGGTCCCTGCTCCTCCCTGGAGCGCTCACGGCGTCTCTCTCCCTGCAGCGCCCCGGTCAGACCCGCTGACCGGGAGCGCTGCACTGACATTGCCGGCGGGGATGCGATTCGCATAGCGGGACGCGCCCGCTCGCGAATCGCATCCCAAGTCACTTACCCGTCCCGGTCCCCGGCTGTCATGTGCTGGCGCGCGCGGCTCCGCTCTCTAGGGTGCGCGCGCCAGCTCTCTGAGACTTAAAGGGCCAGTGCACCAATGATTGGTGCCTGTCCTAATTAGCTTCCACCTGCTCCCTGGCTATATCACCTCACTTCCCCTGCACTTCCTGGCCGGATCTTGTTGCCTTGTGCCAGTGAAAGCGTTTAGTGTTGTCCAAAGCCTGTGTTACTAGATCTCCTGCTTTCCATATTGACTACGAACCTTGCCGCCTGCCCCGACCTTCTGCTACGTCTGACCTTGCCTCTGCCTAGTCCTTCTGTCCCACGCCTTCTCAGCAGTCAGCGAGGTTGAGCCGTTGCTAGTGGATACGACCTGGTTGCTACTGCCGCAGCAAGACCATCCCGCTTTGCGGCGGGCTCTGGTGAACACCAGTAGCCTCTTAGAACTGGTCCATCGGCACGGTCCACGCCAATCCCTCGCTGACACAGTGGATCCACAACCAGCTAGCCAAATCGTGACAACAGTGCTCTCTGCTGACACCTGATGCCCGTATCAGGAACTGTCCAGAGCATGAGAAAATTCTCATAGCAAATCTATGCTGCCCTGGACAGTTCCTGACATGGACAGAGGTGTCAGCAGAGAGCACTGTGGAAAAGACCAAAAAGAAATTCAAAAAGCAAAGAACTTCCTCTGTAGCTACAGATGCTAACAAGTACTGGAAAGATAAAGATTTTTTTTATAGAAGTAATTTACAAATCTGTTTTACTTTCTGGTATCAATTGATAAAAAAAAAAAAAAAATTCCACCGGAGTACCCTTTTAAGTCTTGGCATAACAGTGCTTTTACTGGCCCAAACTGACAGCTCCCCTATAGGAAATAGTTCTTTATACATCTGTATATTTGGAATCCAATGGAACCTGCAAAGATTCTTGTTCTGTCACATGTATATAGAAAATAAAAAGCTTTTTTTATCCCTTGTTCACAGAATAGTGAGACATCCTACAGTAGTACTTCAGATGCTTTCAGGATCATTGGTCCTACCTGATCAATGCATGAACGAAAAGGAAGCATAGTGTGTGAGCATGGCTTATCATATTAATGTAGTATCGTTTTAACAATGAATATACTGCAGATAGTCTTCGTGCACTCCTGTCACGTACTCTAAAGTCAGTTTCAGAAAAATGAATTTAATAGTTTGTCAACTTTACTAATAAAATCAACAATTATTTGCAGACAATGCTGAAAATGGGTCTGATATTAAAATGTCTCAAAGCTCTTCCTGTTTAAAGGCAACTACTTTCATGACCCCTCTGGTTTTGGTCAGATGGTGAGAGAGAAAAATATGTGGGAACATAAGGTGCTTAATGTTGTGTGCGCCCGAGGATAGCAGGTGAGTCTCCTGAACACATATGATATCACATTTTAACATTAGAGTGCTAGATGTAGTGGCAGCCACGGGATGCTGGTTAGGGAGTGGAGAAGTAGATGGGCCTCCTGCAAAAGGCAGATCATTCACGCTGCATGAGGGAGACACTGAAGCCGACAGAGAGAAAGTGCCATCAGTCTGCAGGGGTGAGAAGCGATTCAGTGCTGAATCTGACATAGATCGTCGGGTGTGGGTGAGCATAGGAGGGCTTACATGCAGGCGTTCTGGAGGCTGGGAGGCAGGGGAGAGCTGGCTATGTGCGCCATCGGTGCCATCTTGGGAGGGAGGCATCACTCTGGAAAAGCAGAATTTCGAGAGTAGTTTGCTTCACTGCCTTTCTCTGCCATCCCCGCATGACAGAAAGACTTTTGGTAAGTCAGGGGATCCGTTTGACTTCGGGATGCTGGTTGTAATGTTGCTAGTGCAGGCGGTAGGAGCGGAGCTCAACTACTGTGTGGCCATCTTCCGCGGCAGCCAGGCCACGCCCCTGATAGTACTATTCAGTATCTTGGGGTTCATCTCTCCTACCCTTATACTTCCCTATACCATAATAACTATGAACCTCTACTTTTGGCTCTCTCCACTGAAGCAGAGCGGTTATTTACGGCAGATTTATCCTGGGTGGGTAGAATAGCAACCATTAAAATGTTTCTGCTTACTATATGCCTTTAGAACTCTTCCCATCCCCTTTTCTGATACCTTTTTCAAGAAAGTACAAAAACTCATGCCACAATTCATCTGGGCAGGTCTTAAACCGAGAATGTCTTTGAAAATCCTCTCCAAATTCAAACTAGCAGGTGGGTTGGGTACTCCAGATATAAAATGGTATTATCTCTCTACTATTTTATCGACTCTAATGGAATGGTGTCGAATGGCTCCCAAAATCCCCTGGGTGCAAATCGATAACTATCTTCTCTCCCCCTACTCTACGCGTGACTTATTATTCCTCCAGATATGGAACCTTCCTAAACCCCCCTAACTGCCCCCATAGTTCAGGCTTCCCTGTCGGCTTGGTCTTACTATCTCACCCACACGTCTAATTCTACACCCGCTGATCTGACCTTACTGCCATTGTCTATAATACATGCTTCTATCTCCAACCTGGACCTCCGCTCCTGGTTTCTCTTGGGTATAACAAATGCTAGCCACCTTTATGATCAAGATATTTTAAAAATATTTGAATCCATCAGTAAACAATATAACTTACCTAATTGTGACTTTTACAAGTACCTCCAAGTGAAGCATTTTTTTTTTACCAATCTCAATGCTGCCCTGCATAGTTCCAACAAGCTGCCCTTTAGGTTCCTCCCCTCTACCCAAAAAGGACTCTGCCAACTCTATACCTCACTTCTAGATTCTGACAAATTTCAAAAACGCTACCCATTCATACTTTGGGAAGGAGCCCTACATCTTACCTTTACCTCTATTGAATGGCAGAAAGCTTTTAAACACATAAATCACACCTTTCAATGCTTATTATCACTTAGAACTAAGCCGACAAATCTCTTCTGAGATGGTACTTCACCCCAGACAGAATATGTAAGGCAATCACTCTACAATTTAATGTCTTATAATGTCTTTTATACTTTACTTGTCAATTATCTCCTCAGCTATTGTAGATGGAGATTAGTTCATTTTTATGTTTCTGTCTCTTTGAAGGCGCATATGTTGATGCCTTATTGTATTTGTTGTACATGTTTTTAAAAAAACTAAAAAAAAAAATGTCTCAATAAAAACTATTGAAAGTAAAATAACTCAAACAGGGCTCAAGTCCTGCAGAAATGCATGGGAACTGAGTTCCTGCACTTTTCCCTCAGCAGGAACACCGTTCCCATTAGCAGGAGTCCTGCAGGACCAGCCTTTGAATAAAAATCTTAAGTGAGTTCCCTCCCTTTTTTTCCCCGGGCTTGACCCCTGGTCTCAAAGCTAATGCTGCTATTCTGTTTTCACAACTCCTAATAAATTCAATGGGAAGTATGCATAATGCGTAAAACAGCAAGTTTGGCGGTTTTTGACTTTATGATCACCTCTGGTGGCCACAAGCAGACCAAAGGGGGTTACGGAGCCCATGTTTTAGAGATAGGTGCCGATCCCAAATCTAGAGGACATTTATAGCATATCCTGTGGATATGCTATGAAGATTCTAAATGAAAATGTTTCTTTTACCACAAAATGGAAAAAAAACAAAAAAACATTCAAAATAAAATAGATGCTAATAGAATTCCAAACTAATGCAAGGAAAAAAGGAGACTGCACTCACCGTCCAGTGATCATAATTTTACTTAAGTATGTAAGACATAAACAGTACGTGCAGAACAGGCAGAAGAAAGCTGGAGGCAGAGGTGATGACGGGACAGTACTGTTTTGCACGCTAAGCGTGCTTCCACTTGCCAACACCAGTGGAAGCATGTGTCGGCTAGTGGAAGCACGCTTAGCGTGCGAATCAGTACTGTCCCATCATCACCTCTGCCTCCAGCTTTCTCCCGCCTATTCTGCACGTACTGTATATGCCTTACGGACTTATGTAAAATTGTGATCACTGAACGGTGAGTACAGTCTCCTTTTTTCCTTGCATTACTTTGTGATTGTTTCAATAAGAGTATGCAAGGTTCTCTGTGGTCAGTGTTTAAAGGGGTACTCCGGTGGTTAAGATTTTTGGCTATATTGCATCTTCTTTTAATGTTCTTGTTTTTTGCAATTGACATGTATGATATATTTGTGTAGAATGTGTCTTTTTTTTCTTACCTGTTTGTGGGCCAGGAAGTTCTGTAGTTCTGTGTTGGATCTCTTACTGTTGTCCACAACGTCGGCCACGTTAGGATTAGGCCATGGACAACACGTCAGGGCTTTTTTTTTCTTCTTTGTTCTTTCAGAGCCCGGAGGACGCAGGTCTGCATGAGAGAAAGAAGTCACGCCCCCTCATCTCCCCCTCCCAGAGGACGCAGGTCTGCATGAGAAAATGAAGCTAGAGCAGGGGGAGAGAGAGGACGTACACAGCTCCTCAATTCCCCCCCCCCCCCCGCTCTGTCTTCTGACGACGCAGGTCTGCACTGAAAGAAGACAGAGAGGATAAGAGTGTTATCTAAAGGGGAGGATAACAAGGTGCACAGCTGGGGATGTATAGACTGCAGGGGAATAAATCTCTGACTAGGGATGATTTCTGTGTGTGAAGGGGGGGGGGGGACTCCTGAATGACACATGCTGGGAGTTGTAGTCCCTGTTGTGTGTGTGTATGCTAGTGTTTACAAACCAGTGTGCCTCCAGCTGTTGCAAAACTACAACTCCCAGCATGCCTGGACAGACTTTGGGCATGCTGGGAGTTGTAGATTTGCAACAGCTGGAGGCACACTGGTTGGGAAACACTGTCCTCGCCTATTTAGCATACACATCATGTTACACCAGTGTTTCCAAACCAGTGTGCCTCCAGCTTTTGTAAAACTACAACTCCCAGCATGCCCTGACAGCCTTTGGGCATGCTGGGAGTTGTAGTTTTGCAACAGCTGGAGGCACACTGATTGGCAAACACTGGCCTAACCTATTCATTATATTACAAACAAAGTGCATTGTTTCCCAACCACATCATGTTACACCAGTGTTTCCAAACCAGTGTGCCTCCAGCTGTTGTAAAACTACAACTCCCAGCATGCCCTGACAGCCTTTGGGCATGCTGGGAGTTGTCGTTTTGCAACACCTGGAGGCACCCTGGTTGGGAAACACTGGTGTATGCCCTATAGAGGTTTGGTGAACTACAATCCTCAGAAGACTACAGAGGCAGCATGCTGGTATTACACCACAGACTGAAGACTCCTGAATGACACATGCTGGGAGTTGTAGTCCCTTTTGTGTTTGTATGCCAGTGTATCCCAACCAGGGCTGATTATATTAGTTTGCTGTGTATGAGGGGGCCGCCCTGGGAAAATAGTAAGGTGGGTAAAGGGCGGAACAAACAAAAAAAAAGGAGCCGCCCAAAACCAGCAAGGCATGTGGCATGCTGGGATTTGTAGTTTTAAGCACAGCAAGAAACAGGAAATAGAAGCAAAGATAGGAAAACAAAGTGGGGGATAAAAAGACAACAAAGAACAGAAGTAGAGTAGCCTAAACAACAAGAATAGAAATGAAACAAAACAAATAGGGTAAGTCAAAAACGGAAAAACATGTTGACCACCGGAGTACCCCTTTAATTGTGAACTTAACCCCCCTCAGTTGTGCAAGTGCTGGTTCATTCATTCCTTTACGAACTTGCTAATAGACATATCTATTTATTTTCTTTGATTTGATCTATAGAATAAACCTAAAAAAGGATACAAAGTGCCAGTTTAATGTACTTTAACACCTTGGGGACCAAGGGTGTACCTGTATGCCTTGGTCCTGCTCCTTTTCTGTGACATCATAGCGGGGTGGTGCCAGTGGCCATAAACGGCCAGGACCCATGTCTAATGCCAGACATCACCGATCGTGGTAATGCCTGGCATTAACTCCCTTAGATGCGGCGATCAAAGTTGATCGACGCGCCTAAAGTGAAAGTAAACTATTCCCGGCAGCTCAGTCAGGCTATTTGTGACTGCTGCAGTATCCCAAACAGCTGAGAGGACAAGGGGAGGGTACCTATCTGTCTCCTCGCCATCCGATCGGTGATCTGCTGCTCCATGCCTGCTCAGCAGGCTTCAGCAGCAGGGAGACGATAACACTGATCAATGCTATGGCATAGCATTGATCAGTGTATACAATAAGAAGATTGCAAAAAAAGTTTAAAAAATATAAATGTTTAAATCACCCCTCTTTTACCAAATTCCATATTAAAAAATATGTAAACATAATAAAAATAAACATATGTGGTAGCGCCACATTCGTAAATGTCTGAACTATACAATATCATGTTATTTAAACTGCACGGTCAATAGCCTACACGTTAAAAATTTCCAAAGTCCAAAATTGTGTATTTCTGGTCACTTTGTATACCCTAAACAATTTATAAAAAGTGATCAAAAAGTCCCATCAAAACAAACATGGCTCCGATAAAAACTTCAGATCACAGTGCAAAATAAGAGCCCTCATACATCCCCGTATGCAGAAAAATAAAAAAGTTATAGGAGTCAGAAGAGGGCATTTTTAAAGATGCTAAATTTGGTGCATGTAGTTATAATTTTTTATAAGTAGTAAAATAAAACCTATATAAATTGGGTATCCTTGTGACCGTATGGACCAACAGATTAAAGATAATTTATCATTTTTACAAAAAAGTGTACTACGTAGAATAGGAAGCCCCCAAAAGTTACAAATGGCATTTTTTTCCTAATTTTGCCCCACAAATATTTTTTTTTTCTGCTTTGGCCGTAGTTTTTGTGGCAAACTTATTCATGGCATTACAAAGTAAAATTGGTGTTGGGAAATTGAAAGTGCTATGATTTTTAGAAGGTGAGGAGGAAAAAATTAAAGTGCAAAAATCTGAAACCCATGGTCCTTAACCCCTTAACGACGCAGGACGTATATTTACGTCCTGCGCCGGCTCCCGCGATATGAAGCGGGATCGCGCCGCGATCCCGCATCATATCGCGTGGGTCCCGGCGCTAATCAACGGCCGGGACCCGCGGCTAATACCACACATCGCCGATCGCGGCGATGTGCGGTATTAACCCTTTAGAAGCAGCGGTCAAAGCTGACCGCCGCTTTTAAAGTGAAGCTGAAAGTATCCCGGCTGCTCAGTCGGGCTGTTCGGGACCGCCGCGGTGAAATCGCGGCGTCCCGAACAGCTGATCGGACACCGGGAGGGCTCTTACCTGCCTCCTCGGTGTCCGATCGACGAATGACTGCTCCGTGCCTGAGATCCAGGCAGGAGCAGTCAAGCGTCGATAATGCTGATCACAGGCGTGTTAATACACGCCTGTGATCAGGATGAGAGATCAGTGTGTGCAGTGTTATAGGTCCCTATGGGACCTATAACACTGCAAAAAAAAAGTAAAAAAAAAGTGTAAATAAAGGTCATTTAACCCCTTCCCTAATAAAAGTTTGAATCACCCCCCTTTTCCCATAAGAAAAATAAAACAGTGTAAAAAAAAAAATAAATAAACATATGTGGTATCGCCACGTGTGTAAATGTCCGAACTATAAAAATATATCATTAATTAAGCCGTATGGTCAATGGCGTACGCGCAAAAAAATTCCAAAGTACAAAAAAAGCGTATTTTGGTAACTTTTTATAACATTAAAAAATGAATAAAAAGTGATCAAAAAGTCAGATCAAAACAAAAATCATACCAATAAAAACTTCAGATCACGGCGCAAAAAATGAGCCCTCATACCGCCCCGTACGTGGAAAAATAAAAAAGTTATAGGGATCAGAAGATGACATTTTTAAACGTATAAATTTTCCTGCATGTAGTTATGATTTTTTCCAGAAGTGCGTCAAAATCAAACCTATATAAGTAGGGTATCATTTTAACCGTATGGACCTACAGAATAATGATAAGGTGTAATTTTTAACGAAATATGCACTGCGTAGAAACGGAAGCCCCTAAAAGTTACAAAATGGGGTTTTTTTTTCGATTTTGTCGCACAATTATTATTTTTTCCGTATTTTGGGTAAAATGACTAATGTCACTGCAAAGTAGAATTGGCGACGCAAAAAATAAGCCATAATATGGATTTTTAGGTGGAAAATTGAAAGGATTATGATTTTTTAAAGGTAAGGAGGAAAAAACGAAAGTGCAAAAACGGAAAAACCCTGAGTCCTTAAGGGGTTAAAGGGGTATTCCGCCACTAGACATCTTATCCCCTATCGTCACGCCCCCTTCCATAGACTTGCATTAAAGGGGCGGGCCGTGATGTCATGAGGGGCGGAGCCATGACGTCACGCTGCTCCGGCCCCTGTATCGCCCGTCATTACGCACAGAGCGAACTTGCTCTGTGCAGTAATGATGGCGGGGTGCCGCAGCGGCGATCCCCGGGGTCCCCAGCAGCGGGACCGCAGCGATCTAACATCTTATCCCCTATCCTTTGGATAGGGGATAAGATGCCAGGGGTGGAGTATCCCTTTAAAGGGTAAGAGCATATCTGTCAAAAAATTATGCTTATTCATGTTATTCACTAGGTTGTGCAAATTCTTTACATGCCTTTTTTGTGTGTCTAGCTTCTGTATTTGGCTCACAAATCCGTTTGTTCTGCTGCTCACTCCTTTTGACATCCACTGTTTAGGAAGTGGCATGTCCTAGGGAAGCACTGAGCCCACCCTAACTCACCATGCATACACTTCCTACCTGAGCCTGCTGTACTGTGCTAGGTCTCTTCATTCAATCACTGCAGGCTGCTCTGTAAACACCTTCGAGTGCCAGTCCTGCCCTCACTGCACTTTGTCCCATCCTGTACTTCAGCTTGGACAAAGATGATGCTGCAGCTGGACAGGATAATGTTCTTCATGGTATGAAGTATATTAGAAAGGTTAATATTTTGCCAAGATTTACAACATATAAAAAGTTTTGTATTCTGACAGGGTCCATTTAAATGATAAAAGTAGCCTCCAGGTTTACTGTTCCTTTAAGAAACATCAGAATCCTATGAAATAAACTCACTCTACAAAGTCACACTGAGTGGGTTTTAATGTTCTATAATCTGTTTGACCCTGATTCGGTGGGTACATATTCATATGCAGAACACACTTATATTAATTGACAAGTTCTAAAAGTGTTCTAAGGGTTTCTTCAGGTGTGCTGTCAATTAGAAGCGGTGAATTAGAGCCATCAGCACGGCCTACTGTGTATGCAAGGTCAGCTGCTCCTTCCAGTAAATCTTTTTAATTCACTTGGTTTGAAAGCATTGATTGAACTTAAGCTCTTAGTGACAAGAGTTGTGTGGAACAGACACACCTGGATCATCTATCATAGTTAACAATTGTCCGAGATGTACAGAAAATACGGATACAATGCTGACTGCAATTCCTTACAGGGATTCTTAGAAAATTACAGGACTTGGATATGCAGAAAACAAATGTAAAAAATTATATTCAGGTGCAATATTCCAAGTGCTGCCCTAGCTCTGTATTTAAGGGGGTACTCCAGTGGAATATATTTTTTTTTTAATCAACTGGTCCCAGAAATTTAAAGGGGTACTCCCGTGGATTATTATTTTTTTTTTTTTAAATCAACTAGTGCCAGAAAGTTAAACAGATTTGTAAATTACTTCTATTAAAAAAAAATCTAATTCTTTCCAGTACTTTTCAGGGTCTGTATACTACAGAGGAAATGGTTTTCTTTTTGGAACACAGAGCTCTCTGCTGACATCATGACCACAGTGCTCTCTGCTGACATATCTGTCCCTTTTAGAAACTGTCCAGAGAAGCATATGTTTGCTATGGGGATTTTCTCCTACTCTAGACAGTTCCTAAAATGAACAGAGATGTCAGCAGGGAGCATTGTGCTCGTGATTCAGCAGAGAGCTCTGTGTTCGAAAAAGAAAACCATTTCCTCTGTAGTATACAGACCCTAAAAAGTACTGGAAAAATTAAGATTTTTTAATAGAAGTCATTTATAAATCTGTTTAACTTTCTGGTAAATCAGTTGATTTAAAAAAAAAAAAAAAAGTTTTTCAAGGGAGTACCCCTTTAACACCTTGGGGACGGAGGGCTTTCCAGTTTTTGCACTTTCATTTTTTCCTCCTTACCTTTAAAAAAATCATAACCCTTTCAATTTTAAACCTAAAAATCCATATGATGGCTTTTTTTTTGCACCACCAATTCTACGTTGTAATGACATCAGTCATTTTACCCAAAAATCTATGGCAAAATGGAAAATAAATCATTGTGCGACAAAATTGAAGAAAAAATGTCATTTTGTAACTTTTAGGGGCTTCCGTTTCTACGCAGTACATTCTTCGGTATAAAATGACACCTTATCTTTATTCTGTAGGTCCACACGATTAAAATGATACCCTACTTATATAGGTTTGATTTTGTCATACTTCTGGAAGAAAACATAACTACATGCAGGAAAATTGATACGTTTAAAATTGTCATCCTCTGACCCCTATACCTTTTTTATTTTTCCTCGTACGGGGTGGTATTAGGGCAAATTTTTTGCACCATGATCTGATATTTTAAGCGGTACCATATATGTATTGATCAGACTTTTTGATCACTTTTTATTCATTTTTTCATTATACAAAAATACGCAATTTTGGCCGTGCAGTTTAATTAACGATATATGTTTATTTTTATTTACTCAGTTTTTTTTTTATAAATGGGAAAAGGGGGGTGATTCAAACTTTTACATTGATCAATGATCAATGATTCTGCCGCCTGACTGCTTTTGCCTGGATCTCAGGCACTGTGCAGTCATTCGCCGATCGGACAGCGAGCTGTTCTGTAAGCTTTTCGGGATACTGCGATTTCATTGCGGAGATCCCGAACAGCCCCCTGAGCTAACCGGCAATGTTTTATTTTCACTTTAGACGCGTCTAAAGGGTTAATAGTGCGCGGCACCGCGATCAGTGCCACGTGCTATTAGCCACGGGTCCCGGCTCTTGTTAGAGGCCAGGTCCAACTCCCTATGACTCGGGGCCACGGCGTGGCCCTGCGTTATAGAGAGAGAGTGGGCTAAGGGCGTATAGGTACGCCCTCTGTCCCCAAAAGGTTAAACAGAGCAGGGTAGGTTTGCTCCTGCTCTGGACAGTTCCTGACACAAACAGAGGTGTCAGCAGAGAATAAATTCCTCTTTAGCATACAGAAGTTGATAAGTACTGGAAGGATTAAGATTTTTTGATAGAAGTAATTTACAAATCTGTTTAACTTTCTGGCACCAGTTGATTTAAAAAAATAGTTTTTCACCGGAGTACCCCTTTAAATATCTCGGCCAAAGCACAGTGGTTTGTTGGTGTCCACCTTTGGTCAACTTTAATTGAATTAATATGACTTTCCTGAAGAAAAAGCATTAGAGGGATTTTTCAAGATCACAGTATTGATGATTTATTTACAAGATACACTGTCAATATAAGGTCATTGGTGACTCTTGGCATCGCCATCGATCAGCAGTTATAAGGGGTCACTGTGTTCAAGCTTATGTTGTTGTGACCTTGCAATGGTTGACATATCTCTGTGCACCTGCATGTTCAAAAGAAATATACTAGGACCATACTGCTGTAATGAGTACACTCTTGTTTTTTTTAACCATAATCTCAAATTCATCCTGCACATAAGGACAGTGCATTTGATCTGTGCATTCAACATAGTTAAGAAATGTGACTTTTCTAACCAGTCTGAAGTCTTATGGTTAATAAATTATTCATTTTAACCATTTATCATATTTACATATTGATAATTTTTGATTTATGTATTCATTTACAAGTAGCAGTGGTTTAGGTTTCTTTCACACTACCATTGTGCCCTGTCAAGAAGTTCTGTTTTATTTAATTATTTTAAAATAAAACTGCGGCACAACACTTTTAACTTCCCCTGTGCCCGGGCTGCAAAAACTAAAAACAAACTTCTACCCACCCTTTCTATGTTTCCCCGTTGCACCAATATTGGCGTCCCATTCCTCCGGTCAGCGTTTCGCCGGCTGCAGTAATGTCCCGTCTTAGCTGTTGACAGGCTGGACGCACTGTTCTGCAAGGAGCTCGGTCCCCTGTTGCCCGGGTTCCTTACATGACCACATGAGCCTAAGAAGCAGGTAGCCAAGCAGCAACGGAGGAATGGGACGCCAATATTGGCACAACGGGGGTACGTAGGAAAAGTGAATTACATTTTTTTTTTAGCTTTTGCAGCCCGACACAGGGGAAGTTAAAAGCGTTGTGCTGCCTTACCTTAAGTACTGCTCTACTACTCTTTATGATGCTGGTTCCCTCAGGGACCCACCATTCTTATATAGCGGGACAAGGCCCTTTGCTCCACTTTTTTTTTTTTTTCAAAAAGAGCTTTATTGTTATCAGTATTGTTTTACATACATCTTAACAATATCTATAGTCTGCATTATAAGTCATGCAAGGGAAAAAAAAAGAAAGGAAAAAAGGAAAACATAAAAAGGTATAAAAAGTAAAAAAAAAATTGCCTTCTCTACTTTCTGATCCATTCTCTCACCTATACTCTCTCTCTCTTTCTCTTTTCAGCCCCCTTTCTCTCCTTATAGCTTCTCAATCTGTCCCTCCCTCCCCTTCCGATAATAAAGCTGATAATTTGTTACTTAGTTGTTCCCATATTTGTGTTTCTTTCTTAACCCCATTTGAGCTACTCAACCTCCGCAATCTCAACATCTCCATTGTACCTACGTATTTAAGGGAATTTATTATTTCTTTTAGCGAAGAGGTCTCCTGGGACTTCCATTTTTTTTAGCTATTGCCAGCCGAGTTATATATAGTATGTGAAATGTTATTATTTGTTTAAAAAGTGGTAATTTATCTAATCTTAATGATAGCAGGGCTACTTCTGGTCCCCATGGTATATCTTTTAATAGTTTCCCCAATAAATCCCAAATCTCTCGCCAAACCTGACATATGGGTCTACAGTTCCACCATATGTGCAATAAAGACCCCTCTTCCACTCCACACCTCCAACACAAATCTGAAGTCCCAAGTCCCATTTTCACCATTCGTTGTGGAGTAAAGTACCAACGGTACAGTAATTTACGGGACACTTCAAAGTGTGCTACACAATGTGAGACTTTGGTTGGGAGAAAGGACAGTGACCATATTTCTAGAGGTATCTCCATACCTAAATCCTTCATCCAGTCTTGATGAAATTTAGTTAAGCCCTGTGGTTTATCTTGTAAGGTTTTATAAGCTACTGAGATTCCCCCCTTATTCCTCCCCGGATTGGAGAACACTATCGCAAAAGATAAGGAAGGGGCCTTCTCCTTGAATTTAAATGTGCTAATTAAGTGGCGCAACTGTAAATATTTAAAAAAATCTCTACTAGGGAGCTTATATTTAACACTAATCTTCTCAAAGGGCAGTAATATGTTATCTTGACCGATATCTCCCAATGTCCTAATCCCACTTCTCTCCCAGTCTATAAAACTGGACTCAGGGATTAATTGCTGTACTACCTCCATTGTTATATTTTCATACTTAATCACATCAAGCCACCTACTTACATTAGTTCTTATCCAAATTTTCATACTTGCTGAAGCTGTTGGACTAGTTGTGGGAATTATTTTGCCCTGTATAGCAATAATCCAAAGGGCTTAGTGATTAGACTCTTGTCATACATGCTTCTGCCTCAACCCATTTTAGTGTATGATCATCATGCCACCATCTATGTAATTGCATGAGATGAATTGCCTGGTAATATCTTCCAAGATCCGGGCAGCCCAATCCCCCCTGATCCGTCGGTCTACATAAGGTTTTAAAAGCTACTCTAGTTGGTTTGTTTTTTTAAATAAATTTAACCAAAATGGATTGCAGTTTTTTAATTACTGTTTGTGGGATTTCTAGGGACAGATTTGAGAAGATATATAGAATTTTGGGGAGTAATACCATCTTAGTTACTGCAATTCTGCCCAGCCAGGAAAGTGGTAATTTGGTATACCTCTCTATTTTAAGTTTCATTTGTTTCTGAAGGAATTCTATATTAAACATCACTGTTTGTACTGGGGAGATCATCAGTCTGATTCCTAAATATGCCAGTGATGACTCCTTCCACATAAAGGGGTACTTCTGCTCCTTTGCTCCACTTTTTAACCCAAGAACGTGTACCAATAGATCCCATTATAGTCAATGGGGTCCATCTGGCGCCGTTGTTTTGTAGCGAGAGAAAAAGATGCTTGTAGTATTTTTTCTCCCACTATTCTCCCCGGGTTCCCCGACGGCCGTCACACTGCCGTGTCATAACGGCAGTGTGAAAGGGACCTTAGGTTGTCTAGATTTAGATATATACTATTTGTGTTTGCATTATGTTTACTTTCGCCACATACCATTTTAACCCCTTAACGACCAAGGATGTATATTTACGTCCTTCGCCGGCTCCCGCGATATAACGCGCGCGGTGACCCCGTGTCGCGTCTAAAGCGAAAGTGAAAACTTCCGGCTGCTCAGTGTGGCTGATCGGGACCACCGCAGTGAAAATGTGGTGTCCTGATCAGCTGGGACACAAGCGGACGTCCTCTTACCTTCCTCTGGTGTGCAGGCTTAAGCAATCGACCGCCGATAACACTCATCAATGCAAAGCTATGGCTTTGCAGTGAACAGTGTATAAGATCAGTGTGTGCAGTGTTATAGCCCCCTATGGGAGCTATAACAATGCAAAAAAAAAAAAAAGGTAAATACGTTAATAAATGTTATTTAACCCCTTTCCTAATAAAAGTCCAAATCCCCCCCTTTTCCCATAAAAAAACATGTAAATAAAAATAAATATAAACATATGTGGTATCGCCGCGTGTGTAAATGTCCGAACTATAAAAATATATCATTCATTAAACTGCAAAGTCCAAAATAACATATTTTTGGTCACATTTTATATCATGAAAAAATGAATAAAAAGCGATCAAAACATCTTATCAATGCAAAACTGCTAAAAACTTCAGATCATGGCACAAAAAATGAGCCCTCATACCGCCCCATATGCGGTAAAATAAAAAAGTTATAGGGGTCAGAAGATGACAATTTTAAACATAAATTTATCTGCATGTAGTTAGGATTTTTTACAGAAGTACGACAAAATCAAACCTACCGTATTTATCGGGGTATACCACGCACCGGCCTATAACACGCACCCTCATTTTACCAAGGATATTTGGGTAAAAAAAGTTTTTTACCCAAATATCCATGGTAAAATGAGGGTGCGTGTGTGCGCGTGTATACCCCGATACACCCTCAGGAAAGGCAGGGGGAGAGAGGCCGTCGCTGCCCGCTTCTCTCCCCCTGCCTTTCCTTGGGTCTAGAGCCCTGCTGCCGGCCCTTCTCTCCCCCTGGTTATCGGCGCCGCTGCCCGTTCTGTCCCCCTGACTATCGGTGCCGGCGCCCCATTGCCGGCGCCGACAGCCAGGGGGAGAGAAGGGGCAGCGGCACCCATTGCCGGCGCCGCTGCCCCGTTGCCTCCCCCCATCCCCGGTGGCATAATTACCTGTTGCCGGGGTCGGATCCGCGCTGCTGCAGGCCTTCGGCGTGCGTCCCCTGCGTCGTTGCTATGCACGGGCCCGACCCCGGCAACAGGTAATTATGCCACCGGGGATGGGGGGAGACAACGGGTCAGCGGCGCCGGCAATGGGTGCCGCTGCCCCTTCTCTCCCCCTGGCTGTTAGCGCCGCTTCTCTCCTCCTGGCTATCGGCGCCGGCAATGGGGCGCCGGCACCGATAGTCAGGGGGACAGAACGGGCAGCGGCGCGGATAGCCAGGGGGAGAGAAGGGCCGGCAGCCAGGCTCTAGACCCCAGGGAAGGCAGGGGGAGAGAAGCGGGCAGTGATGGCCTCTCTCCCCCTGCCTTTCCTGGGGGTGTATCGGCGTATAACACGCACATAGACTTTAGGCTAAAAATTTTAGCCTAAAAATGCGTGTTATATGCCAATTAATACGGTATATAAGTAGGGTATCATTTTAATCGTATGGACCTACAGAATAAAGATAAGGTGTAATTTTTACCAAAAGATTTACTGCGTAGAAATGGAAGCCCCCAAAATTTACAAAATTGAATTTTTTCTTCAATTTTGACGAACAATGATTTTATTTTCTGTTTCTCCGTACATTTTTGGGTAAAATGACTGATGTCACTGAAAAGTAGAATTGGTGGCGCAAAAAATAAGCCATCATATGGATTTTTAGGTGCAAAATTGAAAGGGTTATGATTTTCAAAAGGTAAGGAGGAAAAACGAAAGTGCAAAATACAGAAAAACATGTGGTCCTGTAGGGGTTAAGCATGTTAGGTTCTGTCAATAACAAATTAAAGTTGTTCTTTCCATTATAATGTATTAAAGGGGTTGTTTCATTTTATTCTATGTACCTTATGAATATGAATGTGTTGCCTTTTTTTACAGAATGTTTATATCTACACCCTGTTCTAAAATATTATGCAAATTCTATTTAAGTGTCACAAAGATAATTTTTTTTTCAGTTTAACTCATGGATGGCATTGTGTCTCAGGGCTCTTTTGATCACTGAAAACAATTAGATTTCCAGGTGAGCCCAATTTAAAGGGGTACTCTGGTGGAAAACTTTTTTTTTTTCCCATCAACTGGTGCCAGAAAGTTAAATGGACACTGTCATGAAATCAAAAAATTGATATGTTGTAGTACTTAAAGGAGTAGTCCAGTGGTGACTCAGTGGTGAGCAACTTATCCCCTATCCTAAGGATAGGGGATAAGTTGCAGATCGCGGGGGGCCCGACCGCTGGGGCCCCCTGCGATCTCCTGTACGGAGCCCCGACAGCCCGCGGGAAGGGGGCGTGTTGACCTCCGCACGAGGCGGCGGCTGACACGCCCCCTCAATACAACTCTATGGCAGAGCCGAAGCGCTGCCTTCGGCAATCTCCGGCTCTGCCATAGAGATGTATTGAGGGGGCGTGTCGGCCGCCTCTTCGTGCGGGGGTCGACACCCGCTATCTGGGCCGAGAGCCGGGGCCCCGTACAGAGAGATCGCAGGGGGCCCCAGCGGTTGGACTCCCCGCGACCTCAAACTTATCCCCTATCCTTAGGATAGGGGATAAGTTTTTCACCACTGGACTACCCCTTTAAGTACTACAACATATCTCTAATATACTTTAATTAAAAAAAGTGATGTTAAACCAGTTTTAAATCACTTTTAAATTCGGCCACCAGGGGTCACCCTCCTAGTGACCAAATGCATTTGGCAGTGACGTCACTACAGAATTTTGACTCATTTAAGCCTGGCAATGAGTCGAAATTCAGTCATTGTGGTGCTCGCTCCCGCCTGTCAATCAAACAGGCGAGAGCGAGCACGCTAATAGCTGGGGCTGCGCGCATTGGCCAGCTCCACTGGCCTGGCGCGCGGCCCCGCCCGCCCCCGTTACCCTGTGCGGAGGCAGCATGCACACTCATTGCTGCGCTGATGCTCCGAATGGGTAAATCTACTCTCTGCACTAGAGGAATGGGGTGGGGGAAGCGGGGTTCGGGGGAGCGCCGCCGCTCAGCACTAGAGGAATGGTGGGGGGGAGCGGGGTTTGGGAGAGCGCCGCCGCTGCTCAGCACTAGAGGCTGGGGGGGGGGGAGCGGAGTAGAACTGCTGCGCTAACAAAGTTATTGTTTTCACCACAGGGTGCCTCCAGCTGTTTCACCACTACAACTCCCAGAATGCCCTGACAGCCAGTAGGGCATGTCAGGGCAAGCTCGGAGTTGTAGTGGTGAAACAGCTGGAGGCACCCTTTATAGTGAACTAAGGGCGGAAGTGTCGGCCCCAGCAGGCATCAGTGATGTCACGCCTACTGGGGAAGTCTGCCTGGTAGTGAGCACACTACCAGGCAGACAAAAAGCCATTTTAATATAGTAAAAAAAAAATGTAAAGGCAGGGAGGGGGTTAGGGATAGATGGGCAATAGGCAGGGATAGAAAGAAAAAAATGGATGGTGGGAGCTACCCTTTAAACAGATTTGTAAATGACTTCTATTAAAATTCTTACAGTACTTATAAGGAGCTGTATACTACATTATTTTCTTTTGAGATTTCTTTTCTGTCATGACCACAGTGGTCTTTTATGACACCTCTGTCCATTTTAGGAACTGTCCAGAGCAGCATATGTTTGCTATGGGGATTTTCTCCTGCTCTGGACAGTTCATGACATGGACAGAGGTGTCAGCAGAGAGCACTGTGGTCGTGACAGAAAAGAAATCCAAAAAGAAAAGAACTTCATCTGTAGTATACAGCAGCTAATAAGTACTGGAAGGATAAGATTTTTTTTTATAGAAGTAATTTACAAATCTGTTAAAATTTCTGGCATCAGTTGATTTAAAAAAAAAAAATTATTTCCACCAGAGTACCCCTTTAAAGAAAAACTAAGGTGGGTGTTCCACATTATTAATAAATTACATCCACATTTTTTTTTTCAAAGTAAGTTTTTATTAACAAAAAAATTACAATGAAATCAAAGATTCATATGCATATCATAAACAGGCAAACAATGAGTGCTTTAGTAGAGGTACCCCACACTTGGATGACAAGATAGTACGCATATTCATAGGCATATGACGTGACTTTGCAGCATGTAGTATTATCCTAAGAATAGACAGGTATGGAGAGATAGAGAGCAAAAGTAATGCAAAGTAAGCAATGTGGCATCTAGGGGATGGGGGTAGGAGAGTATATGTATATGTAACCAGATGTGAACAAGAAGTACCCCTCACAGGGGATATAAATAAGTACGCAGAGCACCATTTCAAGCAATATGGGGAAGAAAAAGGATCCCTCTGCTGCCAAAAAGAGTGAAATAGATCAATGCCTTGGACAAGGTACAAAAACATTAGATATTTCTAGAAAAATTAAGCGTGATCATCGCACTATTAAGAAATTTGTGGCTAATTCAGAGCACAGATGGGTTTGTGCAGATAAAGGCAAATTGAGGAAGATTTCTGCCAGATCCATGCAGTGGATAAAGAGAGCAGCTGCTAAAACACCATTACATAGCATTAAACAGATATGTGAAGCTGCTAGTGCCTCTGGAGTCCCACGGACATCAAGGTGTAGAGTCCTCCAGAGTCTTGCAACTGTGCATAAACCTTCCATTTCGCCACCACTAACCACTCACAAGCAGAAACGGCTGCATTGGGCAGAAAAATACAGGAAGACTAATTTTCAAACAGTCCTGTTAACTGATGAGTGTCGTGCAAACCTGGATGGTCCAGATGGATGGAGTAGTGGATGGTTGGTGGACAACCACCCTGTTTCAACAAGGCTGCAATGTCAGCAAGGCAGTGAAGGAGTCATGTTTTGGGCCAGAATCATTGGAAGAGAGCTGGTCGTCCCCTTTAGGGTCCCTGAAGGTGTAAAAATTACCACTGCAAAGTATGTGGAGTTTATGACTGACCACTTTCTTCCCTGGTACAGAAGGAAGAACTATGCTTTCCGTAATAAAATCATTTTCATGCATGACAATGCACCATCTCATGCTGCAAAGAATACCTCTGCATCAATGGCTGCTATGGGGATAAAAGGAGAGAAAGTCACGGTGTGTCCTCCATCCTCCCCTGACATCCATCCTATTGAGAACCATTGGAGCATCCTCAAGCAAAAGATCTATGAGGGTGGGAGGCAGTTTATATCCAAACAGCAGCTCTGGGAGGCTATTCTGACATATTGCAAACAAATTCAAGCAGAAACTGTCCAAAAACTCACAAGTTCAATGGATGCAAGACTTGTGAAGCTGCTATCAAATAAGGGGTCCTATGTTAAAATGTAACAAGACCTGTTAAAATGTTTAAAAAGTTAAAATGTTGTTAAAACTTTGATAGAAATAACTATTGATTTCCGTAAATATGCTGCAAACACAACAAATGACAATTTTCAGTTTTTTACAACTTATAAAGTGTTTTGAAACTTACTGTGCGTAATAATTTGAGACAGTGCACTGCAAGTTTTTTATGTTTTCAAAAAATACTCTTATCATTAGGAGGTTTGTTCAATAAAATTTGAATTGTACTCTTAATAGTTGAAAACATAAGAACTATGCTGACTGTAGTTTACATCCATTATTTAGGTAAATGAGAAAAACATAATTTGCATAATAATTTGGACCAGGGTATATATATATATTTTTATATGTATCGTGTACTGCAACTCTTATGTATGCAATTAATTACTGACCTTGCTTTCATACTGGATATAAGTGCCCACAGCTTTATCAATACTTGATAACTGTTTTGTACTTATATTCTCCTATGTTGTTCCATGCATCCTTGAGCCTGGTGTCACGTTGAAGTACATGGGCTAAGTAGTCACGAGCATTTCTATGTTTTGACATTGACTTTAAAGAATCCATTAAGTAGTCCAGGAATAAAACACATTTAACATATGTACAGCATGCAATAAACTAGGCATGTGTACAACCAAATTTTCATTTCTTTTCATTATGTTTTGTTTCGTTAACTGCATTTTTTTGTTCAACAGTTCTTTCTGATTCGATATTTCGTATTCAGATAGATTCTGTATTCAGACTTATGTGTTATTTGGATCAGCTCCGCTGAGTAACTGCTAATGGCCTTGACTTATCATCATATGTCGGGGGCCCACTGTATCACCAAACAGTTTCTCCAATATCTGGTGTCTATAGAAAGTGAGAAGCAACAATTTAGAGAAAGGATATACTGCCTGCAAGAACAAATAATCAGTTCATCCACTTAAACTATGGTATGCCTACATTTTAAAGGGGTACTCCGGCGCTTAGACATCTTATCCCCTATCCAAAGGATAGGGGATAAGATGCCTGATCGCTGGGGTCCCACCGCTGGGGACCTCCGTGATCTTGCATGCCGCACCCCATTAAAATCAGTCCCCTGAGCGTGTTCGCTCCGGGTCTGATTACCGTCGATCATGGGGACGGAGCGTTGTCACGGCTCCGCCCCCATGTGATGTTATGGCTCCGCCCCTCAATGCAAACCTATGGGAGGCGGAGCCATGATGTCACACAGGGGTGGAGCCATGACATCACAACGCTCCGTCCCCCTGATCGACGGTAATCAGACCCGGAGCGAACACGCTCCTGGGACTGATTTTAATGGGGTGCAGCGTGCAAGATCACGGGGGTCCCCAGCGGCAGGACCCCCACAATCAGGCATCATGTCTAAGCGCCGGAGTATCCCCTTTAAGGAGCTGTACAAGAATTAGATTTTCTTTTTGGCCCAAAAACACCTCCTCTCTTGCCCTTGAGCTGTGTGTATTGTAGCTCAGCCCAACATTATTGAGGCTTAGCTGCCAGAAAAAAATAGCAAAAACTCATTTAATGGGTTAATGCTTTAAGAAAGGAAGAGAAAGATTCTTCTGGGTATAGTGTTTCATTCCTGATGCAGATCCCAGGGAGGGACTGCAAAGTGTTGCACTAACATCTTCCAATAAAACCTGCCGTTTGCTGAAGATCTCTGTGGATGGGAATCCTTTGTCCTGTCTGATAGAAGTGCCTGAGTAGAAAAAGGAGCAGATTGTTTGTTTCATCTGTGTATCAATATTGTTCTAAGCGAACACTATGAAGAATCAAATGTTTCAATGCTCACCTTTCTATGTTGTGTTTTACAGGCAAAACACTACAGATGAGTGAGAAAGTGAAACACTCACTGCTGCTTCAATGTAAGTCATTTTATTTTTATTTTTTTATTATTCTTTTCAGCAGTACCAATATTTAAAGGCTTTCTCACATTGATGGTGTATCAGAAAATCATTTTGATATTCACTTTTATACCTACCTCTCTGCCTTGAAGGAAATATTGACTGATAGCGGAAAGGTTCCCAATCTCATTCTTTTTATGCCAGCATTGGACTAGGATTTCTTAGTCCATCAAATAAAATATTTCTGAGGATCCATTCTCAATCTATAGAGAACATGTGCATTTACAATTGTCCTTCCATCATAATCTTTGCTATTTTTAATGTGCACAAAGGGCAGCAATAATACATAATAGGTTATTTGAAATCAACCCATAGGAAATAGACCCTTGTAGCAAGTAAATTATTCTGCTGAACCTGTGATACCTGTTGAATCTAAACCTAAGCCCACCAAAGAATACCTGTAATTGGTGTATCTGGTTCTCACAGAAGGGTTAATATCCTCTGTTTGGCTGATGCATTATTTGTTGCTTTGATGATGCCCGGGCCAGTCAGGGGCTTGGTCAACAAGCCAATTACATATGACCTCAGAGTCCACGCCCTCCTCAGGCGGGCTATATAACCTCACTCAGTCTGTGACTCAGCTGCCTTTTAGAGTTTTCAATCTACACTAGCTCCTGTTGCTCCCTTGCCATACCTCCGTCCTCTGTCAGGCAAAACAGCGTCCCGCCTCCTCCCTCAGACCAATCACCGTCAGTTGTCAGCCGCAACTCCGTCCTCCATCAGGCAAAACAGCGTCCCACCTCCTCCCTCGGTCAAATTGCCGTCAGTCATTAGCCACAACTCCATCCTCCGTCAGGCGAAACAGTGTCCCGCCTTTACCCTCACACCAATCGCTGTCATCCTCCAGCCACAACTCCCTCATCCGAAAGTCCCTCATCCAAAAAGCAGTCATGCCTCAGATGATTCTCCCTCAGACGCATAGCAGAGCCGATGCTGCAGAGCACTGTATAGCAGAGCCGACATTAAATAGCATGTACAGCAGAACCCGCATAGCAGAGAGCCAACACTGCTCTGCTACATGGCAGGAAGGTTTTTCGTCTGAGGGATGACGGAGTTTTGGATGAGAGACTTTAGGATGACCAAGGAGGGAGGAGGGAGTTGTGGCTGACGCCTGACGGAGATTGGTCTGAGGAAGGAGGTGTGACACTGTTTTGCCTGAAGGAGGACAGAGGTATGGCTGACAACTGACGATGTCCTAAAATGGAGACCGTATATATTTATGCCACATATTTTTAAATTGTTAATGATGGATATCGTAGCTACTTACTCATAATGTACCAGCATTTTACAGATAAATTAAACCTGTCAAATAGCTAGATTATTAATGAAATATTGTTTGGAACAGAGAGTGGCATATATGATCAACATTCATGATACTTTGCATGTGTAATACCAGCAGTCCGCTGTGGGCGCCATGTCACTTATCGCTGGTGCTCCTTACTCTGCTCTTTTCTACCAGCCATCACCATTCAGCAGCCTTCTCCCCCAATGTATTTCTAGCTCTGAACCTCAGGCACACATGGAGGGTTGGGATCACTATAGCCATACAAAGATAAAAGTTATTTTCAGTGGCTGTTGACACTTCCACATAGAGGCACCGATGGGGATCCTATTCCAGGCCAACCTTCTCTGCTGCACCTCTCTGCTGTCTGCTCCAGGCTTTCTTCTCTTTGTGCATACACTAGCTGCAACTTAAAGGGATACTCCGCACCTTGACATCTTATCCCCTATCCAAGGATAGGGCATAAGATGTCTGATCGCAGGGGTCCCGCCACTGGGAACCCCCACAATCTCTTCTGCAGCCCCCCGAGTCATCAGCTGGACGGAGCTAAGTTTGCTCTGTGGCTGATAACTCACAATACAGGGGCTGGAGTATCGTGCGTGATGTCATGGCTCCGCCCCTAGTGAAATCACACCCCGCCCCCTTAATGCAAGTCTATGGGAGTAGCCCCTCCTATAGACTTGCATTAAGGGGGCAGGGTCATTACATCACGAACCGCCGGTCCCTGTATCGTGAGTTATCAACCATGGAGCAAACTTAGCTCCATCCAGCTGATGGCTCGGGGGGGGGGGGCTGCAGGAGAGATCGTAGGGGTCCCTAGCAGCAGGACACCCGCTATCAGACATCTTATCCCCTATCCTTGGATAGGGGATAAGATGTCCAGGGATGGAGTACCCTTTTAAAGGACCAGTGCATGCTCTCTAATGTGTCCCTCATCGATACCTGTCTTGCAGGTTGCTCTACCCAGTCACCTGTGCCTATGTCAGTAATATTGTGGTTTTACTATAGGGAAGCTGTCTGTTCCTAATCAGCTATCCAGTAACTAATCTATGCCTCTTCATCTGGCATTGCCTCTGCCTGATCCTTGTGCACCTCGCTGACTCTTCAGTGCATGACCTGGACTGTTAACACTGTGCATGTTTTAGCCAGATGTATATATGCTACTGATACATCTACCCTTTGTAGCTGCTTAACCTTGGCTGAGTTCAATCTCCTGTTGCTTACCAACACTATCAATATAGTTACAAAAACACACAGAAAACCACAAAAACAAAAAAACTTTATAACTGCACTATAGATCAAAAATTGAGGCTCTAAGTGCACTTTTTGACCAAAACATGTCCCCCATCCACTTTGTGTAGGTGGCCTCATTTCGGATGGGACCCTAACACGCTCACTATACCCACCTCTGCTGGGCATATAGCCTCTGACTGGTTGAATGCATGATCTATATCAATTTAAAATCCTCCTGTGGACAGGGAAGGGTGTAGGGCTAAGGCTTCTTTCACACTGCCGTTGCCACAGCCAAACAGCACAAGCAGAATTTTTTCTCCCGCTATTCTCCCCGGCGGCCCTGACGCCCGTCACACTACCATAAATGGGGCTTAAGAGAGGTTGCCACTCTCACACACTATAGCAAAAACAAAGTGATAGTCAGCACAACAACCAAATAAACAGTGGATGCCACAGTGGTTTTGATCACAAAGTATGCTAAGAATCTCAATTTTTAATCTATAGTGCGACTGCAACTTTTTAATTTCTTTTTGTATCTGTCATCCTGTCATGCACCGAACGAAAAGATAGAATAAAATATTTACAAAAATGTGAGGGTTGTACTCACCTATATGAGACGCTGCTTTTATTGACCATTTGGATCTAGAGATCACAGCAGATGGTTGAGTTTGCAAGAAAAATATAAGTGTTTTTTACCTTAGCTCAGCATTTTCTGCAATTACTCATATGTCATTATGAGAAGTAGCGCCATTGATTATATCATATTTGATCCACCACAGACTTCACACAAATTCAATGTTTTGGACAGATGCTCACAAATGCACTGAGGCTATAGAAACCACTGACAGGAATCAATTGTCTGATGTCTGTGATAATGGAGACTTTCTGCTTAAAGTGAATGCCCACCCTTTTGCCCCATGTATTTATTTATTTGTTTCATACTTTATTCTTCATAGGTCTATAAATGTGCACTAGTGAATGTCTTAATATACAGTGTCTTTTAACATTTAGAGCCTCCTTGTTACAAAGCTTCAAATTCCTTGCAAATACATATGCAGTGTCCCGTTACCGTCTCCCAGCCACTGAAGTAAATAGTTGTTTATGTGGCGGAGAAGCTTTCACTGAGTGTGCAAAATAGATGGGCAAACTAACACATTGCTCTTTACTGCCACCACTGAGAAATTGTAAATTTAAGGATGCTTAGAACATTGGTCACGTGACTTCTTTCTGATTAGTTTCTATGCACAAACTACTAGAAGCTCTAAGGGAGGAGTCTCCCAAGTACATCCCTCTCTCCCCTGAGGACTGGATCCAGTTAGTTTAGCCCTAGCTAGAATGTTGTACTAACTTAATTGTTGGCTTTTTTCTAGCTTACTGGTTTAGGCCTTGTCAGTATCCAGTTTTCTGTTCAAGCTGCCGCAAGTAACCAAGCCCTGGTGTTGCCAGTAAATCCATATTCAGTCCCAGTTGCTAGAGTTTAACTCTTGTGTGTGGAGTGTTTTCTTGTGTGTAGGGCAGGTGCTCATTGTCTTTTTATGTCTTTTTTACATGTTTATTTATATTTTCAATAAAGAACTATGTTCCAATTCTTCTAAATGCTTGGCATTGCAATTTTTTGGGCGATTATTATCAGCCCTGTTGCAGTTTGCATGATAGATCAAAATATTAGTTGATCTACATTTTTTTTTGAGTTTAAAGGGGTATTCCATGATTTTTTTTTATTTGACTATCTACAGGGACTGTAAAGTTAGTGTAGTTTATAATATAGTGTCTGTACCTGTGTGTGATGGTTTCTTCACAATTCTTATGTGATTTTCACTCCAAAATTTATTTTTAACAGCATACAAAATGACTGTTGTCTCAGATTTTTCCCAGCTTGCAATGCGGCCGAGACCTGACTCACTAGTCAGCTGTTGACAGGGAGCCTGTCTGCTTCAATGGGTGGAGTGATCGCTTGGTGAGAGAGAGATCAATGTGCAACTAATGCAACAGCTGGAGGCACCCTGATTGAAAACCACAGGTCTTTGAATGGATGCAGCTCATTAATGTTTGAATGGGTGGGGTGACTGATGTGTGGGAGGGAGGAAAATGTATTTGTGGGATTTGTAGTAAAAAAAAAGAAAAGTCAAACAGGAAATACTAGTTCACAAAAAGCTATCCACAGTGTTATGGTAATCTCACAACATAGCCATTTAGCACCAAGACAAGCACAGATCCTTCCTAAGCATGTCTGTTACTGCCTGCCAGGTACGTACTAAAATCACCTTATGGTGGATAACCCCTTTAACTTAAAGGGGTAGTTCAGTTAATAATTTTTATCTATTTATTAGTTTTCTCCCTCATAGTTTATTTTTATTTTATTATTATTATTTTTTTTTTTTGCAATAAGCATCCATTAAAAATTTACACTCCTTCCACCATTGTTCCTATGGTGAAATGTCATCAAAACCTTTTTCTGCCTCCCTGTTCAAGCATCTCTTGGCTGCTGTCCCTCCTCTTACAGCCCCCACCTTCAGAGACAGAGATCACATGACTCAACTGCTGAGAAGGACCCCTTGACTCTCCATCTGTGAGGGAGAGGGGGGAGACTTCTTCTGCCTACCAACACCTGTGAGGCAGCGCATCTGTTCCCTTACGCTCTGGCACTGATGACTGCCCTGGAGCACAGAGGAGGGAGATGGGAGGCCGCAGAAACCCGGGTGAGCCGCAGCAGTCACAATGACCAGAGCAGCAATTGTGGTGGTGAGTATGACTTTCTGTTTTCTCTATTTTATTTTTCTTTGCAAGCGGGGGTGTTGAACCTATGCTACCTTATGCAGGGAAACTATTCTCCTAATGTGGAGAAACTATGCTCCTAATGTGCAGAATCTGTGCTACCTAATGTGGGGAAACTATGCTCCTAATGTGGGGAAACTATGCTCCTAATGTGGGGAATCTTTGCTACCTAACGTGGGAAACTAATCCCCAAATGTGGTGGAACTGCTGCCTACCTAATGTTTTTGTTTTTTTGAAAACTATATCTCCCAGCATGAACGAACAGCCGAAGAGCATGCTGAGAATTTTAGTTATGCAATAGCTGGAAGGGCTCATTTTGGAAACCCCACTCTAGTGGTCTCCAAAATGAGCCCCTTCAGATCTTGTAAAACTGCAATTCCCAGCATGCCCAGACTGTCCAGACATGCTGGGAGTTGTAGTTTGGCAACATGTGAAGGGCCAAATGTTGCCGAACTACAACTCCCAGCATGACTGGACTGTCTGAGCGTGCTGGGAATTGTAGTTTTGCCCCATCTGAAGGAGTGCATTTTGTAGACCACTGCACAGTGGTCTCCAAACTGTTGCCCTTCAGATGTTGCAAAACTAAAACTCCCAGCATGCACTGACAGCTGAAGTGTATGCTGAGAGTTTTGAAACCACTGTGTAGTGGTCACCAAACTTTTGCCCTCCAGATGTTGCAATACTACAACTCCCAGCATGTCCACACTGTACAGGCATGCTGGGAGTTGTAGTTGTGTAACATCTGCAGGGGCATAGTTTGTAGACCATTGCACAGTGGTTTCCAAACTGCGGACCTCCAGATGTTGCAAAACTACAACTCCCAGCATGCCCGGACAGCCCCTGGTTGCCTAGGCATTCTGGGAGTTGTAGTTTTGCAACAGCTGGAGGCACCCTGGTTGGGAAACACTGATTATATTTAATATATAAAAATATTTTTATATGTTTATATAAAAGATATCTAATACGCACTTATCAGGTGACTGGGGCAGGAAACGGCAGTTAGGAGAAAGTGAGCACAGAGCGGCAGCAAAGAATGCTGGGACCTGAAATTTAAAGACAGCGTGTGGGGAAGGGAACAAGCAGGAGGGCAAAAAGGTGTATTAGAGCCGCTTACAGGAGAAACAAATGTCACAGTAGAATAATAGATGCAAGGTTAATGTCCTATGCTGATCTGAGTTGTTTTTTTTATTTTTTTTACGTTCGTTGGATAACCCCTTTAACTCAGATCTGGGTCTGTCGCTGTAATCATGTAACTCTATGGCGTTTTACAAGGTTTCACCTGACTGTTTCCATTCTCTAAATTCCTGTTCCTGCTGCAGGAAGGATAATCATCTAGTCAGAAGAGGGAATATTTAAGCAAGGACTCTTTCGCAAACACAACTCCTTGTGGGCTTAGTGCTGTGTGGCTACCACATCACGATCATCTTTATCACATCTCAGCCAATCAGTGTAATCCTTCAGTAGAGAGTTGCCTAACTGGACTGCACATACATCTTCACTGTCAACACAAAAGTGCGTAAAGCAAGTCTAGAAATTTACCGTCAGTACAACAGCTTACAAAGCAACTCAGTGGGAATTGTGACAAGATGAGGAGACTGTGGATGAATGGATGGGGGGGGGGTTGAGTGACTGTGGATGGATGAGAGGGCGGGGCGGTGAGGGGCACCAATACAGCACCTTGCCAGGGGAGCAGGGGGCACTAGGTAATCCTCTGGCTATGGCCCATTCTTTCTACTGAACAATGAAAGTCCCAGAGGATGAAGTCCCAGCAATATGTCTTTGATGGATTTTCCTAAGAAAACCTTTATAAACTGATTCTAAATTACAGTATATTTAAGTCTCTAAAATATGAACACCAGTACAGGTTTCTGAAAAGTTATCACTCAGCTTTCCAAAACTCTTGAATGTTAAGTTATCCCAGCGCCAAACACTATAGGAACTGTAATGATGGCCATATTGCTTATCACCCAAACATCTCAGGATCAGATTTTATTAATAGAATTAAGGATGAGCGAATTAAATCTGACGAATCCGAATTCATGACATATTTCAGTAAAAATTTGATTTGCAACTAATGCGAATATTGCCACGATTCGATGGCGCAAATCGCTTCATTAAACTCCATTTAGTGCGGTCCAGGCTCCAGGGCATCTAAAATGGCAGATCCACCTGTGAGGACATGGGGCAAGGAACTCTGGGAAGGCGGATAGTTGGGAGGACCCTTAATCACATGCAGCCTATCAGCAGCCAGCCACCCCTGTGATGTCCCAGCCCTATATAATCAGCAGCCATCTTGTGGCCAGTTACTTCAGCCTTTTATTGCACAGAGAGAGAGAGAGAGAGAGAGAGAGAGAGAGAGAGAGAGAGGGAGAGAGAGGGACTGACAGCAGTGTGTGTTGCACAGAAAAGCATTTTTACAGCAGTGATTCACCTCAAGCCCAAATCCAGCCTAGAAGCACTGATAGGGAAGGGAGTGAGATTGAGAGAGAGAGTGTGTAATTTGGGGTTTAGTACACATGTGGTAAGCTTGTGGGGGTGTAGGGTATATGGTGTGTAGCTGTGCAGTAACTAAAGGGTGCTGGTTTAACCCTTAACTGTCATGACGCCAGGGTGAAGGCTCCTCTGTATATGCTTGTCCTATCGCCACCTGTCCCAAGAGCGATAGGGAGGTATACTAAATAATTGTCCACAACCGGAGGTTTCTGAAAACTGTCAGAACTTTTACTGCAGGTTTTATGCAGAATTAAACAGGAACAGTCTTTGTACAATCAGAGTCTATGAGGATCCTGACAGTTGGTTGGGACCTTGTGAGTTTTAAGCTCAGGAGATTTATATGCGCTGTTCCGCTGGATTTAGGGGATTGAGTTTAGGTCCAGCAGTCACGCGGACTTTAGCGGGGAGTTGTATCATAACTCACGATTTAGTATTATCAGGCTTTGGCCTGGTCTTGTCTTTGAAAGCTGCACAGATCTCTTCTCTTTGCTAGTCCGGAACCCAATAGAGCGAGGATTGGCTGGCAGCTCCCTTATATGGGCAGGGGCTGGCCTTCAGCTCATTGGTCCATACCATCTGTCAATCACTTTACAAGGAATTATGGTCTAGACATGTGACCACCCATGTGACCTAGGAAGGTCCTTTAGCATACCTTAATAGAATTAACATTAGTCATGTGACCTAACGTCCTGCCACTCATTCAACATTAAATATATAATTACATATACATGTAAACATCATAAAATTAAAGAAGGAAGAGGTGACTAGGGGCTATCCCACCAGGAGGACCCTAATGGAATGAAGTAACTCTGGCTTTGGGCACCACCATACAAGGTACGGGATACCATGCAGTATCAGGACACGACACACAACAACTGTGTGCTGCAGCACTGGTGTGTGCAACAACTGATAGGCTAATAGTAGCCAGCTAGATAGGGTGAGCAGAACAGTTAAAGCATACTGTCCTCTATTAAGTGTAAACTGTGCGTACATCTAAGGGGTGTTCCATTTTGTTACTGTAAAAGTCTTAAGCGCCTAGATACTGTGAAAGGCCAGCCAAAAGTACACACCTGCTGGTGTTGTAGACAAATACTGTTTTAAGCATAGTGAAGCGTATTGTACTTACCTCATATACGCACTAAGTATGTCAGGCAGAGAAGCACCAGGACGTGCACAGAGGAGTGGCAGTTTTCAGCATACTAGGGGAGAGTGGTAGCAGGAATCGCAACTAGAGGCCTGAGCTCCCGTATCAGCTAGCGGTCGTGTCTTGACCAGTAACCCTTCTGCTGTCATCGATTGGTTAACACTGTCATCCACTTCATCACAAGTGACATCTGATACCCCCAGCCAACAGTTGGTGAGCTCCTCAGACACAATCCTCAGTTGGCATGGCCCGGGAGCAGTCCCTGTCCTCCCATTGCCTCTGTCCTATGCTGTTCCCTCTCCACAGAAGTATATTATGCTGTGGGTTCAGCTCCGCTATTTAGTGAGGACGATCTAGTAGAGGACAATCAGCAGCTACTGCCCAGCCAAGAAGTGGAGGAGAAATCCGCCGCTTCCTCCGCTAGGCGGGCAAGTAGTGATGAGGATGTGGGAGGTGGTGTTGCGAGCATTCAGGCTGCTGAAGCAAACACTTTTGACGAACCTAAGGGGACATCAGTGACATGCAGACACAACTCAATGATGATGAAGCTGATCACACTTGGGAGCTGGGTGCAGAAAGGGCTTCATTATCATCAGGCGAAGAGGGTTGCAGGTTGCCTGTGAGGCAGCAGCTAAGCCAGCAAGGTGGTAGCATGGTTGTCAGTCAGCATGGTGGCAGAAGTGGAAAGTCTGGAGCCAAACATGCCCGGGGTAGACCACCTGCTTTGCGGAAGCCTACCTTCCCGGGAGGTAGTGGAACAGGGGTTCCTTGAGACGGCGGCAGTAGCAGTCAATTAGTGCAGACTGTTGGTGGGAAAATCAGCTACTCGGCGGTGTGGAAGTTTTTTTATCAAGCATTCGGAGGATGTTAACCCGGCCACATGCAATATGTCACAGGATCAAGGCATGTGGATCTCGTGTAGAGTAAAAAGGTTTCTTACCCACAATTCAACGCGTTTCGCGGAAGACCACTTCATCAGGCATATTGGGAACAGGGAAGGTACATGGTATTTATACAAAGCCATTTAACCCTTAGGTAGACAGAATGTCACAAGTAAAAAAATATATATACATACTTATGCAAACAGACATAAAACAAATATACATAATGTATATAAATCCAATACTTACATATCAAATAGGTTAACAAATACACATATTATATAAATATAAAAAAAAAACATATATGAAAAATATATAAAAAATATAAAAAATATAGAAAAGGAAATAAATCTTTTTTTTATGCAATAAAGGTTTATTAAAGGTTTACAAGGTATATAAATCAGAACAATAAAGGTTCAATATCAGGCAACTTGTCAGGAATATGACCAAAACAAAAACATAAAACAAAAGTGTAAGGCTAAGCCAGGCCTGACTCAGCCTAGAAGAGCGTGTGAGTATTAAAGAACATAAAGAAGCCTGTTAACTATATGTTCATCTCACAAATAATAATAACAGCGGCGGCTCAAGCATAAAAGGGTGGAAGGGAGGGTTTTAGCAATGACTCCCCAATCCACGTCTAGGCTTCCAGGGTATTAGCCATAAACATTAAATGACCTGGCTTAAGCTCGAGAAACCTTATAACTGAAGTACATATATAACTGCAATAAGATAGGGAAAAGAGTGGGAGTAGGAAGAAGAAAGGTGAGAGAAGAGGGAAGAGAGGAGAGAGGGGCGGGAAGGGGGAGGAGGGGTAGGTAGAAACAGATGGCACGGCATGATGCTTACCTCTCAGAACAGCGAACGCGGACGAGATCCCGTAGGGGTCAGCGGAAATCGATGTGTAATATCGGGAAACACGACCGAGTAACATGAGGGGTAGGGTGGACGCTGGCTAGGGCTCTAAGTGTAGGGTTCTGAAATCATTCAAGGAGACGAAGGATGACCATGGTCCCCAGATTAGGTGGTGAGCGACAAGTCCTCGTTTGGAGTCAGCAATAAGTTCCTCCATACGGTGAATGTGGGTGACTTCTTGAGCCCAGGAGGAAAGGGATGGGGGTGTATTTGTTTTCCATAGCCTCGGGATCACTGATTTGGCCGCCAAAAGCATGTATCTGATAAGGCGAGCACTCCATTTGGGGATAGAGGGTGGCAAAATAGAAAGGAGGAGGGGGGCAGGGGAGTAGGGAAGGCGAACAGCTGTCAATTTATGTATGACATCAAGGACCTCGTTCCAAAAGGGTGTCAGTAGCGGACAGTGAACCCAGATATGTGTCATCGTACCTCCCGTTGCACCGCATCTCCAACAAGTGTCAGTTACTCCCGGGTAGATACGGGACAGTGTAGATGGCATTCTGTACTATCTGGTCAAGACTTTGTAGTTTGTTTCTAGGGCTCTGCATGAAATGGACGTCTTGTGCCATTGTAGTAAACCATACTCCAGTCCCCATCGTTGGCTACCCAACTCTCTCTCCGAACCACTCCTGAAAGAAAGAGGATCTTCCGAATGAGAATCTAGGAGGTGGGCATAAATTTGTCTTATCGGGTGGGGGGTGACAGAGGTCGAGCAGCACAACTTCTCAAACGGGGTGAGAGCACGATGCATGTGAAGTTTATTATTGTAGGAGCAATGGAAGTGTTTAAGTTGCATATATTGGAAGTAGTGTATCGGTGTCGGAGGATGACCATTGAGTAGGTCGGTAAGCTGTCTCAGGTCTGTCTCGGTCAAAAAGGATTTAAATGAAGTACCCTCGTTCCTATTGTATCCCAGGAATGTGGGTGTGGATAGGCCGGGAGGGAAGGACAGGTTATTAAATACTGGTAGTAGGGGCCCGTCAGGGGAGAATAGTGTGTTTGCCACGGGTAGGAGACGTTTAGCGTTAAGGATAGAGAGAGTTACCGGGGGAAGGTCAGCAGTGGGTTCAGTCAGGGACGATCTCTTAGTGTGCCACAGTAACGTCTTGGGGTCTATACATAAGGTATACCTTTCAAGGGTGACCCATTGTTTAGTGATTGGGTCTACAGTGCAATCTAGAACCCTGGTGAGGACTGCCGCTAAATAATAGTATAAGCAGTCGGGCAGACCCAGCCCTCCTTTTCTTTGCATCTAGTCAGTGTACGTCTAGATATTCTCGGGTGAGAGTGAGCCCAGACAAAAGTAGAGAGGAGCGAAGAGAGTCGTCCAAAGAAGGCCTTGGAGGGGTATATCGGAGTGCTAGAAAAAAGATAGAGGAGCCTTGGTAGTACGTTCATTTTTATAATGTTTATTCTCCCCAACCAAGAAAAATATTTTCGCTCCCATCTAGCCAGGTCTGATTTCATGGAATGTAGCAGTGGGTGGAAGTTCAATTGGAAAACGTCTTTAGGATTATTAGGAACCTGTATTCCTAGATAAGAGAGAGAGGTGGGGCACCATTTAAAAGGGTAATTATCTTTCAGTTGTTGGAGCGTTCCAGGGGGCAGGGTGATGTTGAGAGCCTCAATTTTTGTGGAGTTTAACTTGTAGTTTGAGTGACGGGTGAAGTTACTTATAGTCGCCAATAGGGATGGTAAAGAGGTGAGGGGCGAGGAGAGGAACAATAAAAGGTCATCTGCAAAAGCAGAGCATTTATGATGGGACGAGGCAACGGAAAGCCCCCTGATGTCCGGATTATCACGGATCGCCCTCAGGAGATGTTCCATACATAGGACAAATAGGAGAGGTGATAGAGGGCATCCTTGCCTCGTGCCATTATAGATGCGGAATGGAGTGGAGAGCTGGCCGTTGAGTCTTATTTGTGCTTGTGAATTCGAATAAAGGGCCATGATACGTGCCAACATGAGAGTTCCTAAGCCTATTTGCGAGAGAGTAGCTCTTAGAAAGCACCAGTCCACCCTATCGAAGGCCTTTTCAGCGTCTAGGGAGAGGAGGCACAGAGGTGTGTTAGTCGAGCGTGCTTGGTGGATGACTGAGAAGGTGCGTAGAGTATTGTCTCTGGCTTCCCTACCTCGAATGAATCCGACCTGGTCGATGTGTACTAGATCTGCCATGTAAGGAGCTAGTCTATTCGAAATCAGCTTGGCAAAAAGTTTTGCGTCTGTGTTCAGTAATGATAAGGGACGATAATTCTGACAGAGGGTAGGGTCTTTGTCTCCCTTCGGAATCACAGCTATGTAAGCTCTTAAAAACGATTGCGGGAGTGGGTCAGCATCCGAGATCGTGTTGTAAGCAGATAGGAGGGGGGGCAGCAATTCCGACCTGAGGGATTTATAGAACTTGGCTGTGTAGCCATCAGGTCCCGGGCTTTTGCCTGCTGGGAGAGAGGAAATCGTGAAGTTCAATTCCTCAGGTGAGAATGGCGCCTCCAGGGCTGATATGGTGTCTGACGATAGCGTCGGAAGTGCCGTTGAAGTAATATAGGATTGAAGAGAGGGGGAGCGAGCGTCAGATGAGGAGCTCGATTGAGGAGTGGGTAGGTGATACAGGTCCGCATAGTAAGCACGAAAGGTCTCGAGGATGTCGGGTGTTAAGTGGGTTAGGGATCCCGTCCGTTTTCGAACCACAGGGACGAAGAGAGCCGCTCTTTTACGTCTAAAGGCCCTCGCAAGCATCTTACTGGGTTTGTTTCCCCATTCATAGAAGGATTTGCCTATTATCTGTCTGTAGTAACGGTGTTTTGCGGCCAGCAAAGCCAGTATTTCCTGACGGACTCCTATAATGTCTCGTAGAACCTGATCTAAGTGTGTCCGTTTGTGTACGGATTCTAACTTTTGTAGTTCTAGGTGGAGTGAGGATAGTTTGGCTGACGCTTCCCTCTTAAGCCTCGCCCCATGCTTTATTAAGACTCCCCGCAGTACGCATTTCAGCGCTTCCCACTTAATTAGTGGAGAGGACTGGGGTTTGGCGAAGGAGGGAAGTGCGAAGGTGATTCTCACTGGGGCATGATCTGAGTAAGTTATTGGGCCAATGGAAGCACGAGAGACCGAGGGCAGGAGGCTATGTGAGCAGAAGATGTAATCTATACGGGAATAGGAGTTACGAGGGTGAGAGAAGAACGTATAGTCTCTATTCAAGGGGTGGAAACAGCGCCATACATCACTCAGTTGAAGCTCGTGTAATTTGGTGCGGAAACGTCTCAATTTGGCATTAGAGAGGAGGGAGTGTCCAGAGGAGGTGTCCAGTATGGGGAAAAGGGGAACATTAAAGTCACCGCAAAGTAGAATTTGACCAGTCGCAAAGGAGGACAGGGCCTCTAGGGTGTTAAGCAGAAAGGATATCTGGTTACGATTGGGCGCGTATATGGAAGCTATCGTGAGCTTATGACCGGAGAGGTCGCAATTTGCAAACAGATACTTAGAGTTGGGGTCTAGGGCTACGTCCTGAACTGATATCGGGAGGGATCTGTGAAACGCCAGGGAGACCCCTTTCGTGCGTGACTCAGAGTTGGTGCTATGAAGCCAGGTTGGAAAGTATCTGGTGGGGAGGGAGGGAAGGTGTTCTGTCTTAAAGTGGGTCTCTTGGATCGCAAGTATGTGAGTGCTTTGTTTGTGCTGGGAATACAGAATTTGGGCACGTTTCTCGGGCGTGTTGAACCCTTTGACATTCAGGGAGACAATATTAATGTCAGCTGCCATGGGGGTGTTGAGAAAAGTGTGTTGACTCACCAACTTCCCAGGGGTTCGCCCGCGCCGCCATCCATCGAGGTTGTTTGCGGAGAGGTCTAGTCCATCTGTAGGAAAAGAAGGGGAAAGGGTCAGGTAAGTACGAGGGTGAGAAAGGTAGAAATAGCAGCCGTAAGAGAACGGACACCCAGGGACTATGGGGGTGGGCCATAGAGGCCGAAGAGAGGTGCAATCAGGGCCTGCCCGAGCACCCAACTAGTGGAAAGCGTGGAAGAGGTGTCAGTCGCCGGTCACACTGGTCTCTAAAGGGTATTAACTTAAGGAAGACAGGTCACGGCACGTGACCCCGATTAGACTAAAGGAATCCCCCCCGAACATACAAAGGGGAGGGATGCTGGAAGATAAAAGGAGTGTCTGAAGACTAATAACACCTATGAGGCATGGGAGGAATTGGTGAGTACAGCGGTCAGTAGAGATGACAAAAAGATGGAAAAAGGGTGAAAACCAGAAACAATAATGCATAGACAAGTAACGACATCAAACAGTCAAAAACAGAAGCAATGTGGATCCAGAACTGCAGTCGTCCCCAATGAGGTGTCGAGTAGGACGAACAAGTTGTTACTTCTGGAGTATGCCGGGAGCAGGTCAAGAGAGACAAGGCATGTCCCTGTCCATGGCATCTCAGGTCGCACGACCCCTCCTTTGTGGTAGCGGGGTAGGAGCTTTTTCAGTTCCAGACTTCCTCAGGGCAGAACATAGGTCAGACGAGGAGCGTGCTGGCAGGGTGGTAGGGGAGAAGAGGCGTTCCCAGTCAGCCAGGTTCACTGGCGGTAGTTTAAACGTAGCCAGGAATTCAGGTAGATCTTCTGGTCTGCGTAGAGTAGCAACAGTCGATCCATGACGGGCTGTTAGAGAAAACGGATAACCCCACCTGTAGATTATTTTCGCATTATTGAGATTGGCAAGTAGGGGTTTCAAGGTGGCCCGTAACCGGAGAGTGCGAAGGGATAGATCTGGAAAAAGACGAATCTCAGTTCCGTTAAATTGTATCTTTTCTAGGCTACGGGCTCTCCTCATAATGTCCTCTTTAAGAGTGTAATGATGGACCCTACATATTATATCACTTGGCTGGAGCGGATCAGGATTTTTTGCTTTAAGGGCACGATGGGCGCGATCAAGTTCCAGAGGAGACTCGGGCGGCCGTTTAAGTATGTCATTAAATATTTTTTGTAGGGTGCCTGGAACTTCCTGGGGGACAATCGACTCAGGTAGACCTTTTATGTGGATGTTGTTTTTCCTGTTCCTATTGTCTAGATCGTCCACATGATCCACCATTTGAGTGTGCTGAGAAAGGAGAGAGGTTGTAGCAGTGCGCAGGGTGTGAACTTCAGAGGCTATGGAAGCTCGAAAGGCCTCCAACTCAGACACCCTAGCTGTCAGCTGGGTCACCTCAGTTTTGACAGGCTCCAGGTCTAGTCGCCATGCGTTCCTCAGCTCGTCCGCCATCGTGAGCATGTCCATTTTGGTCGGAATAAGCGCTAAGAGGGCTTGCAATTCTGGGTGATGTTTTAAGATGTCAGCAGCGGCTTCAGGACTCGGTAAAGAGGAGGTTTCACCTCTATTGGGAGGGTGGGCGGTAGGCGGCTGAAGTGAAGGTATAGGAGGGTCATCCTGAGAACGGACATGTGACCGTTTGGACCTGGACGGGTCACGAGAGTCATCGGAGGAGAAATGAGTCTCTCGGTAGTCCATCTTAGCACGGCCTTTAGAGGGCGTGCAAAACAATTTCTTTTTGGCAGGGGGGCTGTCACCCCAATATTCAGGGACATCGCTATTTCCGGTGGAATCACTATCATCTGGAGGAGTGTCAGAGTCCATGTGATGAGAGTGTGGAAGGGTGTCATCAGCTGGAGGTATGAGGGGAGGTCCATATGGAGCTGGGTTGTGACTACTGCTTTGCCCAGCAGGGGAACTTGTGCTGTGTGCTGTCCCTGATGAAGGGGGCTGAGCAAGGGAGGCCTATCTATGCTCCATGGATGCCTTCAGTGTTGGGGAGGCAGACTTGGGGATCACTATAGTGGTTTTCAGCGGCTTATCTTTAGGGCCACCTCTCGTTGATGGTGCAGGGAGGAAGAGCATGTCCTCCATATTAGCAGGTGGGGCGGATGTACGCAGTGGTACCTGTGTGTAGCCGGCCTCGGTCTGTTCGCTGCACTCCGACGGTCTGGTCACGTGAGGATCCGGGACTTCAGCTGCAGCCGAGGTCAGAGAGGAGAGTGGATGAGCGTCGGCGATGGCAGTCTGCGGGCGCGCAGCGGTGGTGCGGCTTGGGTGCGAACCTCCGGGTAGGTGATTACTGCCGGAGTGTGGCACGCTCTGCTCCAGGGAAATAGGAGGAGTCTCTAGGGTTCCGTGCTGTAAGTCCCGACTAGGCCGCACTTGCAGGCGTGCAGGCGGCTGGCTGTGAAAAACGCCGTGATCGGCTGGGGTGGTCTCTGGTGGTCCTCAATGTCATTAAATGCACCAAGAGAATCAAATGGATGGGTGTTCACATGATGTGGTAATGGTGCAGTTACTGACCGCATGACTCCCAACTCAGAGGGTCTGACAATAGAGGATAAACATATATTCACATGTTGCGATGTTGCATCTCACTTTCGTTTACACCTGTTATTTCAACTGGTGTAGATAGATTTTTTACTGATTCCAGGGTAGAAATGGAAGCAGAATGAGTGGTGTGTAGCATCTCAAATTTAGAATTGGTTACTAATTTATCAGATGTAGTAAAACTATCACGTTCTTTAACATTTCTGTTGTGAAATCTAGAATTGTAAATCATTACCACTTGGGAAAGGTTTGGAGTGTGTATAATGATGTTGATATTTGTTATTATTTCTGTGTTTTGTGTTATTATAATTTTTAGGAATAGCTCCCAGTGATTGCGGTCTTGAATTAACATCAGCAGGTGTGGTGACACTACTGGATATATTCACACTAGGATCAACCAGATTAACTTAAGTTGGTGTAAATTCACATTAAAAACAGAGGAAGTCAATTGCCTAGAGATGTTAGAGTCATCTGACATAACATTACAATCTATGTTGGTAGGTATACAGTGACCGACCCCTCAACCTTCGATGGCCACGACATACGATAATTTCAACATGCGATTGCCTCTCACAGGACATCGCTTGTTGAAGGCAGCATCAACATACGATGCTTTTTTATGTCGGGGCCATCGCATAAACGGCTATTCGGCAGCACTGACTGCTTCAGCTGCTGCCGGATAGTCGTTTACGGTGCCCCGTTAGCTCCGGTGATGTCTCTTACCTGTCCTCGGGGCTCCGGCGCGTCCTCTTCGGGATCCTCTACATTCTCGGTGCTCTCCATCGACGTCATCACGTTGCTGCGCACGCTGTCCCGTCATCCAAAAGGAGCGGCGTGCGTAGCGACGTGATGGCGGCGACGGAGAGTGCGGATGCCGGGGAAGCAGAGGCCTTACCGGAGCATCGGGGACACCTCGGGGAAGCGGCGACAGCAATGGACGGCGACATCCAGGGCAGCGGTGATGAGCGGTGACAGCCCGGAGCGGCGGGGACAGGTGAATACAACTTCCTATACCAGTGGTCTTCAACCTGTGGACCTCCAGATGTTGCAAAACTACAACACCTAGCATGCTGGGTGTTGTAGTTTTGCAACATCTGGAGATCCGCAGGTTGTAGACCACCGTCCTATACTTTACATTGCACGGATCCCTCAACATGCAATGGTTTCAACAAATGATGGTCCGTTTAGAACGGATTACCATCGTATGTTGAGGGACCACTGTATTGGGTCCCATTTTATTTTGATTATGTTTGGGCCATTTACAGACCTGGCCACAAGCATATTCATTCATATCCCTGTTGAATTTGTGGGTTTTCTTTAGTTAATCCACCAGGTCGTCCCATTATTTCTGGTGTTGGGTCCCTTACTAGTAATTTATCACACTATATAGATTTATTTTTGTAACCCTTTGTTTTACAGTTACATTGATACCTTAAGGACTCTACCCAGTTAATTAGAGAAATCAGGAGTGTCACTTTTTATTTCTTACCCTTGATGTTTGTGCACTATATTCCAACATCATCACTTCCATTGGTTTACAAGCTGTACGTGACACTTTTTCCAAATTTTCTTCTGTTCAAGCCCCATTTTTAATTGAAGCTATATTATTTATTTTAGAGCACAATGTTTTTTCCTTTCATAACATTATTTACAGGCAAACCTGAGACTGTACGATGGGGACTCGATTTGCCCCCGGTTATGCCAATTTGATCATGGGGCAATTCCATCCACATCGCACAGTCTCTCACTTTTAGTCAATACATCGCCTTTTACAGGCGATTTACAGCTGGGGACCGGCCGGTATGACGCGGGCTCGAGTCAGGAGCCCACGTCATACCCGGTTAAGGGCCATTGGACGTGTATACACGTCCATGGTCCTTAAGAGGTAAAATTTGGTCATTATTGAAACGATTCCTTCACATATACATAACAGATTTGAAAAATTGATAAATAGAGAATCCTTTTGGATTTTTACACTTGACACGCTTTTCCACGTGGTATTAATGAAAGTATCGAAAACGCAAGATAACATCTTTCGGCTCTTAACAGTAATTTACAGGTGCCATTTTTCATATAAAAAAGATTAATTTTTATTGTCTATATTTTTTATATATTTTTCATTTTTTTATTCATTTATATAATACGTGTATTTGTTAACCTATTTGATATGTAAGTATTGTATTTATATACATTATGTACATTTGCATTATGTTTGCTTGTATAAGTATATATATATATATATATATATATATATATATATATATATATGTATATATATATATATATATATATATATATATATATATATATCCATACATATATATTGTTTACTTGTGACGTTCTGTCTACCTAAGTGTTGAATGGCTTTGCATAAATACCGTGTACCTTCCCTGTTTCCAATATGCCTGATGAACCAGTCTTCCGCGAAACGCATTGCATTGTGGGTAATAAACCTTTTTACTCTATATGAGATCCATGCGCCTTGCTTGATCCTGAGGTTTCCTTAGATGTCTTTGTGTGATTGCTGTATCATCCCAGGAGCTGCTGCCGGATCTGAGACACTTCTATCTCTCCTACCCTTACCATTACTGTACGTGGCTCAGTACAACCACCGATGGTGAGCACCTGAACAATTGTTCGTTTCTCCATTTCCATCTACATTATCACACTATGGAGCGCTTTCCTTTGTTTTACATGCAAGATGTGTTGGCAGAAGGTGAAGCATGGCCAGGGTCCCAATGTTGGCACCACGGTCCTGCGTCAACATATGCAGCATCACCATAAAGCATCCTGGGAGAGCTGTGGTTCCGATGTAGTGGTCCAGCCGGCTGCATCACCCAGTGGCACGCCTCTCCCGGTTTCAGCCAGCCAAGGCTCCACCACCTCAGCTGAAGGGAACTGTGTGTCATACCCATTTTCTGTCGCTCCAGATGCTCCTGCTCCTCCTACTTCAAGTCAGTCATTCCACCAGAACTCCATTGGCGAAGCCATGTCCAAGAGACAACAGTATGTGCCCACTCATCCAACTGCACAGAAGATGAATGTGCTCCTGTCCAAGTTGCTGGTGCTGCAGTCCCTCCCTTTTAAAGAGGTGGACTCTGCACCTTTCAGAGAACTGATGGCTTGTGCCGAGCCGGAGAGTCCCAAGCTGTCATTTCTTTGTGAAGAGGACAGTACCAGCCCTGCACAATTTTGTGGAACAGAAGGTAAGCCAGTCCTTGAGCCTGTCAGTGTGTACCAAAGTGCACAGCAGCACCGACGTGTGGAGCTGTAACTATGGTCAGGGACAATACATGTCCTTTATGGCCCACTGGGTGAATGTGGTTCCTGCACAGCCACAACAGCGACTTGGACAGGTCACCCTGCTTCTGCCTCCACGCTCTCAGGCCATTGCTCCTGCGACAGTGTGCAACTCCGCTTCCTCATCCTCCACCGTGTCCTCAGCCTCCACTGCACGGACAAGTCTCAGTGCCCCTCCAGCATACCATGTGTGCAGGGCATGGCGGTGTCATGCTGTTCTTCAAATGGTTTGCCTTAGCGAATGGAGTCACACAGGGGTGGAACTGCTAAAAGTTATTCGTAAAGAAATCGAATCACGGCTTACTCCATGAAAACTGGAAATGGGAACCATGGTGACCGACAACAGGAAGAACATCTAGTCTGCAACAAGGAAGCCTGAGACATGCGCCCTGCATGGCACACGTGTGCAATCTGGTTGTCAATTGGTTTCTGAAGTGTTCCCCCCCATCTGCAAGACATCCTAACAATGGGAAGGAAACTTTGCATGCACTTCAGCCACTCCTACACCGCGAAGCACACCCTCCTTGAGCTGCAGCATCAGAACGTCATCCCCCAAAATAGTCAGATTTGCGACGTTTCTAAACGTTGGAATTCCACACTCCAAATGTTGGACCGACTATACAAACAGAGAAAAGCCTTCAATGATTTTTTGATGATACAAGCGGATAGGGGGAATCCCCTGTGTAACTTCAATGTCAACCAGTGGCAGCTCATATGTGACACCTGCCATTTGCTCAGGCCCTTTGAGGAAGCCACATTATTAGTCAGTCGCCAGGATTATGGGATGAACAACATCATTCCACTACTTCAGCTACTATAACACATGTTGGGAACAATGACTAGTCTGGGCACTCGAGACATTGTGCCTAGGTATCCTGGCCACATGAACCATGTGGGGGCTGAACTGGAGGAGGAGAAGGGGAATGGGCACAGTGGAGCACAGTTTAGGTTTCACAAGATGGGCAGTTTTTCTAGTCATCGGACAGGAGAGGACAAGCAGGAGCAGCTAGAGGAGCTAGAGAGTTATGAGGAAGGTGAGCCAGACATGCCGTGGCAGTATGCAGTGGAGATGGAGGCAGGGAGTCCCTCCGAGTCACTTGCACAAATGGCATGATGAATGCTCACTTACTTGCGTAGTGACTGCCGAATTGTCACCATTCGGCATCGAGATGACTTTTGGCTCTCCACCTTATTTTACCCTCGCTACCGGCACAAAATGGTGGCCTTTTTTTAAACCCACTGTGAGGAAGGACAACCTAACCTACTACAAAGACATCCTACATAGTCAGTTGGCCGATGCCTATCTGCGCCATGGTCCATTCTCTCGCAGGTCTGACTCGAGGGGCCCTCTGCGCTAATTTTTCACTGCTATGGCTGCTGGGGAGAGGTGGGGTAGCAGGAGCAGTACCATCTTCATCAGCAGTAGCCTGAGTCTACAGTCGCTGATGAGAAGATTTCTTCACCCGCATAGTGAAGCAACTCATCATCAGCAGGTAGACCTGTAGCAGGACCTGAAACAGCAGGTGGTGGCATACCTTGACATGACCATGCCAACACACCTTCTGGGCAGCCAAATTTGATTTGTGGCCGCAACTAACAAAGTTTTCCCTGGAAAAGCTGTCCTTCCTGGCCAGTAGTGTGCCATCAGAGCGGGTGTTTAGTGCAGTGGGGTCATAGTCACCACAAAAAAAAGTCGTCTGTCCACGAAAAATGTGGAGAGACTGACCTTTGTCAAGATGAATCAGGCATGGATCAGCCAGGATTTCCACCCATAAATGCCTGATGCATCAGAGTAGATTGACCATGATGCCACACCAACACTTCACAAATATGGATAGTGCAAAACATATTTAAGGCGCTGCTCCCCAGTTACAGACTTTCCTCCGCATCAGACCACAAGTAAGTATTGAGGATATGCATTAAGTAAAATTTTACTTTTAATAATATTCTTAGGATAAAATATATGTAGCCAATTTTTTTTAAACTCAAACAAAAGGAAAGGTATGCTGGGGGCGGAGCCTGACCGCGAAGCTGGATGGTCGCTCGAGAGGGCAGCTCTCCACAGCTGAGCCATACACCTGCATAAATTAGCCCTCTCCACCCTGCTTTCATGGGCAATAAAGACAAGAATCGGACGGGGGACACCCCTGGCTCCACAAAAACGTAAAAAAGCCAATCTGACATGGCAAAATATTTTAGCAAACGACTTGCTCAGAGCCCGGCGCACACTCCCAAGATGGCTTCGGCACCAGTGAGCGAAGCTGAGCGAAAAGATGAGTTAACCGCAGGGATTCAGGCAACCGCATGGATTAAGCAGGTGAAGACACATGAATCCCCTTCTCATGTTCGGCGATTAAGAAACCTGTCCATCAGGCAGTAGCTATAGGGTGCACTGACCCCGGTGCTCCAAGAATTAGTGGAAATCAAGGCAGATGTTCAACACATAGGCCACCGAGTTTTTGGAAGACGCCATTACTGACTGTGTTGTTTTGGGATACTGCGGCGCACCAGTTGAGGCAACAAGAAGAGCAGCTTAATAGAGCCTTTCTGCTTTTGGAGGATCAAGAAAATCGCAGCAGAAGGAAAAATGTGAGAATAAAAGGCATACCTGAATCCTATGCTGCTGAAGCTCTTCCCTTCACCTCCCTCCTTGGTGAGGAGCGGGCGACGGCCATAGTTATTGATAGAGTTCACCGAGAGCTGCACCCAAAGCCTTCTCCAACAGATCCACCCTGTGATGTGATATGCGGCCTGTTACGTTTTTTGGACAGTGTAGCTATCTGGACAGTGTAGCTATCTTTTCTGCTAACAGGGAGTCCAAGGTGGTCCATTTTGAACCCGCTCCTGCATAAGCTAAGAGAAATGGGCCTGCCTTATCCCTGGCTTTACCCATTCGGCTTCTCGGTGCTGAAAGAAGAAAAACGGTTGACTATATGCTCACAAGATGATCTTAAGAAACTTTGTGATTTTCTCAATATACTACCAATGGACTGTACAGATAAGTCATCGCCTGCCTACACTACCCGAAATGGCGGCCTGGTCTAAAGCGGAGAAACAGAAGTCCCCTAAAGCTCGCAAGGCAGCGCAGAAGACCCAAGGAATAATGGCAACAGAGCCGACCTGAGGTGCCTCTCATATATACAAGATTTTGCTTTAGAGCTTTTATGCTTGCCATGGACCTATTGCCAGGTGAAGTTACCCCTGATAATTCAATTTGATAATTCTTTTTTTTTCTCTATATTTTTGCCCATAACCCTAACTCTTATGGACTGTTTCTCACTGTATACCCCCTTCCCCCCCCCATTACATTTACATCCCTGTTTTATCCTGTAGTCATGCTCATATGCTCATGTACTTCCTTCGCTTAACCCCCCCCCCCCCCCTCACTGGCCATTTTTCCCTCCTGCCCTCAGTGCTGTTATGCTTGTAGTACTGAACCCCATGCAATCTTTTTGTATGATGGTAGTGGCCATTTTTGTTGCATCTTTGTGTGCGGCATATGGATTCAACTGCCTTGGACTCCGTAGCTCCATGTTTGATAACACAGGACACTGACATCTTCCGCTCCTGGAGACTCGGAGGTGGAGTAATTTCGAGAGACTGGGGGTTATGACTGTCTTTCATTATTATTGCCTGACTATTGTGCTAGCTATATTTATCATTCTGCTTGCTACATCTCATTAAAGATGTCATCTCATGAATAGATGTAGATGTCATCTAATGAATTGTGCGCCATATTCTGTTGCATTGCACCAGAAATTCTGTCTGTGCCAGAATTTGCGCCAGAGTTTGCGCCAGAATTGAAAAATCCCGACTAACTCTCCATTTTACTAAGAAAACCCGAAAAGGAGGAGTGACAGCCCGTAAAAAGGGGTGTGGTCTCCGGAAGGGGCGTGTTCACGACATTTTCACAAAAACCCAACATATTTACTAAGGTTTCCACATAAAATGTGGTGGATTTGAGTTGAGGAAAACCAGACAGATCAGAGCATGTGTAAAAAAAAAGCAAAGTGTAGGGAAAGTGGAAAATGTAGGGAATCCATAGTAAATACTGTGGAAAAAAAATTGTAGGTAATTAAAACCCAGAAAGAAACCTACACTCCACTCTTAGTAAATAAGGGCCAGTATCTGTGATACTGAGCGATAGCAGGTGTGGTGTCCTATATGGTACCTGTTTATAGGTCCCCATAGCCAGAGTCCCTAGGACATCGGGGTCCTTTTGTATAGTCCACCCCTAGTCACCTCTCACCCCTATAGTCATTGCTCTAGTCTTATGCTCCTTATTTGTGGAAGTTTAACTGTATAAAATGTACATAAATAGTTAATTACCTGTGAGAAGCGTAGCAGGACCTGCGGGTCACGTGATCAGGTAAACTCTATGGTATTTCTGCTTGAGGACCTTTGGAAGTCCTTGTGACGTAATGCACTCATTTCCTTTGTGATGGTGAGTGACAGATGGCTGGACCAATAAAAACGGCCCCGCCCCTGCCCATATAAGGGCGCGGCGGCCGTTAATCTCCCTCTTGGTTCCTGGCTGTTGACGAGAAAGGATCTGCGCTGCTGCCATCAGTGAGTCTAGGCCTTAGCCTTGCGGCGACGACTGTTCTATTCCAAATTGTGAGTGTATCAATCCGTAAACACTCTGCAAGACCACCGGACCTTATCTATCCCCTAAATCCGGATGGATCTTCGCAATATATCCTGAATTCAGAGACTATTATATAAAGTCAAGGTCCGCAACATCTGTCAGTCATTGAAGTATAGAGAGATTGTTTGATTGAGACTGTTACTACTCTGTTGATGTACCGCAAGCCATTAAGTAAAGTTTATGCAAGTTCAAATTTAACTACCTTGTGGACCTTCAGTCTTTATTCTTATGCACCTATCGTTACTAGGAAGGGTGGCGATAGGCCGGAGAGTCATCTCAGCATACTAGCCCTCAGCCTGGCGTCACAAACTATAGGGTTAACATTAACCCTTGATATACAAAAGCAAATCCCTGACTGTACTACCCCTACCCCTGAGGCCTACCACACAGGGATTTAGGGAATGTTGCACAGTACTGCATCGTTATGCATGGTTATCAATCCTTCATCATTATGACTGACTAGCCTCTGCACTTATGTTCCTTCCCAGCTTTTCAGTCTTCTTTCCCCTTCTATGGTCTTACCCTCACGTTCCCCTCCATACCTGACTATTTCCCCTTGTCCTTTCCTCACTCTTACTCTCTCCCCTTCTGCTCCTCTTTTCCCCCTCCTCCCTTCTACTTATATCATACGAATAATGTTAATGTTACCGGTGTTTAGGGCTCACTATTGTTATTATTATTGCTAACTTTTAACGCTCCTAGTGGTATTCTTTCCTAGTAAGCAGGTTTGGGCCGTCAGTCGGTTTGGGAATATTGCCGTGCCCCAAGTGCATTTGGCTTTCCTTTGCAGCCTTCCAGTACTCTTGTCTTGTGTCTTCCTTACTGCTGACCTCTCTCATCTTGGTTTTCTCCTATGCATACCCTCTGCCTTTGGCTTTCTCCTACTTTCCACCTCTTTTTCTTGGTCTACATTCTTCTTCCTCTTCTCTTGGGCCCAGTCCTTATCTTTTTCGCATACTCACTTTCTCCTTACTAGGTCCTTACCTACCCCTTCTCCCTTCTCCCCACTGCCTACATTAAGTAAGCTACCTATAGAAGCAACTTGGTTGTTTGAGCACAGACTACCCCCCCCCCCTGCTTGTCTCATGGCCTCTTAAAATACTAACACATAATGTGAAAGGCTTTAATTCCCCTACTAAGAGACTTTTAGAGTATTTTCTCCTTATTGAAGAAAGAAGGGGTCTCAGTGGCCTTCCTGCAAGAGACGCATTTTAAACAGGGACATATACCCAAGCTACCTACTAACCACTTCTCTCTTTGGTACCACAGTGGGAGCACAAACTCATCTTCTAGAGGTGTCTCTATTGCATTGCATCGTGATGTACCCTTTCAGTTTGAGGCTTAGCAGTACTCGGGGGATGGCAAAGCATTGTTTAAAAAAGGTGAGATTGGTTCAAAGACATACACCCTGGCCTCAGTGTACCCACCTAACAAGGCCAGGTCCACTGGCTGCTTCGGACCATGGAGGAGTTGCAGGCTTTTGAGGGGCCCATCCTTCTTGGATCGGACCATAATGTAGCTCTTGACCCCAAGTGGGATACTTTGGTGGGGCGCTCCGCAATCTCCTCGTTGGCCCTTCGCACTCTAAAAAATATGCTTTACACTATGGGCTTAGTGGACATTTGGCGTATCTTGCATCCGGGTGATCGCACATACACATTTTTCTCTCTACCTCATTAGTCTGGATTACCTCTTTTGCCACAACAGTTTACTTCAATCATAGAACAAAGAAACTTGGCACTGAAATAATGTGAGATTTATTTCATATGCAATCCAAAGTTAAAGAGAATGTTTCGGTCAAACATTGGCCTTCATCAGATCTAGAAATACATAACAAAAATCGCAATAAGTATATATATAGGACATCATGATCATAGAGGGGTTGAGGGTTGTTTATAAGAACCAAGTGAGGTAGGGACCATCTGGCCAATCAAAATGACATATCTGGTGTTTGGACAGATTGCTAAGGAATAAAGTGAAACAAAACCATCAATATGCTGGTGGCCTGTCTAACAATGGTGTACTGAAAGCTAAGTTAGCTGTATATTTCTAAGGAGTACAGGAGAAATACAAGGTGACTTAGACTTGTTGAGGTCCGTAAAAATACAGGTGGATATATATGTATAGGATAGACAAGCCAGATCGTGGTGACAAAGATTTAAGGCATAGGTAAATGGGGTCTGCTGGGTAGAACACGATAACAGCAGCAATACAATAGCAAATGAGGACATAGAAGCAACCTTCAGAATAAGGACATAAAAGTACATATCTGCATAATAACAGCAACAGTGAAACAGTAATTAAGGACATGGAAGCAACTCTATAATGCTGTACATCTTCAGAGATGGGAAGAGTTAGTGTCAGGGGCAAGGTCCTCTCCGGACCAATCTCCAGAGTACCACCACCTGTATCAGACAGTTGGATTGGTTTCCCTTCGACACACTCTCTCAGGAAGGTGACTAATCCCTTGACGAAAGCCACACTTATGATTAAATAGACTTATGACAAACCGCAAGTAGACGAGGGGTCTGGGGCTAAGGTTCTCTCCCCAGCGATGCCCAGCTTTCTGATACCTTTTATTTTACATCCACAAGTGTCAGTTATTGATGTGTGGTCAAAACTGGATCACATTCCTCTCAAAGACTTATGCCCTAATAAGGAACCTCCAACACCTGAGCTAATTCAGATGCTGCTGCCTACTGTCAAACTTAAATTTTACCACTGCTACTTAATCAGAAGAGCATGTATTGCTGTACCACAGGTGTGTGTCCTTGGGGCTGATCTCAATAAGTTGGAGCGTATGGCGCTGTCTGCTCCCCGCTCTGGGCTCAGATTGCGCACAGTACATTCTGGCATGGTACAGGAGGCAGACTCTGCGGTCCCGTTATTCCTGCTTTGATGGGAGAAGGAATTGAATGTGTCGCTCACTGTGGAAGAACGCAGAGAAGTAGTGAGACATTCACATGGTTTTTCAAGATGTGTCAAGCTGCAGGAAGGCCACTACAAACTCCTCACTGGGAATTATTACATCACTGGGGCCTTGTCCTACAGACACATGCTGGAGGTGCCATGCAGGTAGAGGACCCTTCTCCCATATATGGTGGCACTGCCCAGACATCGTTCCGTTCTGGACAGAGATTGGTAAACTCATATCTATTATAGTAGGCAAACAGATTACACTGACACCTCCACTAGTACTCTTAGGCTTCTCTAATGCAGATTACAACATGCATAAAACATGTTTAGTTGCCCACTTACTCTCTGTAGCAAAGGCTTTGGTCCCCCTCCACTGGCTACAAGTGCTGCCTCCCACCACACTCCATTGGCATCAGAAGGTGTCTGACCTCTGTAGAATGGAGGAATTAAACAGATGGAGTACTCATTCCCATGTTAGCTCTCTGAAAATTTGGATGCTGTGGCTGAACTATAAAATTGGCCTAGCATTACCCCTATCCTCTTCTCTGGTACCCCCTTAAACGTCTTAATTTTTCTCTTCTTCCTTATATTCTGTTTTATCTATACTCTTGGACCGGACCCTCTTTCCTCAATTCCTCTTTCCTCTTTTCTCTTACCCTTATACCTTCTGCTTCTCGTCTCCTCCTTCCTCCTTGTCTCCTTTCTATGTCTGTACAGTTTATTTTCCCCTAGTTCTGTTAACCCTCCAATTTAAGCCCAGATGCGAAAGCTTTGAGGTGATGGAATCCTCTGGACCCCAATGTACAAGTGTATGTATACGGCAATGTATCTGGAATACCGGTGCAGGTGGCGGACCTCATTGAGCACTCCTCACCAATATTTAATACACCATTGGGATCAGCTAGACCTCACTGCCCAGGCATCTATTGCTTTATTGATTTCCTTTTCCCTATCCCCCTCCCGTTTTCCCATACATGTTTTCTCAGTTATAGTTTCTTAAACCAGTCGTGAACTGCAGCTGAGGCGGGCATTTCACTGTCCATACTCCTAACTAGATATGGGCTTCAATAATTCGTATTCTCCAAACTGCCTTATGTGTGTATACTGGTATTGCCAATCACTGCGACACTCTGTCTCTGGGTCACTTTCAGGACTCCTGATGCTGCTGCTGCCACCTCCAGCTGTCTCATTCTGCCACCATATGTTCTCCTCATGCTGCCGCCAGCTCCAGGCTGTCTCATTCGGCCACCATATGTTCTACTGATGCTGATGTCAGCTCCAAGCTGTCTCATACTGCAACCATATGTTCTTCTCATGCTGCTGCCACCTCCAGGCTGTGTCATTCAGCCACTATATGTTCTCCTCATGCGGCCGCAAACTTCAGGATGTGTCACTCAGCCACTATATGGTCTCCTCATGCTGCCCCACCTCCGCGCTGTGTCATTCAGCCACTATATGGTCTCCTCATGCTGCTGCCACCTCCACGCTGGGTCATACAACCACTATATGTTCTCCTCATGCTGCCGCCACCTCCACGCTGGGTCATTCAGCCACTATATGGTCTCCTCATGCTGCCGACAACTCCAGGCTGTGTCATTCAGCCACTATATGTTCTTCTCATGCTGCCGCCATCTCCACGCTGTGTCATTCAGCCAATATATAGTCTCCTCATTCTGCCACCACCTCCACACTGGGTCATTTAGCCACTATGTGGTCTCCTCATGCTGCTGCCCCTCCATACTGTCTCATTCTGCTGCCATGTGTTCTCCTCATGCTGATGCCATCTCCAGGCTGTTTCATTCTGCCACCATATGTTCTCCTCATGCTGCCGCCTGCTCCAGGCTGTCTCATTCTGCCACCATATGTTCTACTGATGCTGATACCAGCTCCAAGCTGTCTCATACTGCCACCATATGTTCTTCTCATGCTGCTGCCACCTCCAGGATGTGTCATTCAGCCACTATATGTTCTCCTCATGCTGCCCCACCTTTGCGCTGTGTCATTCAGCCACTATATGGTCTCCTCATGCTGCTTCCACCTCCAGGCTTTGTCATTCAACCACTATATGTTCTCCTCATGCTGCTGCAAATTACAGGCTATGTCATTCAGCCACTATATGCTGCTTCCAGCTCACTCCAGGCTGTGTCATTCAGCCACTATATGGTCTCCTCATGCTGTTGCCAACTCCAGGCTGTGTCATTCAGCCACTATATGCTGCTGCCAACTACAGGCTGTGTCATTCAGCCACTGTGTGGTCTCCTCATACTGCCACCAACTCCAGGCTGTGTCAATCAACCACTATATGTTCTCCCCATGCTGCTGCCACTTCCACGCTGTGTCATTCAGCCACCACCTGGTCTCCTCATGCTGCCGCCACCTCCACACTGTGTCAGTCGGCCACTATATGGTCTCCTCATGCTGCCGCCACCTACACGCTGGGTCATTCAGCCACTATATGGTCTCCTCATGCTGCCGCCACCTCCACGCTGGATCATTCAGCCACTATATGGTCTCCTCATGCTGCCGCCAACTCCAGGCTTTGTCATTCAGTCACTATATGTTCTCCTCCAGCTACCGCCACCTCCACGCTGTGTCATTCAGCCACTATATGGTCTTCTCATTCTGCCACCACCTCCACACTGGGTCATTCAGCCACTATGTGGTCTCCTCATGCTGCTGCCCCCTCCATACTGTGTCATTCAGGCACTATATGGTCTCCTCCTGCTGCCGCCAACTCCAGGCTGTATTATTCAGCCACTATATGGTCTCATCATGCTACCGCCACCTCCATGCTGTGTCATTCAGCCTCTATATTGTTTACTCATGCTTCCGCCACCTCCAGGCTGTGTCATTCAGCCACTATATGTTCTCCTCATGCTGCTGCAAACTCCAGCCTGTGTCATTCAGCCACAATATGCTGCCGCCACCTCCAGGCTGTGTCATTCAGCCACTATATGGTCTCCTCCTGCTGCTGACAACTCCAGGCTGTGTCATTCAGCCACTATATGCTGCCGCCAACTCCAGGCTGTGTCATTCAGCCACTATGTGGTCTCCTCATGCTGCCACCAACTCCAGGCTGTGTCATTCAACCACTATATGTTCTCCCCATGCTGCTGCCACCTCCATGCTGTGTCATTCAGCCACTACCTGGCCGCCACCTGCCCGCTGGGTCATTCAGCCACTATATGATCTCTTCATGCTGCCACCACCTTCATGGTGGGTCATTCAGCCACTAATTGGGCTCCTCATGCTGCTGCCAACTCCAGGCTGTGTCATTCAGCCACTATATAGTCTCCTCATAGGCTCTGTCATTGTGCTGCTCTGCAACAGTGATTATTATAGCAATGTCTCTGATCTGCATGTCATATGGAATATTATTTCACTAACCCAGCACACACCTTATGCGTGTTACAGCAAGGCAAAGTGTTCTACACCCCTATTGAGGCTCTCTGTAGGCAAGAAATAGCTGTTTTTAATAGCGATTTGCCACAAATAAGTTCGGACCGAAACTAATTTTTTGGGAAAATTCTGTGAATTTTCAAAAATGTGCTCATCTTTAAATAGAATAGAAGAACTCAACAGAAGAGGGACTTATATCGACTAAAAATTTTAAGGTGGAAATGTGGTTTATTCTATCAGTAAATACATCATTTTGTTCATAGGAATTTAATGTCATTATTCTTAGGTAAATTGGGGCCTCATGTGTATTCTGACATTTAATGACAATAAGCTGGTATTGTCATTGTTTCCTTTAATTATAATTTGTCATGAATCACACTGTACCAAGATTCATCTTGCCCTTATTGTAAGAGTTCCTTGGAAATAAAAGAACAATGTTATGCTGAATAGGCTATAAAAAGGTCATGTACTCACAAGAAACTCACTGGGATTAGATTTCAAACTGCCAACCCAATTCCTTGGACACTCCGCTCGCTTTCAAGCGCTGACAAGACCATCGCTTTGCCTTTCAAGTCAGTGAGGAACAATTCTCAGATGTAAAATGCTTTCCACAAACATGTCTGGAAGGAAATATCTTTACCCTGTTTTACTGGAAGTGAGAGAAAAATCTTTGTGGTTACAGACATGACTTATTCACCCTCTCTGTAATTGGAATTGATTAGGAAAAGGTAATAAATCAATATACAAAGCTACAACCACATTCAAGAACTTCTCTCTACATAATTGTAATTACTACATACTATACCAAAAGTATTGGGATACAGTATATCTCTTATGTTCCTATGATTCAGAAAAACTTAAAGGGGTACTCCACCCCAAGACATCTTATCCCCTATCCAAATGATAGGATGTCTAATCACAGGGATCCCACCGCTGGGGACCCTCGCGATCTTCCTGCTGCACCCGGCGTTCATTTAGAGAATCGGGTGCAGCACCAGTGGCTCGTGCAGCAGCTGCATCAAAATAAGGGGCAGCCTGACCGTGGGGCACCCCGTTCTTTTCTTTTTTTTTTCTATTTAGTCTGTGGTCCTTTTAAAGTCAGCTCAGGGGCCGGGGCTGTGCTGCCTTCCTTTGAGGAGAGGGATGCTCCTTCTCCTCTCCCCCTTCCCCACGCTCCTCTGTGTGCATCCTTATTGGTGGAGCAGGCACATGTTTCCTGCTCCACCATGGATTTAAACACCCACAAGGGCCGCCGTAATAAAGAGGACCTCCCCTGCCCACTAGTGATCCACTGATTCTGCCCATCTGGTAGGTTACTTTTTGGTGGGAGGGGGTAGGTTGCAGTTTGGGAGGCATTATCCTAGTGTTTCCTAACCAGGATGACTCCTGTTTTTACAAAACTACAACTCCCAGCATGCCTTTGGCTGTCCAGGCATGCTGGGATTTATAGTTTTGCAACAGCTGGAGGTACCCTGGTGTGGAAACACTGATCTATCTATCCTCCTGTCTATCTATCTATCTATCTATCTATCTATCTATCGTATACCTCTATCTATCTACTGTATCTATTTTATATCTATTTATCTATCTATTTTATCTATGTCTATCTATCTATCTTTCTATCTCATATCAACCTATCTATCTCACATCTACCTATCTATCTATCTCACATCTACCTATCTATCTATCTATCTATCTATCTCATCTCTCTCTCTCTCATGTTAATCACTATTTCTTTCTTCTATCTATCTATATAAGTGTATCTATCTCATATCCAGGGACAGACTGACAGGTCGGGCACCCAGGCACTGCCCACGGACTCAGGCCTGAGAAGGGCCCGCCGCTGCCAGAACCTTTTCTTTTTTCTAAAATCTACCTTCAGCCTACTATGACTCAGACGCTGGGACAGGCTGTGGGCTCTTTAAAATCAGCACAGGGGCTGCCAAGGGCACTTCCTACCTGGGGGCACTGCCTACCTGCGGGAGGGGGTACCACTACTGGGGGCATTACTTACCTGGGGGGGGCACTATCTACTGGGGACATTACCTACCTGGGAGCCTTACCTACTGGAAGCATTACATTCCTGATGGCATTATCTATTACTTTCTGGGGGCATTACCTACTGGGGGAATAACCTACTACTTACCCATCTGGGGACATTATCTACTAACTACTGGGGGCATTGCTTACAACCTACTTAACGAGGGTATTATCTACTACCTACCTACTGGGGCAGTACAGCCCTACTGGGGGTTTCCGTCTCATAGGGGAAATTTTCTAACTAACTACTGAGGGCACTACCTAATAGAGGATGGAAAATTACCTACCCACCAACTCCCAATCTCCCTACCCTTTTCCCCCAACAGACCTACTTCCTTGCAGGGACCCAGGGGGGCATTATTTGGAGCACTGCGGGTAGGAAACAGGTGGGGAATGTGCTGAAAAAGTGTGGAACCTAATATGTTTGCTGTCTGGCTGATTCTTTGGAGAAGACTCATGGTTGGAAGAAGACTTTATGGTGGTCAGATCAAAACAGAGAAGAAAAGGAAAATGAATGACTCCAAGAAGATGCCCCCCGTGAGTCAGTAAATGTAATTGCACTGTAATCAATTATATGGTTTGCAGCCCCTGTGTAGAGCCAGGGTCATTGCTATATGGGCTTTGTATGGGGAATATAGGTCTATGTTTAGTGATTTTTATATAGTCACTATGTGGTGATAAAGTAAGTGGTCATGGTGTGGGGATACTATTCTACCTTGTGTCCTGGTTTTATTGGTAATATTGGTGTCAGTATACAGGATTTGGTCAGTAACATTATGAAGGTGATAGATATATTCTCAGTTAACTAAAGGGCTCTTGTTTTTCATAGACAGTGGGTAAAATAGTGGTCTGGGAGAGGGTATCTAGGCCTTGAGTGGTCTAAGGGGCCCTACAATTTCTGATGGCAGCCCTTTGGATCAGGGATAAGATGTCTAGTGGCAGAGTACCCCTTTAAGACATGCAAAAAGTAGTGTACTTTACTACTCAGTTGCTAGCGACCTCTGTCCAGCTTCACTAGATAGACTCCATTGATTTTTCCCTGCAATATCAAGAGGTCAGATCAGATCCTGAGCATTTACAACTTTTGACATGTCTGTCTGACATGCGAAAATATTTATATATTTTTTTTAATAAATGACAGGAACACTTTAAATTTAATAAAAAAGTCCTGAAATTTGTCTGGGGGGATTTTTTATTTTTTTTTCAATGAAGCAGTTTTGGATTCAGAGCCAAATGGAATTCAGCTTTATATTCAAATGTAAGTAACTAATAGAATTGCCACTTACCTCCTTTTAAGAGCAGTAAGTAAATATGAAACAGAGTAGAGGAGAAGGAACTCGTGTCAAAATAATAGCAGTTCTTGCTCCTCTAGCGTTGGTATAAAAATACTTGCTTACTCCTTGCTAGTGGCCGGGATCAGTGTTTTTCTCTGTTCACTTTAGTGACTATTAAAGTGTACCTTTCGGTGTGACCTTTTTTCTACTTTTAATCTTTGAATTCAGGGGGTTTATGCAGTCCCATTGCCATAGGTGTATAAAATCCAGTACCCACCATCCAGTCTGCCTTTGAGCCATTGAGCAGCACTGTTAAGAATTGGAAGTGTTTAGGGACCATAGTCTTCTCACACCCTTTAAGAGGTTCTCCCCTTGCGGGGAAAACCCCTTACTATTATTACTATTATTACTATTACTATTATTTTATTATGCTTCTCAGAGCTAGATAAAAATTCCTCAATCAAACAAGTTAAAATAATCAGCGGCACTTATAAGTGGCTACTGATGGATGCTACATATTTCGGCATCCTGTCACAGGGTTTGGTGTCCAGTGTTGGGTTTGCCTGCACTCTCAATGTGCTGTTTGAATAAAGCACATAACTTCTCCCAATTGCTGGTAACCCTATTGTGTCTTTATTTTAGCCTACAAAGATGGCCACAAAGATTTACCAATAGCCTTCATGATGTTTCAGTGAGAAATCAGCTTTTTCAAGCTATATGAGGCTAATGGGAATAAATAGAGCAAGGCCCTCAAACAGGTTGGAACTGCTGGGCCCCCAAAAAACTGAGGGGATGGACTCTAAAGTCATCAGATGCATAGGCACTTACGATACATATGCATCTCATATTACACAAATTCTGAAAACACATTGGCATGTACTAAGATTGGACCCAGAGCTACAGGATATAATTGGTAATACACCTAGTATCACTTACAGAAGAGAGTCCAACATTAGGGAGTCGAAGACTAACAATACATGGATTCCTAATCTACCAGAAAGATATTGGGGGAGATTTATCAAAACCTGTCCAAGGGAAAAGTTGTTGAGTTGCCCATAGCAACCAATCAGATCACTTCTTTCATTTTTCAGAGGCCTTTTCAATAATGAAAGAAGCCATCTGATTGGTTGCTATGGGCAACTCAACAACTTTTCCTCTGGACAGATTTTGATAAATCTCCCCAATTATCCTTGCGGATACTGCACAATGTGCAGATATATGCCAAAGACCAAAATGTTTAAAAACAATGGGTGTCATATTCAAAACTCCCATTTTGGAAAAATTTTCCATTAGATAATCAAAGTGTTTTACATGAGAATGATCTAAGGTTTACACTATTCCTGACAGTTTTGTAAAAGTGGAAGTGGTTATGTAAATGTCATGTTTTGCATTATATTTTCAAAGGGGCAAGAGTCCATTGTACGCCAGCTCTTTGCTAGTGTAGAAATCACAGAAATGTCTCTTTTTTTCTTTTCTTTTTTTTTTCTTTTATTCTTTGGGGAAAAAATTTGTTATTTAATAAATGATTGAAAAACAAATAATTATCATTGGAAAATGTTAATAAAAAATAAATAAATAAATATATATATATATATATATATATATATATATATAAAGCAAAGGAGCAACAGCACTCTAAAATCCAAAGGATATAAAAGGGAAGGTGCAGGCAACCTGTAAAAGGATCAAGTCCAACGATCCATCCAAATGTAAAAAAGGAAGATCAGGGCAGCACTCCAATAACGTGAAAAAAGATAAAATTTATTCCATCAAAACAATGTGCAAAACAGCAGCGACGTTTCGATCCTCTCCAGGATCTTTTTCAAGCTTGAAAAAGATCCTGGAGAGGATCGAAACGTCGCTGCTGTTTTGCACATTGTTTTGATGGAATAAATTTTATCTTTTTTCACGTTATTGGAGTGCTGCCCTGATCTTCCTTTTATATATATATATATATATATATATATATATATATATATATATATATATATCTCACAGAAAAGAGTGTTCCACTCACTCCCCAAGGTGCATAAAGGTATATTTCCACCTCCCCTTCGACCAATAGTTGCTGGCATTGGGTCGTTGGGGGAGCGCCTTGGGGAGTGGGTGGATCACCATCTCCAACCCCTGACTAAAATAACCCCCACGTTCACACAAGACACTAAGCATGTGATCAATATCTTAGAAAAAATTGTGTGGGATGAGCAGTTGTCATGGGCAACCTGTGATGTTATAGGCTTATATCCATGCATTCCCTGGTCTAAGGGCCTAGAGGCCCTGTCCGTCCATATGGAAAAATTCAGCACATACTCCCCTGGTCTGCAGGAATTTATCACCATCGCCACGGAGTTTTTGCTTAAACACAACTACTTTGTGTTTGATGGTGGTTTCTACCTGCAGACCAGGGGAGCATCAATGGGTGCCAAATATTCCCCGTCTTTTGCAAATATCTACATGTTTCATTGGGAGCAGCTCTTTATTTTCAGTGATAAAAACCCATATTATGATAATATACACTGGATCAGTCGTTACATAGACGATTTATTGATAATTTGGAGGGGTACGGAGACACTATTTTCGGAATTTGTTAAGTATATTGGGAACAACAACTTAAATTTGGGGTTCACCTCACATTTCGATAAAAATACAATTAATTTTTTGGACATTTCGCTGATTAGTGGGAGTGATGGCATAGAAATTCGCCCCTATAGAAAAGACACAGCCTCTAACTCCATTTTATTGGCCTCCTCCTGCCATCCACGACATGTCCTGGATAATATTCCCTATGGTGAATTATGCAGAATAAAACGTAACTGCTCTAGTGAGAAACAATTTAAAATTGCAGCAGAGGAACTTCATACTAGATTGGAGCAGAGGGGTTATAGCGAAAAAATACTAAAAAAAGCAGAAATAAGAATAGAGGGACGGGGGCGCGAGGAACTAGTATCCTATTCCAGTAGGCACCAAAATAGAAGGGACTCATATAAGGTTGGAGGCAAATTAGCCAAAAACACAATCAAAAATGAAAATGTAAATCCGAGTAAAGATAGACCACCATTTTTCGTGACTTCATACAGTACTCAATTTGGACAGATTAAAAAAATAATAAATAGATATATTCCGGTATTAGAAACAGATCCAATATTAAGAGATTTATTATCAGAAGGTATTTCTATTGTGTCCAGGAGAGGCCCCACTATTGGAACCAGAGTCTCACCTAGTCTATTTACCAGTCAAAAGGAAAGTGTAAAGGACCGGGACTGGTTGAGGAATATAGGTAATCGTAAATGTGGTCATACTAGATGCATCACGTGTACACACATGGTAAATTCAAATACCGTAACGTCTTGCACAACAAATAGGACATACAATATACACCAGTATATCAATTGCAATACTAAATCCATTATATATGTAGCAACATGTATTACGTGTAATTTGCAATATGTAGGATGCTCGGGTAATTCATTAAAAGTGAGGTTTAGGAAACATATTACGGATGCTAAAAGTAGTTTGACAAACATGTCTATGCTGTCACGTCACTTTAGAGAGTCCCATTCAGGGGACACTACCCATTTACGAGTATTGGGGGTAGAAAAAGTCACCTTAGGACCTAGGGGAGGCGATCTTAGAAAGAAATTATACAATAGAGAGGCACATTGGATGTTCCTCTTGGGAACAAGATTCCCGCAAGGGTTAAACAAAAGATTGGATTTAATGTTAACGTGTGCATAAATTGAATAAAAGAATATAGTTGATGTATACAATTTATTATTAATCACGTATGTTTAGTTTCCGGTCCAATATGCATTCTTCGTTTCTTGTGCACATATAATAAATTTTGAATTGTCGTAAATTATAGGGGATGTTCACACGGTGAGATGCACATTATGCGGTTATTGATCTATATATAAATATTTCGGATCTTGGTGTGCAGATATAGTTCAAATTGTTTATTTCGGTAAATATGTACCTCCAAATTAATATGAATATCGGTGGTATTGATGGACTAGCTTTTAGACTATTCGAGATTGAAATTTAAATGTTACTCAAAATTTGAAATTTAAAGCCGCATTGTCTGCATCCTTGTGTGAACTCTCTCCGAACGATCAGATGTGATCATGATTCCCAATGCCATGTTTTGTAACCAACTGTTTTTAATTAAGATTCATGTGGTCATGTGACCAAACTCATGTGTATTTTAACCTGCATTATTGAGTGTATGTCTATCTACGACTAAGCACCTGAGTGTGCGAAACGCGTCAGATTGTGTCCTGTCTAAGCGTGTGAATAAAGCCATTGACAAGTTTTACCTGCATCTTCCCGAGTGCCGGACGTTTTCTTTTCTGTGAGATTTCTACTAAGCCGGGAGCGGTACCGGTGTCCGTAGCACGAGATAGTGCAGCAAACGCGAGAGTGGTGAGCAGCCTGACCTTATCTGCATATATATATATATATATATATATATATATATATATAGGAATATGCAAATAAGGAAAGAGGGACACATCTGCAGACAGCTGTTTCGGGGTTCTTGCAGTACAGAGCAGGGTGATCTGGCTTGGCTAAGATGAGGGGCCTTAGACCAACTAAACAGGATGAGTATTTAACTCAGAGTTCCTGAGAGGCAGCCATCATAACAGGCAGTGAGTATCCATCATTAAACTGCTGCCCTGCCTCTGATAATCTGCTAAGTATCACCCTCTTTCCTCCCTGCAACCTATACCTTTGCCCCCAACTTCTATCTCTTAAAAACCTCCACTCTCTCTTGGCTTCCACAGTCTAACCCTATCCTTCCTATCCCAAGACTCCTTTCCACTCCTCTCTAATAAGACTTATTAACCCCTTCCATCCCTGTTAACTGTATATCACAAACTCCTATAGCCCTAGGGACAGAAAGCTGTTCTGGATTGAGTGCTTGTGTATTGGTGTGTAATTAGGTGGGTGGGTACGATATTGTATTGGGTTAAAGTGTAATGTAACCAGTATAATGGTAAAGGGGTTATCCAGGAAAAAACTTTTTTTTATATATCAACTGGCTCCAGAAAGTTAAACAGATTTATAAATTACTTCTATTAAAAAAATCTTAATCCTTTCAGTACTTATGAGCTTCTGAAGTTAAGGTTGTTCTTTTCTGTCTAAGTGCTCTCTGATGACACGTATCTCGGGAACCGCCCAGTTTAGAAGAGGTTTGCTATCGGGATTTGCTTCTAAACTTGGCGTTTCCCGAGACACGTGTCATCAGAGAGCACTTAGACAGAAAAGAACAACCTTAATTTCAGAAGCTCATAACTACTGAAAGGATTAAGATTTTTTTATAGAAGTAATTTACAAATCTGTTTAACTTTCTGGAGCCAGTTGATATATATAAAAAAGTTTTTTCCTGGAATACCCCTTTAATGTAGTGAAGTTACCATTGTTGTATACACTGAGATACATTGAGATTATACGGATATATATATATATGTTAGCTAAAGTTATATAGTGTATTAGTGAATAAACCTTTGTATTATTAACCCTGTGTTGGAAATTACTTAAACTGTACAATTTACAAAGGGAAACAAGAGTAAGTTGTTAACACTTGAAAAAGGAAGGAAGGAGGAATAGTATACAATATTTATATATTCTATATTAGTATTATATACCTTCCTTATATCCCCTTTATCATTGGCGATATCCTTTATCATTAGGATACCCTTTTATAAATCCTTTATCATTGGTATATATCCTTTATTATATATATACACAGTGGTCCCTCAACATACGATGGTAATTCGTTCCAAACGAGCCATCGTTTGTCGAATCCATCGTATGTTGAGGGATTCGTGCAATGTAAAGTATAGTAAGCTGTACTCACCTGTCCCCGCCGCTCCGGACCGCATCCCGCCGCTCCCGATGGTGTCCCCGCCGCTCCCGATGGTGTCCCCGGGCCTCCGCTGGGCTCTCCTGGTCTTCTCCGGTCCTCTGCTGGGCTCTCCTGGTTTTCTCCGGTCCTCCGCTGTCTTCCGCAAAGCATTACTGGGCCTATGTAGCGACGTCATTACGCCACTGCGTACGCCGTTCCTATTGGATGACGGAATGGCGTGCGCAGCAGCGTATTGACGTCACAGGAGAGGGCCAAGAAGACACGGGAGGACCAGCGCTGGACCCGAAGGGCACCCCGGAGCATCGTGGAGGGGTAAGTAATACTCACCGCACCACACGGGGAACATTAAGCTGCTATCCAGCAGCAGCTTAAGCATTTTGCGCTGCCGGATAGCACTTAATGCGATGGCCCCGACATAAAAAAGCATTGTATGTCGATTTGATCATATGTCGGGGCCATCGTATGTCGGGGGGTCACTGTATATATATATATATATATATATATATATATATATATATATATATATGTATATATATATATATAATATTTTTTTCATGGTCACTGCACCTGCACTTGCATTTAACCCCTGGACATGTTTTATTTATACAGTTATCACTTGTATGGGCACCAGTTATCATTGAAAATTATGTGAGATACTTCCCTGATTCTAAATTTAGTGCCAAACTCTGCAATTTAGGTGCAAAAAAATTAAAGATGGAGGCAAAAAATTATAATTTTGGTGCCAAAATCTGTAATTTTGGAGTGAAAAAAAAAAAACAACATCAGCACAAAAATGAACTCTCACATATTTTCAAAGCAGCAAAAGAGACTGCTTTGACTGCTTAAAGGGGTATTTCGCCCCTAGACATCTTATCCCCTATCCAAAGGATAGGGGATAAGATGTCAGATCGCCGCGGTCCCGCTGCTGGGGACCCCTGGGATCCCCGCTGCGGCACCGCGCTATCATTACGGCACAGAGCGAGTTCGCTCTGCACGTAATGATGGGCAATACAGGGGCCGGAGCATCGTTACATCACGGCTCCGCCCCTCGTGATGTCACGACCCGCCCCTTTCAATACAAGTCTATGGGAGGGGACGTTGCGGTCATCAAGCCCCCTCCCATAGACTTGCATTAAGGGGACGGGCCGTGATGTCACGAGGGGCGGCGCCATGACGTCACGCTGCTTTGTCCCCCGTATCGCCCGTCATTACGCACAGAGCGAACTCGCTCTGTGCTGTAATGATAGCGCGGTGCTGCAGCGGGGATCCCAGGGCTCCCCAGCAGCAGGACCGCGGCGATCTGACATCTTATCCCCTATCCTTTGGATAAGGGATAAGATGTCTAGGGGCGGAGTACCCCTTTAAAAATGTGAGGAAAAACAAAAAAGGTGTGATTAATATTGCTGGGACAGAAGTTTTTGAATATCTCCCCCAATGTTTTAAAAAAAAAAGTTTATTAATTGCAGTAGTCGGAACGTGATCTACGAAGCTATGTTCACATGTATGAAAATATATGTATTTTGATATTTTATAATTATGATAAGATCCATATCAGATAAATAATTAAGATATCTAAGATCATTACCCTCATTTAAGGTAATACTTTAATAATTTGACATCAGAAAATTGGGGGCATCTACTAAGATGTGTGTGATTTAGTTCATTTTTTTTTTACATGTGTTTTTGAGTGACTCCGCCAAATTTATGAAATGATTGCAGGGCATTTGATACATTTTGTGGAGGATACACATTTTCTGAAATTTCACTTTTCACATATACCAAGAAGCTACGCTAGGTCTGGGCTGGTGTAGAATAGTGACTTTTTGGTGGGTTTTGTGACTTTTTTGCGTAAGTTGCAGTTAATAAATTCATCACCACTGCACAAGACTAACCCCCAACAGCTGGTCTGTACCCTCTTTTAAAAAAAAAAGTGTAAATCGAAAAGGCGCAAAAAATATCCTTAGGCAGGGCCGCCATAAGGGCAGTACAGCCAGGGGCCCGGACCAGAAGCACTGTGTAGAGGGGCCCGCAGCTGCCAACGCTTTCACCCTCCTCTCGCACTCCACACCTAATATCAGTAAAAAGAACAAGCTCCTTGCAAAGCAACAATCACGGGAGCCCATCCTCTCCACTCCCCAATGCTCTGCCTGTACCCGGCCCCCCTCTCTCCTGGCCCCTCCCCCACACAGGCCTCTTGCTGTATACACCTCTGCAGTCAGGGAATGGCAGGAGGAGGGGGCTGCAAGGTGCACAGTCTGAAGCCTGAAACTAAAGTGAAACTGAAAGTAAAATTCACTCAAGATGTTGACCCCCCTGGAGCTGCTCAATTGTGTGTGTGTGTATATGTGTGTGTGTGTGTGTGTGTGTGTATCTTGAGCCTAATCATGTGTGTATACCTAAGCATTATGTATGTGATGTGCATGTGTTTGTATCTGTGCATTGTTTGTCTATGTATGAATGTATGTCTGTGTTCACAGTGTGGGGCACTACTTGGGTATATGGGGGCTCTCTTCAGGAGACTGGGAAAGCTGTGTGTGCTGCCTGTCACCCAGCTTTCCCACTCTCCTGAAGGGAATATTTGTCTGGTAAATCAGCCATATTAGAGAGATGGCATGGAGGGAAATAACAGATGTCACAATAGTACTCTGCCATTAAAGGAGTCTTAGTGCAAGACTTACAGTACTTCCCCAGCTTTATAAGACTCCTGAATAGCAGAATTCTAGTATGACACCTGGTACTTAATGTCTACAATATAGCTGCTTCCCCAGACATATATTCTCTTCAGAAGGCTAGGAAAGCTGGGTGACAGGTAGTTCATAAACCTAGGGAAGTAATGTGAGCCCTGCACTGTGTAATGTCACCCAGCTTTCCAAGTCTCCTGAAGTCCTAGAAGTGATGGACTGCTTTTCCTCCCTTTACTTGTCATGAAGTATGGAAGCTGGGCCCTCTCCCTTCCACCGCTCTTCACACTAAGGCTGGGTTCACATTACTTTTTGATGATCTGGTCACCGGACCCGGCCCGTATCTAATTCATTTGAATGAGCCAACTGGAGTCATATAGGGGGACATTTATCAAAGCATTTAGTAGGTTTTTTTGCTTAAAATTGTCGCTAAATTGTCGCACGTGCGCCTGCACTCTTTTTTCTGCGACTTTTTGCTTGTTCAGTGTCCTAAGCAAAAAATAAAAATCTTGCTTACCAGAGCAAAAAGTGATTTTTGACTTGCAGTGGTCAGAGATTTATCAAGTGTGACAGTCGCAAAACAGTCGCATCGCATGAAAAACCTACTAAATGTACTCCAGCTCAGACATGGAGCAGAAAAAGCCACTACCAAAGCAAAAAAAGAAAAAGTGCTTAAGCGAAAGAAATTTATCAACAGGCTGAAAGCAGTTGATAAATGAGTCGCACATAAGCAAAACAATAGTAAGAAAAAAATTACTAAAAAAAAGGAATACATAAGCAAACATTGATAAATGTCCCCCATAGTGACTCCGCTCGGCTCATTTTTGCCCTGTATCCAGTTTTCTGACCAGACCTAAGACCGTGGTATACAGTATTTTTTTGGACTAATGCTTTTGGTGTGTGTGTGTGTGTGTGTAAGGGGGGGGGGGTGTTCCAGACACTATGACTTTATGGGGCCCCGAAATTCCTGATGGCGGCCCTGGCCTTAGGTGCAGCGCTGCACCTAAATAGAGACTAATCTAGACTCAAAAACAGCTCTAAAGACAATGATAAATCCCACCATTTGTTCCTATCCTCAGGGCCAGATTGAGGCTGCCTGGAAGACGGAGCACTTCATTATGTTGCATTGCATATTGGGTGCAGTATAGTTTCCCCACATTAGGTGCAGTGTAGTTTCCCCACATTAGGTGCAGTACAGTTCCCCCACATTAGGTGCAGTATAGTTTCCCCACATTAGGTGCAGTGTAGTTTCCCCACATTAGGTGAAGTACAGTTCCCCCACATTAGGTGCAGTACAGTTCCCCCACATTAGGTGCAGTACAGTTCCCCACATTAGGTGCAGTACAGTTCCCCACATTAGGTGCAGTACAGTTCCCCCTCATTAGGTGCAGTACAGTTCCCCCACATTAGGTGCAGTACAGTTCCCCACATTAGGTGCAGTACAGTTCCCCCATATTAGGTGCAGTATCGTCCCCCACATTAGGTGCAGCATAGTTCCCCAACATTAGGTGCAGTATAGATCCCTCACATTGGGAGCAGTATAGTTCCCCAAATTAGGAGCAGTACAGTTCCCCCACATTAGGTGCAGTATAGATTCCCCACATTAGGTGCAGTATAGTTCTCCCACATTAGGTGCAGTATAGTTCCCCACATTTGGTGCAGTATAGTTCCCCCACATTAGGTGCAGTATAGTTCCCCCACATCAGGTGCAGTATAGTTCCCCCACATTAGGTGCAGTACAGTTCCCCCACATTAGGTGCAGTATAGTTCCCCACATTAGGTGCCGTATAGTTCCCCACATTAGGAGCAGTACAGTTCCCCCACATTAGGTACAGTATAGTTCCCCACATTAGGTGCCGTATAGTTCCCCACATTAGGAGCAGTACAGTTCCCCCACATTAGGTACAGTATAGTTCCCCACATTAGGAGCAGTACAGTTCCCCCACATTAGGTACAGTATAGTTCCCCACATTAGGAGCAGTACAGTTCCCCCACATTAGGTGCAGTATAGTTCCCCACATTAGGAGCAGTACAGTTCCCCCCCATTAGGTACAGTATAGCTCCCCACATTAGGTGCAGTATAAGCAGTACAGTTCCCCCACATTAGGGACAGTATAGTTCCCCCACATTAGGTGCAGTATAGTTCCCCCACATTAGGTGCAGTATAGTTCCCCCACATTAGGTGCAGTATAAGTCCCCACATTAGGTGCAGTACAGTTTCTCCACATTAGGTGTAGTATTGCTCCCCACATTAGGAGCAGTACAGTTCCCCCACATTAGGTGCAGTATAAGTCCCCACATTAGGTGCAGTATAAGTCCCCACATTAGGTGGAGTATAGTTCCCCACATTAGGAGCAGTACAGTTCCCCCACATTAGGTACAGTATAGCTCCCCACATTAGGTGCAGTATAAGTCCCCACATAAGGTGCAGTATAAGTCCCCACATTAGGTGCTGTATAAGTCCCCACATTAGGTGCAGTACAGTTCCCCTACAGACATACAGCCTTCAGCCATATACAGTGTATGGCTGGAGGCTGTATGCCTGTTTACTGCCCCACTTCATTTTTTAATAGAAGTTATTTACAAATCTCCTGCCTTTCTGGCACCAGTTAATTTAAAAGAACATGTTTTCCAGTGGAGTACCCCTTTAAGATATTTACCTTTGGACACATTTTAGTAATATACTGAATGATAATAACATTTGAATACAAATGATGTAGAATGGAGAGGGACGATCAGGGGGCTGTACAATGAAGATAGGTAAAAAGATACTAACCATAATGGGCTGGTCAATTGATCAAAATTGATGAATTACAAACTGTAAATTATAAACTGTAAATTGTAAACAAAAACATAAAAACATCCCAGTACTGAACTAATATCAGGATTATACCCCTTTCTCTCCATTCTTGATGTACTAATCATTATATGCTAATCATACTTTCATTTTTCACTCCCTCTAATTTATCTAGACCCCTCTACTAATATAGGATAATAATTAACAATTTTGATTAATGTCCTAAATGTTAATAATATAATAATGATGATGATGATGATAATCATATTAATAATAAAACAATATATCGATACCATACCATTTAGTAATTAAAAAGGACAATACTTACCATGATTACCATTAATTAAAAAATATATTTTTGGGGGAACAATATGTAATGTAAAAAAAAAACTCCAACTAAGGTAATGTATCAGAAAGTAGCAGTCGGATTTTAAAGGGTACTCCGGTGGGGAAAAAAAATAAAAAAATTAATCAACTGGTGCAAGAAAGTTAAACACATTTGTAAATTACTTCTATTTAAAAATCTTAATCTTACCAGTACTTATCAGCTGCTGTATGCTCCTCATGAAATACTTTTCTTTTGTATTTATTTTCTTTCTGACCACAGTGCTCTCTGCTGACACCTCTGACAATGTCAGGAACTGTCCAGAGCAGTAAAGGTTTGCTAATGGGATGATTGAGAAGATGACGTTGCATTAAAAATAATATGAAGAGCGCAACCATAGGCTTATGGAAGTAGTGCAAGACTTGAGAATATGATGTGCAGATAGCTGATAGTTCAGTATAGGGACAGGAAGTGATATGCACAAAGCTGATTTATCAGTGAAACTTCGGGGAGGCTATTGTTTTAATACAGAGGACATCTTTGTGGGCTGAAATAGCAGTGATGCTCTTTATTCAAAGAGCACATTGGGAATGCAAGCAAACCCAATACTGAACCTAAAACCCTGTGACAGGATGTAGAAATGTGTAGAACCAATAGTAGCCACTTTTATGAGTGCCACTGATTATTTTAACTTGTTTGTCTGAGGGATTTTAATCTATCTTCTAGAAACATAATAAAATAATAGTATATTTTAATAAGGGGGTATCTAGTAATTGTTTTCCCCACAAGGGGGCAACCCCTTAAAGGTTGTAAAAGGATATAACTGCCCTGGGACCTTCAGGGACTTTTTATTTTTTAGGAACCATAGTAACTCACCAATGAATTTACAAACCATATAAAGTTACAGAGCAAGTTCACCAAGTTCTGAGGTGCATAGTGCTGACTGCAGAGTCCAAACCTCAACTGTAATTAAAATAAGCACAAAACTACCCTCCAGGGAGCTTCATGGATGGGTTTCCATGGCTGAGCTGCTGCATGAAAGCCTCACATCACCTAACGGAAAGAGAGGTCAATAGAGATATAATCGGGTGAGTTTGGTGTGGCAAAAGTTGACAGGCCCATACAAGGCCCTAACCTCAACCTCAATCAGGGGTGGGGACCTGGTGCTTAAGGGGCCCCAAAAACACATCTGCCTCATAAGTGACCAATATTTAATGACACATGGGGCCCTGCTGCAGATTTTTCATAAGGGCTCAGAAGCTACAAGTTATGGCTTTTACCTCAATGAACACCTCACAAATGCTCTTCTAAATGAATAGGCAATAATTCCCACAGACACCCACCAAAAACCAATAGAAAGTCTTCCCAAAACAATGGAATCTGTTGTAACTGGAAAGAAAGGGAGTAACACCTTACCTAGGAATTTAGAACGGGATGTCCTACATTCTCTCAATGGGGAAAGAAGGAAGGTAGGTCTAATGTAGATAGACAAGAAAAGGAAATGATAGATAGATAGATAGATAGATATGAGATAGATAGATAATAGATATAAATAGATAGATAGATACATAGATAGATACAGAAAGAAAGATGTGAGATGTGAGACAGACAGACAGATAGATAGATAAATCTTAGGGCAAGGAGGATTATGGATTCATCTGAAAAGTTAGACCGGGCCCTCAATAAAATGGTGTCTAACTTTGGACAGTGGGGCTATCCTGACAACCTTATACAGAGACAGAGACTCAAGGTTACATCAGATGTGACAGACAATAGGGGGACACAAGAGAGACATATTTTGACTAAAGATAAACAGATTGCCTTTGTGAGTACTTACAATGATCTATCTCCAGACATTGGTAGGGTCATGCGTAAATAATGGCATTTGTTGAGTGGATATACAAATATTCCTGAATTATCCTCTCCACCTTTAATGTCCTACAGGAGAGCCGTCAGATTGAACAAACTAGTGACTGCGGGCATTTCATTGATAACTGGTGATACACAAAGATACATCACCATACAGAAAAAAGGTAGTTATCCATGTAGATCATGTATTAACTGTAAATACATGAAAAAGGTCATTTATCCTATAAAATATTACCTTACCTGCACTTCTTATGTAATTTACATACTCTGGTGCCCATGTGGTCTCCTCTATGTGGCTGAGAACACATAGGACATGAAAACAAGTCTCAATCAACACAGATATTCCATTAGGAAGAAGAAAACCGATCTACTTGTACCCAAACATTTCATAGACTATGGATACAGTGAAAGTGATCTTAATTTTATGATCATAGACCACGTTCTCATATTAAAATGGGAGGCGACCGACAGGGTTTACTCAAAAAGACATGAGTTAAGTTGGATTTTTGCTCTTAATTCTTTGAAGTCATATGGATTAAATGTTGAGTTTAAAGTATAGTATTGTCTAGGGTTATGGGGAGATAAGGTACTCTGGCTCAGCCTAGATGCGTGATCTATCTATGTCAGTGTATTCAGTACAAAGGAAGTTCATTTGATCATGGTATATGAGTTTAATTATATTTCTTTCTCTTTTCTTACAGTGGCCTCTTGGGATGATACTACATCCACCGGACTGGAAATTTATTTTTCCTGTTTTTCATTAATAGATATTTCATTTTGATATACTTTGGTTATTTTGAGTCATTACATTATTATGGGGGTGATATGCTGAGCATGATATGGTTGTAGTTGGTAATGGTATTTATTTTTTATTTATTTACATTTTATTTGTTATTCTTTTTTATCATTATATTTTTATTTCCTTGAGATACTGGTCTGATAGCAAGTACTTGCACACATACAGACACCCACCTTCATTGTATTAGACCGAATGGGTCTTGGTTGAGGGGAGTTGGTCTGCGTTCCACCTAGGTACCCATCTATTTGATGGGACTTCGGGAGGATATACAACTAGGAGGATCGGATCCTGACATAGGATATGCTGGGCTCTGGTCTTACAGACTCACCTCATCATCTAATCATTAATTAACCTTAGGTGTGGTGGTAATGTGAACATGTCTTTATAAAACTGTTTTTTTGTGGGGTTTTTTGTTTGTTTTTTTGTTCCTTTGTTTTGCTTTTTTCTTTTATTTATAATTTATTTATAGTTTTTTTTTATTTACCTATTTGTTTTTTTATTTGCCAGTTTTCATTTGCCCACTAGTTTCTTTTTTTCATTTGCCACTTTTTTAAATTTTCATTTATCCATTTGCTCCTCTATTTTGTGCCTCATTTGCCCATTCTCAAGATGGCTGAGCGTGTCTTGGGTTCTCTGTGCACGTGAGCAGAGACAGGGAGCCCGGGTTGCCATGACTGCAGTTATGCTCAGCATTCACTTACATCCCCGCCAGAAGTGACATCTCAACAGCACGTGCGCATTGGAATAAACATGTGACGCGCAAGCGTAGTAGCTTTACTATAATGCGTGCACATTGTTTGCACGCGTTACTCTGTTTGCAAACAAACAGCATATGGATGTCCCAGTGAGTGAGAGATACAATAACCATTGTATGTGTTTGTTTTTAACTGTCACAAGGATGTGATTTATAAACTAATCATGGTCCTATTAAGGTGGGGTAATGATGGGGAGCACTATATGCACATGATTAACTATGTATAGTAATTGAATAAGTATTTTCACATGTATTGTTTGATACCACTGTGATACACTGTATTCAAATTTGATGTTTTTAATACATAATGTTTACACTAAATTGATTTGCTTATTGGACTATTGATACCTGATGGGTATCCCTATTTAAGTGTGGCTTTGCACCATTTGTACTGAGCTTGAGAAAGGCCAGGTGAGCTGGCTGAAACATTGCTTATAGACACTCATTTTTGATGGAATAAACTTAATGTTTTTTGTTTTTTTTTTAGAACTGTTTGCTGTGGACTTATACATTGCTCAAAAAATTTAAGGGAACACTAAGATAACTCATCATAAATCTGAATGGATGAACTAACCGTATGAAATACTTTCGTCTTTACATAGTTGAATGTGCTTTAAACAAAATCACACAAAAATGATCAATGGAAATCAAATTTATCAATCTATGGAGGTCTGGATATGGAGTCACACTCAAAATCAAAGTGGAAAACCAAGCTACAGGCTGATCCAACTTTGATGTAATGTCCTTTAAACAAGTCAAAATGAGGCTCAGTAGTGTGTGTGGCCTCCACGTGCTGATATGACCTCCCTACAATGCCTGGGCATGCTCCTGATGAGGTGGACTAAAGCATCCGCCGACTCCTGGACATTCTGTGGTGCAACATGGCGTTGGTGGATGGAGCAAGACGTGATGTCCCAGATGTACTCAATCGGATTCAGGTCTGGGGAATGGGCGGGTCAGTCCATAGCATCAATGCCTTCCTCTTGCAAAAACTGCTGACAGAATCCTGCCACATGAGGTCTAGCATTGTCATGCATTAGGAGGATCCCAGGGCCAACCACACCACCATATGGTCTCACAAGGGGTCTGAGGTTCTCATCTAGGTACCTAATGGCAGTCAGGCCTCTGGCAAGCACATGGAGGGCTGTGCGGCCACCCAAAGAAATGCCACCCCATCACATTACTGACCCATACTGGAGGATGTTGCAGGCAGCAGAATGTTCTCCACGGCATCTACAAACTCTGTCACGTCTGTCACATGTGCTCAGTGTGAACCTGCTTTCATCTGTGAAGAGCACAGGGTGCCAGTGGGGAATTATGCCAATCTTGGCGTTCTCTGGCAAATGCCAAACGTCCTGCACGGTGTTGGGCTGTTAGCACAACCCCCACCTGTGGACATCTTACCCTCATACCACCCTCATGGAGTCTGTTTCTGATCATCTGAATGGACACATGCACATTTGTGGCCTGCTGGAGGTCATTTTGCAGGCCTATGGCAGTGCTCCTCCTTGCACAAAGTCGGAGGTAGCGGTCCTGCTGCTGGGTTGTTGCCCTCCTACGGCCTCCTCCATATCTCCTGGTAGCGCCTCCATGCTCTGGACACTATGCTGACAGACACAGCAAACCTTCTTGCCGCAGCTTGCATTGATGTGCCATCCTGGACGAGCTGCACTACCTGAGCCACTTGTGTGGGTTGTAGACTCCGTCTCATGCTACCACTAGAGTGAAAGCACTGCCAGCATTCAAAATGTCCAAATGACCAAAACATCAGCCAGGAAGCATAGGAACTGAGAAGTGGTCTGTGGTCACCTCCTGCAGAACCACTCCTTTATTGGGGTGTCCTGTTGTCTGTTCCATTTGCACAACAGCATGTGAAATTGTTTGCTTCCTGAGTGGACAGTGTGATTTCACAGAAGTGTGATTGACTTGGAGTTACATTGTGTTGTTTAAGTGTTCTCTTTATTTTTTTGAGCAGTGTATATTTTTCTGTATACTACATGGACCCCTGACCCAGGTCTGGCTTCTGCGTGCACCACCTATATTTTTGCATGTTTGGATTGTGCTGCTTTCCTACTGCTAGATAGATAAATACATAGATAGCCTCATATACTTGAGTGAAATCTCCCAATAGCGGACAATCATGGGGAATGAAAAAGTGTCTGCTATTGAGAGGTGTCCCCTCAAAGGCTCATTTTTTTTTCTAAATGACCAAATACTGTACTGTAGAGTACTCACTCTAGAGTGCAATTATCTATAAAACATGCTAAATAGCAATATTACAGTGTTGTTTAATCACCCCATATCAACCCTGTGCCATTTCATCCTCTCTTTATACCCTTGCCACTTTATTCCCCTCTGTGCCTTGTGCCAAATCATCCCCCCTTACCCCCTGTGCTACATCATTGTCCCTTGATCCCCATTTGCCATTTCATTCTGCCTTTATTACCCTCTGGGCAAATTCATCACCCCCCTCTTTACCACACCCTGTGCCATTCCTCCCCCCCCCCCCCGTGCCATTTCATTCTCCCTTTATCCCCCTGTGCCACTTTATCCCACCTGTGCCAAGCCATGCCTCCCTCCCCCCTTGTGCCACATCACTTTCCCCCTCCATCCTCCCCATGTTGTTCTTCTTACCTGGGCAGCAGGCAGTGCAGTGGTTCTCAGCGGGTATGAGGTCTTGACGTCCTCTGCGCTGCAGGAGCTTCATTCGTCAGTACCCGCAGCTGTCACTGCTCACAGCCTATGCAGCGCAGAGGACGTCAGGAGAATGTCAAACCTGCTGAGAGCCCCTGCACCCTGCACCCCCTTGGGATAAAGGGAAAAGGGAATGGCACAGAGGGATGAAATGAAATGACACAGAAAGTGGTAAAGTGAAGATGATGAATTTGCACAAAGGGTAATAAGAGGGAAATTAAATAGTACGGGGGGGGGAGTCAAGGGGAAAAGATGTGGCACAGGGGGTAATAAAGGGGGGTGATTTGACACAGGGGGAATAAATTAGCATGTGGGCATCAGGGGGGCGAATGACGTGGCCGGCAGACGTACAGAAGTAGGAAACCACTGTTTAAAGAGCGGTCTTCTGCTTCAATGCTGGGGCTGCTGTAGGGGGGTGCAGTGGGGCCAGGGCTCCTGGGAAGCCTGGGCCCCTTAATGGGGCATTGGCTCTACCCCCCTGACAGCCCTGTGTACAAGGTAGGGCCTGCACATAAGCCGGGTAGTCCCCTATTGGGAGTGTTTTGTCCCTTATTGGGTGTGTTTTGTCCCCTATTGGGAGTGTTTTGTCCCCTATTGGGAGTGTTTTGTCCCCTATTAGGTGTGTCCGCGAGGAATTAAAAACTGTTCGCTATTGGGAGGTGTCCCCTTGTGGGAGGTGTCCGCTAAGGAAGATTTTACTGTACATAGCTGAAATACAACAATGAGAACATATTGACCAGGCATGCTAAACATTACGTGAGGGACCCACTCTAAATAGGTGGCCTTGACGTGGCGAGTGGGCTTGTACTTTTTGATCAAAAATGTATACTAACAACCTGTTAGTTTTTGATATTATGCTGAGAAATAATCAGATCATTATACAAGATTGTAGATGTGCTACCATGCCTGTTTCTTCTACCCGAATTAATGCTAAACATTACATTATCATATCGGGAAAGGTCCAGGCATGCTGCTGCTGTTGCTATTATCATGAAATTGTCACAGCCACATAGTCATAGAGCTGGCAAGGGGTAATTTAGGGTTCCTTTTCGATCTAACAAGCAGCGGCTATTTACACAGCAAGATTGAAGCAGAAGATGATAAATTTTATACATTTTAAGAAAAAATTGTGAAAATACATAATGCACTGCTCTTTACAAATGACCCACAATTTTTATGTATTTCAATGCTTTCAAGCAGTCTAAATATATATATATATATATATATATATATATATATATACATATATATATATATATATATATATATATATATATATATATATATGACCTCATTTAACGACTCAGCCGGTACAAGGGTGACCTGCGAATGGTTAAAGCTTTTTGTGCAGAGTCCATGGTGTTGACATAGGTAATGCAGGGTGGCAGTCGGCTCTGCTGTAATTGTAATTCTAGTTTGGGTTGCATTTTTCCAATTTGCATAATGAAATCCCTTAATGCACTCCTCTCCCGCCACTTCATTCAATAATTCCATTTGACAAGCTAAATATACATTTTCCAAATTGTTTTAATGTCACTTTTTTTTCCCAAAGTGGGACAGACGTAAGTACACATGTCTGAATACATTTCGTCCGGACCCACACAATGTAAAACATAATCAAATGAACATTACAGGAGTAAGCTTAATGGCATTTTTTTTTGTAATGTAGATTGCATAGAATGTTTTAATTTCACTTAATATGAAAGATATAGGCCAGTGGTCTCCAAACTGTGAACCTCCAGATGTTGCAAAACTACAACTCCCAGCATGCCCGGACAGCCAACGGCTGTCCGGGCATGTTGGGAGTTGTAGTTTTGCAACATCTGAAAGTCCACAGTTATGAGACCACTGGTATAGGCTTTGCTAAGGGCAGAATCAGAAAGATTGGGCCTCATTTAGACTTGCAGGATTCCTCTTTATTTACTATTGGGAAAAGTCGGGAAAATTTTCTGACCAGCTTCTTTCTAGGTGGAAATTTCCAGCCATTTATCCACAGGATCTTCTGTGAATTCAATAGTAAATTGGTCAGGTTGTGAAACCATACCCCTTTTTGGATCGGCCACGCCCCCTTTTTTGGCTTTTCACAGTGCAGTGTCGGGTTTGTCGGATTTTCCTGGGCACACTGTCGCACACTGGCGCAGACATGTCGCAAACATGTCGCAAACACTCTGTGCCAAAGAAACCCAACAAAAACTGGTCGGTTTCAGCTTAGTAGATGAGGCCCATTATCTCTTAGTCTCCTATATATCTATAGCTAATCTATTAGGGATGTATATTAGACAAATCTTTTCTTAAATTGGTTTTCAAGCATTTTGAAAACATTTATATCCAGCTGGGGAGTGAGAAAAATAACAGAAAAAAAAATAAAAATAAAAAACAATACTTACCCCAAGGCTCCTTTTCAGCTCTGTGCGGTCCTCGATCTTCTGATTCTAAGATGACTGTTTAGTGTAGTGCAGGACCTTTCTACTGGCCACAGCGATGGCCTGTCTTTTTTCCCCCCAGCAGGATAAGAATTTTAGCAAATGATAGAAAAGCCTCTTTAATTTATCTCTTAACTCAATGGGGGGATTCTATTATAGTCATAACACCCAATTTTAGCATAATGAAGTCAAAAAGTTTAGCACAAAGCTCAAACATTTTGAACTTTTTGAGGTGTTTACTCTGCCCCCGCCACTTTGAGCTGGAGCAGACGCTTTTGTGTTAGCAGCAGCAGCACAGGATAATGTACGGTATGCATTTTTTCTTTTAGCTCAGGTTAGCCACATTAAGGGTACGTTCACATGGGCAGATTACCTGCAAAATTTCCGTAGTGTATTTGCTTTGGAAAATCTGCAGCGAATTTTGCTATTGACTTCAGTGGGTCCAAAGGAAAATCTGCAAATCTGCCTCTATTGCAGATCTTCTGCTGACCCATTGAAGTCAATGCAGATACGCTGCAGAAATTCCGCAGGTAATCCGCCCATGTGAACGTTCCCTCAAGCATCAAAAGAAGTCCTGGACAACTGATCAATGCAATTCTTCATACATCCATGCACTGACATGTATGAATAAACCACTGCTTTATCTTGGGACCTATTGGGAGGGATTTGTCTCATATCCATATATTTATCTATCTATCTATCTATCTATTATATATATATATATATATATATATATATATATATATATGCAATTCAAAAAATTTTGCAGTATCTTGTAATACCTTTTTTATTGGACTAACAGAATTTTGTCAATTTTGTCAATCTCACAAGCAGAAGACACAGGTTGCTGCAGATGCTGCCCCAATTATAAATGAATGGCCTGAAAATTTAGCAACATCTAACCCCAACAATTTGATAAGAGAGTGGATATGGGAAACAAAAGCACTAGTGGTAAGAGCCTTCTTCGGGAATGGCAAGAGAGGTTCAGTATCTGATACTAGACTGCAAAACTGTAGATAATCCCTGAGCACCACAACTGGACACTATACGTGACCAGTAGTAAAGTAAGGAACTACCGAATTGGCAAGTGAGGTTTTGATAGAGACCAAGGTAAGTTGTGCATGCTCAGAAGATAACCGCAGCTGCCCAGCCTGTACGAAACCCTTATTCCCTTGAGAACTGGTAAACTCCCCTGGACGGAGCAACCCATACAACGCTAAAGAAATACCTGCCTTCAACACTCTACTACACAATAGCACGAAGGGATTTTTCTCCAACAACTCAGAGAGCTGTTTGAACAAAGTTCCCGTAATAGGTAACCTACCCGGTGACACAACAGGTCTAGCCTTCTGAATACCCCGCGGAATGGTAGAGATAGGATGGGCTGAGAATATGGACCCTCCCTCTGGATTCTCTTATGACAGATTGAGTGCTGAACCCCTGCCAAATATTACTTGATAGTGTTATAACTAAAGTTAAGGTCAGAGTGGCAAAACCCCACAAACATAAGGATGTAAGAAATGGTATCATGACCGCATTGAGATGTAGCTGTTTGAAATTCAAATTTTTTTTCCAAGCATTAGAGAAAAGAGCTTTATTTACAAGATCTCTAGCAATGTACATTAATTGATCTAATTTAACATCAGGTGTTTGACAAGAGGTGCCGAAGTAGCCATCTTGTCTGCCCCTGGAATGACCTGAAAAAAGAGATTGAGTTTAGCACAAGATAACACATCGGCTGCTACACTTTTAACACCATCAACATGTTCACATTTCACATGAAAATTATGCATCTTCCCCTGTGGCCTAACCAGGAGTCAGCCATTTTGAGTCCCGCAGAGTCACAGACCATTCAAGCAACCCAACCAACTATACCCTTAGCCTGCAACCTAGTGAGTAAGATTCCGCAACTGCAAGCCAGAGACAGCCGACCGGTACTGAACAGAAAGTGCTCCTGAAGAAACTCTAGCCTGTAGCCATGACAGAACTTCCAAACTTACAACCTGTAAACATGACAGGAAATAGCCTAGCTTTGCCCCATAGCAGGTAGCTGAGACCGGAGTGTATCTCGACACCTGAAGCCATGTCAGGGAAACATAAGGAAAACACAAGTTTGCCTTTAGCCGTGACAGGACTTTCCAACCGAGCTGCAGCGAGATAAGAAAAGCTTCCTGTGACTGTGGTGCAACAATAATTACTCCCCGGAAATTAACACCCAGTGAGATACCAATAGTATGACAAAACATGGTGAAAAACGATGACTGCCCTACCAAACCTCCATATTCTCTAAAGCACTCCCTGTCTTATTACTTACCTTAACTGAATAACCAACAACCTAAATCACAATTAGCAACCACGTCATCCTATGACCCCCACCAAATTCACCAAACACATGAGACTACCTAACCCACCTGAAGCTCCAACAATATGGTGAAAGCACCGGGATACTAATATGAAATTGATGAACCTGAATAATGAACAATCTATGAGTACCTGAAGCATAAATAAGCGAACTTGATCACCAATTCACTACCTGTGGGAGTTAATCCGAAGACCTGAGAAGTAACAATGATAGCAAAAAGACATCCTGTAAGTAACCACAAGCACTACCCACCCCGCTATTGTAACAGATACTAGTGAAATTTGATCCCTCATACTGTAGACTACTCCTGTGAACTACCTAGACACCTGATAACACTGCATCCCACAACATGTCAACCATCATACAGAAGCTAATTATTCGTGGGCTCCTGAGCTCTATGATAAGAAGAGAATCCACATCCATTGTACCCATAAAGTACTACTCACCTAACAACCCAAAGTGCATGAACCTTGTCATAACCTACACCCCCTAATGATTATGAGGAAACTATCGAGACTCCCTGCCCCTTCCAGCCGTACTTTTCCTAAATAGACTAATGCCAACCCATCACTTTACAACATCCCCATTGGGAAGCACCGGACTCAGTAAAATTGCCTCAAGCCTGAATATCCAGCCTCTAACCATATCTACTGCGCCCAAACATTGAATCAGCGTAGCGTGATTGTGTGATTTACGGGGGTAATTAGTATTGCACCACAGGCACAGGGAGCTTATCTTATCTCACTGCAGCTCGGATGGAAAGTCCTGTCACGGCTACAGGCAAGCTTGCATTTTCCTTAAGTTTCCCTAACAAGGCTTCAGGTGACGAGATACAGGCAATTTTTTTGGAATAGAGTAAAGCTACCTACTTTTTTTAGCCACTACGCCTGGAGTTCTGCAGCATACTTTGTATGGATTATTTATCTATCTATCAATCTATCCATGTATCTATCTATCCATGTATCTTTCTATCTATCTCATATCTGTATCTCTCTCCATGTCTCTTATTAATCTATGTATCTACATCTATCTATCTATATATATCTCATATCTGTCTCTCTCTATGTCTCATATGTATCTGTCTATCTATCTATCTATCTATCTATCTATCTATCTCAATCTATCTATCTATCTTATATATATCTCATATCTATCTATCCATCTATCTATCTCATATCTATCTATATCTACCTATCTTTCTATCTATCTGTCTCTTTCTATGTATCATATGTATCTATCTATTTATCTAGATAGCAAATGAATTGTCCCACAGCACTCCGGTATGGTGAAAATAATGAAGTGTTTATTCCTCACTTCATTATTTTCACCATACCGGAGTGCTGTGGGACAATTCATTTGCTATCTAACTATTGCTGACTGTGACCAGGGCTGCGACTGGGCCCGCCTGCACCCACAAACCAAGACGCTGTCGGTTTTGCTGCTCTATTGACTTTGAATTATCTATCTATCTCATATCTATCTATCTATCTACAAAACAGTAGAAGAGAAGCACTCCACGGTCAACAAAGGATGAGGGTGCAAGCGGTCTCAGGGACCTCGGTCCTAGGTCCAAAGGTGCAGATTCAAAGCAAAAGAACGACTGCAGCACACCAGAGTATCCAAAAAATAGTGTAGCTTTAATCCAGCAAAAGACAGATGACGTCTCACACCACCATTTTCGAGTCAAAATACAAGTAATCCACAGTGGCTTATATAACACACATAGCGTGAATAATTAGTTAAAAAACATCACAATTAATTAGGATATAAAGTGAATATAAAGGTATAAGTAACATTAATCAGGGACATCCAGTTTGTGTCCTGTAAAAAAGTGACATACAAATACATACAGTGCCCTTGAAAATACTAAAAAGATATTAACAACAGCTCATAGATGCATAATTATTCATAAAGCAATCAGGTGGCAGTAATAATAAATATGGAGGGTGGGAAGGAGCTGTGGCATAACTAACTTACCAGCCTGTAAACATATACAAAGAAGGGAGTACATCGATCACCTGATCATCATGTGACTCCAGTGAAACATCTGTTCAGGGCAGCGCACCACTGGTACTGTATACACCAGGTGCATGTGCACATCCCGATCAGAGTGAGCGTCGGATATATAGAGAAAGGGCGAAAGAAAAGGCATATCCACAAACGGGGGAATAAATCCAAAAATGTGAAGCTCAAAATAGCAAAAGTATAAATGGCATATTGTAAGAATGTGGCTCCCCAAATCATAAGGTAAGTATGAAAAAATGAGATCAGATAAAGTCAAGTAATACCCTGTAGATGTATGCTTCTACACTTATTCTAGACCGGTCACATATGTACAGGTGTTTTTGTCCAGACCCACCCGGGATAGCAATACCTTGACTAGACTCCAGGACTAGAGAGAGGACGGAAATCTGTCTTGAAGTCCACCGATTAATTTAGGGTTCATATACACAGTTCGGGTCCACTCTGGGAGTTTACGGAACACCTTGCATCCACCTGTCCATTTGTACTGTAGGCAGCATACCAGGTGCATAGGGGCCATAATAATGTACTTAATTACTAGACCAAAATAAAATAAACGAGAAGAGGAAAACAAATAATAAAAACAAATACATTTTAATGCTCAAAAAATCTATACAATAATCACTGATTGGCTCACTGAAAGACAAGCAGAAACATAGCTGGAAGAGACAGTACAAAAAATGACAAAAGAGATTTTTTTAAAAAGGTGCAAGTAAAAAATCAGGCTGTTCAGTTTTGCCACTTGTCCTTATTTCGCCCTGCAAAAAAGAGACAAAAGGAGAAAATTTAGGTATTAGAACCAAGATAAAATGCAGGATCACACAATACCAATTAAATTTATAGGGGGACAAAAACATCTTCATCAACCTTAGGCATTGTATATTTGGGGGGTAACCGTTAAGTCCACATTGAGGCCCTTAGGTCTCAAAGACTCAAGTTCAGAGATCCATTTAAGTTCTTTATGTTTGAGGATACTAATACGGTCTCCTCTGTGGCTTAAGTTCTTAAGCTTAAGCTCTCTTCAGTGGATAGACATGGTCCAGAAGAGTAAACCTCAGGTATTTTTCTGCGTGTCCAGCATCCGAGAAGCCCTTCTCATAGAGGAGCCCACATGGGCAGACAAGGACTTAAATGACAAAATCCGACATGCATGTAAGATAGTGTTTCAAAAGATAATGTTTACCGGATTGTGGATGTATAAATTCTGGGCCTTGGTTCATGTATCTACAGTTGACACACTGGCAACAGGGGAAAGAGCCCTTACTCCTGACAGTGAGATATCTCTAATCCCCCAAGGAAACGTCAGATTTCACTAGCTTATCCTTGAGGTTGGGAAGACGTCTATAGGAAAGAGAATTATAGGGAAGTTAATTATGCCACATGTCCTTCCCTCCATCCAGATTATTATTGACACCTGATTGCTTTATGAATAATTATACATCTATGAGCTGTTTTTAATATCGTTTTTGTATTTCCATGGGCACTGTATGTATGTTTATGTCACTTTTTTACCGGACATACACTGGATGTCCCTGATTAATGTAATTTATACCTTTATAAGCACTTTATATCCTAATTAATTGTGATGTATGTGACGCAATATACAATGCGCAATCTCAGATCTTTCGATTTTCAGTTCATTAGCTTCTTACTAATGCGAGTCCCGCCAGTTGAGTACTTGATTATTATTGCTATATATAAAGCCCATGTCTCAAGTGATCCCATTTTGTAACCTACTTATTGTCTACCTCTGGTTAGACGTTTTGGTTAGACATTTTGGTTAGACGTTCTTAGTTTGAACTCCTCACTTCGGATAAACAGTATTTCTCTTGTAATTGTCAATGTATTCCCGAACTTTGTCTGCTCTGAGCTACTTGTCATGCCGTTCGCATGTCGATCCCATCATATGAAAGTTGTACGGTTGGATTATATTCCCTATTTTTACGTGACATGTGTACGGTTCACAGTTTCTCCTATGTCAGTGGTTACTTGCACTTCGACTGTGTTAACTTTTTCCTATTAAGCTGTATTTCATGTACAATGTCATTTGTTACTTGTTGAAAACCAATAAAAACTTATTGAAACGTAATTGTGATGTTTGTTAACTAATTATTCACAAAATGTGTGTTATATTAACCACTGTGGATCACTTGTATTTTGACTTGAAATAGAGGTGTGAGACAACGGAAACGTCATCTGTCTTTTGCTGGATTAACCCCTTAAAGACCAAGGCAATTAGGTCTGTATGTCCCTTAAAGACCAGGCCTGTTTTTTTTCAAATTGGGGATATCTGACTTTTTCAGAGAATAACTCTGGCAACATTTTGCCATTGTCACAAGTTTTCCTTCATGTACATAGTAAAAGTAAGCCAATTTCATTTGTTGTTTTGTTTTTTTTACAATGCAAAAAATCATGAAATAAAAAAAATATATATGTTTTAACACTAATAGCTTGCATACATTTACTGACCAAATAGTTTATGAAACTTATAACTTCAGATGTCTACTTTATTTTGAAAGCATTTCTTTTTTTTTTAATTAACATTTTAAATAAATTAAAAGCCTAACAATTTAACTTGAAAATTAGCTTTTTTTGAAATTGTGAAAATTAGCTTTTTTCACAAATGCATCATTTGTGGGGCATATTTTTTATTTTTTTTTTCAAAGTAATGTTTTATTGAAGTTTTAATAAGAGTATACATTCAAGCACTAGTTGAAAACATCAGTCGGAACACTGTCATTATAACGCCTGCTCATTTCTCAAAAAGGAATAATCCCCATAAGTATCTAGAAGGCAGAAACATCAGATACAGCTGTCTATCAATGTAACTAAAATACAAAACTGTAATGTGTAACTAGTTGGAACGGCGCTCCAACGCCTATCTTCTCTGTAATCTGCAGGAGCTCAGAGGGGTGATCAGGCAGAGGTGCAGACGACCACATACTATATCAATTTAGTGAGAACCCACGGAGGGGTCGGATGGAGGGGTTACCGATTTGTAAACTCGGGATGAGGTATGTAGTCGTATACAGTGGGCCTTTCCATGGCAGATTTAATACTAATGCAAGGAGATAAGTAAGAAAAATAAGAAAAAGAAAAAGGAAAGGTTGAGAGTAAAAAGTGGAGGAGAAAGTGAGAGATGAAGAGGAGGGGGAGGGGAGGGGAAAGGGCATGGGAAGGGGTGAGGAACGATAGAGGGTACAGGTCTAGTGTGAGAATTATAAATACCGTGTGGCACGAACGGCTGCGACGACTCCCGGGCAACTCAAGGATCCACCTCAGGTTTTGAAAGACCATGTAGAAATTTCCAGGAGAACCTAATCTCCCAGGTGAAGGGTTTCAAAGTCGCTAGACGAAATAAATTCCGACCAGGGTCGCCAGATGGCATAGAACTTGTCAATTTGGTGGCGAGAGTCGGCAAGTAACTCCTCCATTCTGTGAAGGTGGGAAACTTCCTTAAGCCAGGATGAGAGTGAGGGAGGTGTCGATGACTTTCACAGTCTGGGTATGACTGTCCTGGCTGCTAGCAGGAAGAAGTGTAGCAAACGGGCACATGAACGTGGGATGTTTTCGGGAAGGATAGATAGGAGGGTCGGTTTAGGTGACTTGGGGAGTCGAACCGAAGTCAGTCGGTATATAATGTCTAAAATCTGTGTCCAGAACGTGGCCAGAGAAGGACATTCTAACCAGATGTGGGTCATGGTGCCACCAGGCCTTCCGCAGCGTCAGCAGTCGTCCACGACGTTTGCGTAGAGACGAGCCAGTAAGGAGGGGACTCGGTACCACCGTGTCATAATTTTATAGTTAGTTTCATGTGCTTTGCAAGAGGTGGAAGACCTGTGGCACCATGTGAAGGCCCGGTGCCACTCCCCGTCTGAGATGGGACAGCCCAATTCCCTCTCCCATGCTGAGCAGAATGATGGGAGATTAGTTGAATGTATGTCAAGAAGAAGGGAGTAAATTGCACTAATAGGTTTGCATATTGGTGTTGAGGAGGCACAGAGGCGCTCGAAGGGCGTCAGTTGCCTATGAAGAGCCAGGTGCCTCTTATGGTTTCTATAGAAGTGGGAGATTTGAGTGTATTGAAATTCTTGCATGTGGGTCCGGGAGTGTTCACTTATTATTTCGCTTAAGGGTTTCATTTCCTCAGAGGTCAGAATATCTCTAAACGTGGGGGCATCGTCTCTCCTGAGTGAAAGGAACGTTGATGCACTTAGCGCCGGAGGGAAGTCCGGGTTTCCAAATAGGGGCGTGAGCGGGCCAGAGGGGGAGAGGATTGACTTGTGAGCTAGGTATGTGTGATAAATTGTTATAATGGATGCAAGGATTGGGGGAATAGCGGGACTCGGGTGTCTGGGCAGGGATCCTTTTGGCAACCACAGGATGGATTTAATGTCTAGGTCAGTGGCCCTAGATTCAAGTGCTATCCATTGCTTCGTCTGTCTATGGTGGAAACTATCTAAAATCCTGTTAAGCGCTGTGGATAGATAGTAAGCTGTGAAGTCAGGAAGTGCCAGTCCACCTTCTATTTTCCGTCTAGTCATGGTCATTCTAGCTAGTCTCGGGTGTCGCCCTCCCCAGACAAAGCCAGTTTGGATCCCAGAGACCTCCCTGAAGAAGGAACGTGGTAAAAATATCGGTATTCCGGAGAAGAGATAAAGTAGACGAGGGAGCACATTCATTTTAAATATATTGATACGTCCCAACCATGAGAAGTCCCTGCGCTCCCACCTGGCCAGGTCCGAGCGCAGTGTCTGTAAGAATGGGGGGAAGTTGAGGCGATATGTGTCAGCCAGATTATTCGGGACATGAATACCTAAGTATTTTAATAATAGTGATTGCCACTTAAAAGGGTAGGATGCTTTGAGGGAGCGGAGGGTTTGGGCAGGGATAAGGATAGGCAGAGCTTCGCATTTGGATGCGTTCAGTTTATAGTTACTGTAACTCGAAAAAGAGCGCACAGTAGCCATAAGGGAAGGCAGGGATGTTATTGGGGTGGATAGGAACAGGAGCAGGTCGTCCGCGAAGGCCGAGCATTTATAATGACAGGACGACAGAGATAGCCCCAGGATGTCAGGGTTGCGTCTGATGTCCACCAATAGGTGTTCCATACAAAGGACATATAAGAGCGGAGATAGGGGACATCCCTGTCGTGTGCCATTACGGATGGTAAAGGGGGCAGATAGTTGACCATTAATTCGGATTTGTGCCTGTGGGGACCAGTATAATGCCATTATCTTCCCCATCATGGACCGTCCTAATCCAATCTGGGAGAGCGTGGCCTCAAGGAAGCCCCAATCCACCCGATCAAAGGCTTTTTCAGCATCCAGGGATAGGAGCAGGAGGGGGGTTTTGAGGCGATGAGCAAGATGAACTGAGGAGAAAGCCCTCAAGGTATTATCCCTTGCCTCTCTGCCCCTGACGAATCCCACTTGATCGGGATGGATTAGGAAATCCAGATGGTCTGCCAGTCTATTGGCCAGTAGTTTAGCAAACAATTTAGCATCAACATTAATCAATGAGATCGGGCGGTAGCTTGGGCAAAGTAGGGGGTCCTTCCCTTCCTTGGGGATCACTGTCACATATGCTTGTAGGAAGGACGGAGGAAGTTGGGGTCCCACGGTGATATTGTTAAATGTCTGGAGGAGGGGAGCCGATAGTTCCAATTTAAGGGTTTTATAAAATTTTGCCGTATAGCCGTCCGGGCCTGGGCTCTTGCCTGTAGGCAAGGATGAAATCACGGAGTCTAATTCCTCAGGGGAGAAAGGAGATTCCAGGGCGCTAATAGTTTCCTGGGAAAGCCTGGGCAAGGCTGTGGAGGATATGTATTGTTGGAGAGTTGGGAGGTCGGTCAGGGGGGCAGAGAGCGCTGTCGGACGTGGTAAGTTGTAAAGGTCTGTATAATATTTGTGGAAGGCAGTAAGAATGTCCCCTGTAAGATGGGAAGTAGTGTGTGATGATGTTCGGATTTCAGGAATGAATGTGGAAGATCTCTTGTCTCTTAGGGCAGAGGCCAGAAGACGGCCAGATTTGTTGTTCCATTCATAATATAGCTTTCCTGTGATCTGCTTGTAATAGCGGTGACTATTGTTTAATAGGTCTAGTAGTTCATGACGGACTCGCAGCATTTCTCTATAGGTTTGTTCCTGTTGCGAGTGTTTGTGTTTAGTCTCCAGTGAGTGAAGTAGCTTTGTCAGTGAGTTGTATTTTTCCGCTCTCTCCCTCTTTAACCGCGCCCCATGGCTCATCAGTATGCCTCTTATTACACATTTTAGCGCGTCCCATTTCATAGACTGAGGCGTCGGGTCAGAGGCGTGATCTAATGTGAATTGAGAAATCGATTGTTTAACATCCTGTAGACAGATGGTATCTAAAAGCAATGATTCATTTAGTCTCCATGAGGCATGGGGTTTAGGAAAAGAGGGGAAGGAAATGGAGCAACATACAGGGGCGTGATCCGAAAGTGTGATTAATCCTATTGAGGTGGAGGAGACTGCCTGTAGGAGGTGGTGGGGGAGGAAAATATAGTCTATCCTACTATATGATTGTCTGGGGTGTGAGAAAAATGTGTAGTCTTTCCCTTGGGGGTTAAAGGCCCGCCACACGTCGCTCAGTTGTAGGGAGTGGAGTTTACGGCGCAGGGCTGTCAATTTATTGTGGGCAACTGTGGAGTGGCCAGAGGAGGTGTCATGGGTGGGAAACATAGGGATGTTAAAATCACCCCATAGGATGATAGCGCCCGTTGCAAATTCCGAAAGGGCGTCTAATGTGCGTATCAAAAACGGAATCTGCGAGTGGTTAGGAGCATAAATTGATGCTATTGTGAGATGTTGGTCAGCTATGGAGCAATTTACAAAGAGGAATCTGGCATCAGGGTCTGACTTGGAGGATGTTATGACCACCTGCAAGGACCTATGAAATGCAATGGACACTCCCTTCGTCCTGGCCTCGGGGTTGGTAGAATGGCACCATTTGGGGTAGTATCTAGAATGCAGGGCAGGGAGGTGACCTTCCTTAAAATGCGTTTCTTGCAGTGCAAGGATATGCATTTTCTGTTTGTGGAACGAGTAGAGTGTCTGGGCTCTCTTTTCGGGGATATTGAAACCCTTCACGTTGAGGGAGGCTATCCTGAGATCAGCCGCCATGGTATGAGGAGTGTTTAGATGGACACTTACCAGAGTACCCGGGAGTCCCGAAACCGTCCGCGCCACACAGGATAGAAGCAGCCATTGTTGAACACCTAGAAAAGGAAAGAAGAGATGGAAGATGAGAGAAAGGACAGAGAAGCCGACGTACAGACACGAAGGCACAGGGACTACAGAGGGAGGCCATAAGGGCCAGAGTTAGCGCCAGGACCAGCCTGGCTGGTGACCTAGTGGAGGTAACATAGAAGGCGCACCAATCACAGAGGACAATACCGTCCATCATCTAAGGGAATATCGGTGTCAGGTGCTAGGGCCAAGGCCACAGATACTCTAAGGGGGAAGCCACAATTCCGGATAAGTACGGAAAGGGCCGAATATGTGTGGGCTATGGTGTTCTGGTCGGGCACACGGCCCTTTGAAAACTAGTGGATGGGAGGCAGAAACATTGCTAAAGAAATAAACATCAATGAACACGGTGTAACTAAACAGTATACAGTAATAATGCCAGGCAGACATTTTGGACCTGTGAGCATCACATCAAAAGTCCAATAGTGCAGAGCTCACAGACAGGACATTCTGCTCACTTCTATCAGAGGTGAGGAAAAGGTGAGAAAAAGACTATCAGGTTTTTCTCTTCTGGCGTTGCGGCAGAGGGGCTTGTGGGAATACATCATGGTTTCTGTGGGTAGATGAGGGTCCAGTGGTCGGGACGACATCATCATGGAATAAAGTGTCCCAATCCGGTAAGTCCACAGGAGGGAGCTTGAAAGTGTTGAGAAAGTTACGGAGGTCGCCCGGGTGACGTAGGGTCGCAGTGGTGGATCCATGTTTCGCGACTAGAGCGAAAGGGAAGCTCCATCTATATAAGATCTTAGCGTTTAGAAGTAGTAGAAGTAAGGGTTTCAACGCCGCTCTTAGTCGTAGTGTGCGGAGGGAGAGGTCTGGATAAAGCTGTATTGGGGCACCGTTGTAGGTGAGGTTCTTTATAGAGCGGGAGCAGCGCATTATTTCGTCTTTTTGTTGGAAACGGTGTACCCGGCAGATGACATCACAAGGTTTCTTGGGATCTGGGTTTTTGGCTTTTAAGGCGCAATGTGCCCTGTCAAGTTCAATTTTATTATCATGTGGTTTCTTGAGTACTTCATTAAAAAGTCTCTGTAGGGTGTCTGGTAGGTCTTGTGGCTGGACTGTCTCCGGGAGTCCCTTGATTCGGATGTTGTTTCTGCGGTTTCTATTATCTATGTCATCGAGATGATCTCTGAACATGGATTGTTGTAGGGTCAGCTTCCTAGTAGTATCCTGTAGAGACTGTAGCTGCGTGGTGGTAGCTGCTTGGGAGTCCTCCAGCTGTTGTACTCTATTTTGAAGTTGTTAGACCTCCTTCTTGACTGGTTGTAAGTCCTTTTTCCATGCCGATTTGAGGTTAGTCGCGAGGGACATCATATCTGCCTTTGTTGGCAACAGAGCCAGCAGCGCCTGTAACTCAGGGTGGCCTTTAAGTGTATGGACAGCAACTTCAGGAGTTGGTATTAGGGAGGTAACGGGATCCTGAGTCGGAGTAGAGAGTGGGTCGCCAGCGCGGCGATTAATCGGGGTCTTAGCAGCCCTAGGCATATCTCTCACTGTGCTTTGTGAATCATCCGAGGAGGATTTGCTGGAAGCACGGGCCCTAAGAGCTGCAGCCTTTAGGGGAGTCTTGAAAAGCTTCTTTTTAGCCGGTGGGCTCGCACCCCAATAATCTGGAGTATCTGTGTCCTCTGACGAATCCTCAGAGTCTCCATCAGATTTTGTATCAGAGACATCCATTTCACTTGTCCAGTCAAGGATATTATCAGGTGGAGGTCCAGGTACTTGGAGAGTGCTATGACCCAGTGTAGTGGGGTATGGGATAGTCTCCTCTCGGGGGTCTCCTTGATGTCGTCTGACCTCTGTGTCCCTTGCTGTGGCGCTCTGAGCTGAGGGCAGAGGACTGGGCAATGCAAGCTGCTGTGAGGTCTCAGGAATGATATCTGCAGGGGCGGAGGAGGACATAGGAGAGTGGTCAGCAGGAGAACAGCTTATGTCACTCTGAGGGTGAGGCAGCTGAGGGGCCTGAAGCGGAGGAAAGTCTTCTCTACCCCACTCTGTAATGCTGGAGGCTCCCCCTTGGGCCACCTCTCCTTGAGGGAGTACAGTTCCGTTATGTGCGTAGACAGCGGGAGCTAGCTGTTCCAGTGTCTGGGTTGTCTGGACAGGTGAGGAGAGGGAGGGCCGGAGCTGCAATGGTGGCGCAGCGGGGCTGAGTGCTGATGGAGCGGGGGGGAACCCAGGTCCCGAACCCACTTTATGTCCTCGGCGGTCTGTGGTATCAGCTACCGGGTGCTGGGTGGAAGCTAGGTCTTTCTGTCCTCCGGTCTTGGGCACTGGCGGAGCAGCAGAGGGTACCAAGCGGCTCGCTGTAAGCGCTCCGACTCGCGCCTTCCCGTCACTTCCGGTCTCAGACATGGCGGATCTCCCTGCTCTCCCACTCCGGACCGAAGCTGAATGAGGTTGCTGGGGCTGAAAGAACGCTGTGATCTGGCGTGTCGGGTTCCCGGGTTGTTCAGCTGGCTGTTGGCGGCGTTTATTCCTGTGTCTGCCTCCCATAACACAGAAGGTAAGCCCTAAAACTGACGGCCGTAGCTGGAGCTCTCAGGGGTCACATCCACTCGCCAGCGCGCCAAGCCACGCCCCCCCCTTGTGGGGCATATTTTTTGTACATCGCTTCTCGACGGGAATCACACACAGCACCCCGCGATTGTGCTGCGGGGTGCTGCAGGGAAGACAGAGAGAGCTCCCTACCTCTGTCAAAACACTTCCAGCCCATGGTCACTTACGACCGCAGCTGTAAGGGTTAAACTGCCAGGACTGAAGTTTACTTTGGTCCCGGCAGTGCGGCAGAGTCCCGGCTGTGTGTTACAGCTGAGTGCCTGCCGTGATCTTGTGGGTACACTGAGCAGTACCCATGAGAACCATGGACTTGTATACTCGTCCAGGTGTGGGAACGTGTTAAGGCTACACTATTTCTTGGATACTCTGGTGTGTTGCAGTTGTCCTTTTGCTTTGTAACTATCTATCTATCTATCTATCTATCTCATCTCAACTCATCTCATATCTATCTATCTATTTATCTCATATTTGTCTCTCTATATCTCATATCTATCTATATCTATCTATCCATATCTATCTATCTCATATCTAGCTATATCTATCTATCTATCTATCTCTCTCTCATATCTATCTATCTATATCTATCTATCCAGTGGCGTAGCGTGGGTTGGCAGCACCCGGGGCAAGGCAAGTAGTTTGCGCCCCCTAACCCGTGGATTTTAGCACTCGAGTCTCTTCCACTAGATTAGTTAAAGAAACCCTTATCCCCTAAGCACATGTATTGTTTGTTATGAAAATACTGATGTAATTAAAGTAAAATGCATCTAAATACAAGTTTATTTTCAAACACTTTATTGAGTGCGAACATGCATTACACATTCTCCACATTTTCAGCAGGTCTATGAAAACAAATCTACAAATGTAGTAACCTTGCATGGGCCATGCTATTATAAGTTGTCTCACAACCATCGTAAACGACAAAAAATATCAAGAACAAAAACTAAACATCAAAATGGAACCAAACCCTGGAGATGATCCAAGGCACATGACTTTGGGTATTATAACTAAGCGGCAAATGTCAGGGGGGCATTATATGTGCATTATATGGGCACATGACAGGGGGCCCCTGTCATGTGCCCCCACATATATTGCCCCCTGACATGTGCCCCTCATGTATAATGCCCCCTGTCATGTGTCCCCACATATAATGCCCCCCTGACATGTGACTCTGACTTATAATGTCCCCTGTCCTGTGTCCCTCACATATAATGCCCCATGTCCTGTGCCCTTCACATATAATGCCCCCCTGACATGTGCCCCTCACATATAATTCCCCCTGAGGGAGCAGGACAGGGGGCATTATATGTGAAGGGCATATGTCAGGGGGGGCATTATATGTGAGGGGCACAGGACATGGGGTATTATACATGAGGGGCACATGACAGGGGGGGTCCTGTCATGTGCCCCCACATATAATGCCCCCTTGACATGTGCCCCTTATTCATCATTTGCCCCTCTCACTTATAATTTTCTCCCCCCTCCCCTTTCTCACGCCCATCACCTTTCTCCCACGCTGCGGCTGCTCCCTTCCTGCAGTCAGTGAGAGCCGCGGGGACGTGATCTCCGGGCGCCGGCGCGATGATGTGATGTCATCGTGCCGGCCTGCCGTGATTGGCTCTCACTGACTGCAGGAATGTAGCAGCCGCGGCGTGTGATAGCAAGGTGACGGGCGTGAGAAAGGGGTGGTGATGCGGGACAGCCAACAGCTCCCGCTCCACCATGCGATAGTTCAGGAAGAAGGGCAACAATCTCGGGGGGGCAATTGCCCCATTGCCCCCCCCCCCCTGGATCTGCCACTGCCTCCACAGTGGGCAGAGAGAGTGAGTGAGCCAGGCAGGGGCAGAGAGCTGCGAGTGCGAGCGTGCCCCCCCCCCCCCAGATGTTGCGCCCGGTGCGGCCGGCCCCCCCTGTACCCCCACGCTACGCCTCTGTATCTATCTATCTATCTCATATCTGTTTCTCTCTATATCTCATATCTATCTACTATCTAATATCTATCTATCTCATATCTATCTATTTATCTAAACAGCAAAACAGATTTGTGGAGCAGCGCCCAATTCAAAGTGCAGGTGGTGCAAGCAGCAAAAAAGGTCCCGGTCAAGGCACGTCATACATCCAAATAATAGCTGGAGCTATTTTTTGGATATCTATTTATCTATCCATCTATCTATCTATCTATCTCATATCTATCTATCTATCTATCTATCTATATATCTCATAACTAGCTATCTATCTATATATCTCATGTCTATCTATCTATCTCATATTTATCTATCTATATATCTATATCATATCTATCTATCTATCTATCTATCTATCTATCTATCTCATGTCTATCTATCTCATATCTGTTTCTCTCTACATCTCATATCTATCTATCAATCTATCTCATATCTATCTATCTATATCTATCTATCCCTCTTATATCTATCTATCTAAGGATAAGTTGGCCAGCACATACTGATACCAAACTATTGCATGGACCCGGCATAGCTGCTAGGCTAAATATACACAAACAGGAGAATACATCAGCACACTGCTAGCACAAAGATACAGATAAAACATGAAATGCTATATTGCTACAATGAAAAATGAAAAATTGAGGTGCTTCGTATACTTATAGATCACCGAGGTGATCCAACAAAACCCTATTTCCCATATATATATAAACTTGCACTTTATTATTGAGTAATTTCTCACACTTAGGACAAACAGATTAAAAATGCAGTGCCACTCTCTCCATATAGTAATCCTTGTATATAGACAGCGCCAATCTGGCTACCTGACACTAATCATATAGTCACCGCATGCACCTGCAGTGTGCTATGCAGATTGGAGACAGCACTGTGTTTAAAATCAATTCTCAGCCCCCCTCGACATGTTTCGCTGCAAGATGCAGCTTTGTCAAGAGGACAATGGGCATGTTGTCGTCTTGAGAAAGCTGCGTCTTTGATGGTGATTGAGGTGCTTTCCTCACCATTTGGCCAAATAGCTTGGAACATCCCACCACGATAAGGTGACCTAATTGGGACGGACCCTACACTGTGAATGTGCCTCTGTGCAATCAGTTACCAGGCTTGTAAGGTGCACGCTGCTAGGCTAAATATACACATCTGTATCTTTGTGCTAGCAGTGTGCTGCTGTATTCTCATGTTTGTTTATCTATCTATCTATCTATGTCATATCTGTTTCTCTCTATATCTCATACCTATCTATCCATCTATAATTAAAGATCCAACTTTTAATTGATATAAAATAGCAGCACTCCAATCCTTATAGTAAAAATAACAAGGACGTTGTAATCTCTTTTATGCCACATTTCAACCCTAAATTGAGACCTACTTTAAGCCTGCCCTCAAAAAACAAAAATAATAAAAGATAGGTGATAGATATGAGATAGATAGATAGATAGATTGATAGATAAGAGATAGATAGATAGATAGATATGAGACAGATAGATAGATATGAGATAGATGATGATAGATAGATAGATAGATAGATAAATAGATCGATAGATAGATACGGAATATACTGTATTGTTTACCTCTGTAAAATATGAAAGGATTCATATACTGTAAAATATGAAAGGATTCTGTAATTCGGCACCAGGCGGGTGAAGAGTTTCCAGAATAAGTCTTTGTCATTAATCAGATGAATCTTTTCTTGGATAATGTATAAAACATGAGACATTGCAACAAAAGCTTGGGGAAAAGCACCATCTGCTATTTCTAGTTGTACAGAAGAATTGTCTCTGACAGGAGCAAATAAATTTAATTATCAAAGATTAACATGTAATACTGCAAACTAACAGAACGATTACATGTGTAATATATGGCATAATATACCCACTATTATACATTATAGGAATTTCAGGCAGCACTGTGGTAATATGAAAGCAATAGGATGATTGATTCTTATATCAGGTCATAGAGCTCATTGTTGTTCAGTGGCGGACCATTGTAGCTGATCATTTCAGTCATAGCTGCTTAAGAGCCTCTTTGACATAAAAAAAAAAAAAACTAGACATGTATCAATATGGCATTGACTAAAGTGAAACACTTTCTACTCTTGCAGGGATAGTGCCAGGATCCGGACTGGTATGCAGAGAGGACACTGGAGGTGGATCCACTGTGTCAGTGAGGTGATGGCGTGGGCCATACCAGGGGAACAGAATCTAAGGGTTTACTGGTTTTCACCAGAGCCCGCCGCAAAGCGGGATGGACTTGCAGAGGCAGGTAACCCCCAGGTCGTTCCACTCGATAGCAACTCAACCTCACTGACAGCTGAGACAGGCGCGGTACACAAGGACAAGACAAGAGCAAGGTCGGATGTAGCAGAAGGTCAGGGCAGGCAGCAATGCTTCATAGTCAGGGGCAACGGCAAGGGTCTGGATACACAGGCTTGGAATACACAAAACGCTTTCTCAGGGCACTACGGCAACAAGATGCGGCAAGGACAGGAAGGGGAAGTGGGTTTTTATATGTTTTGAACTGATTGGGCCAGGCACCAATTAGTGGTGCACTGGCCCTTTAAATCTCATAGAACCGGCGCGCGCGCCCTAGAGAGCGGGGCCGCGCGTGCCGGGAGGGCGCGGCGGAGGACATGGTGGGTGAGAGACACGGGACGCGATCCGAGAGCGGGCACGTCCCGCACCTCGGATCGCGTCCCCTCCAAGCACATGGAAGCAGCGCTCGCGGTCAGCGGTGCCGACCGGAGCGCTGCATACAGAAACATGCCGCGAGCGCTCCGGGGAAGCAGCGGGACCCGGAGCGCTCGGCGTGACAGATAGTTTATGTTATTGGATCTACAGCAATTTTGATAATATACTGTATAACATACCTCTCAGCTGCTGCAGAATTTTTTCAAGAAGCACTTCATTTTTTCTTTTCTCCTATATCATGCACACTCACCATCACTAGTCATACTGCACCATTTGTTTTATTTCAGAACAGCATCATCAATGTGTTTCATAACCTTAAAGGGGTACTCCGCCCATAGACTTGCATTGAGGGGGCGTTGCCGTGATGTCACGAAGCGGGCGCAGGCGTGACATCACAAGCCTACGACACTGCACCCGACGCTCTAAACGAACGCCGGGTGCAGCAGGGAGATCGCTGGGGTCCCACTGCTGGGGACCAGACATCTTATCCCCTATCCTTTGGATAAGGGATAAGATGTCTAGGGGCGGAGTACCCCTTTAACACGTTCATGTGAACTCCAGTCTGACGCTCCAAATCTTCCAGTGCTTGATGGTTACAACAGGATATCAGACACTGGCTAACTCTACCTCCCCTACTTTTTCCCTGCCCTATCAGCTCTATTTGCTATCTCTGTGGGATCAGGATGTCCAGCAGTAAAATACCTCCCCTGGAGCTGTGTTCACACAATGGGGGACATTTACTAATCTAGTCTATTCTGGGTATGCTTATAGACCAGCGTATGTGGTAGTCTCCTGTCTATTGTGCTCCTAATTTATCAAAGGTCTCACAGCCCTTGATAAATTCTGTGCTCAGACTTCAGGGTCTACAGCTTAAACTGCATTTAGACCTGCTCCAACATGGTCTGAAATTTCAGCGTATTTTGGGCAGATGCGACTTGTCGCACAAAAGTCGCACTTGATAAATTCAGCACCAGTCCATTTTCCAATGCATTTCCATCTAAAATAGACTTGCAGGCATCATGTTCTAAAAATCCTCTACAGCAAAAGTCGCAGAAAAGTCGCTCATATTTAGACTGCGACTTTCTGTGCGACAAATTTAGACAGAGAAAACCAGTCTAAATCCTTTGATAAATTTCCCCCATTGTGTCTTGCTACTTTTTACTTTGTTTACCCTGATTTTCTCCAAATCATTGCAAAAATGCAGATTGTACCACAATTGTGGAAAATATAGTAAAAATGTGTAATTTTTACCACAATTTTGGAAAATGGCTGCAAAAACAGCTAAAATGGAATAAAAATGTGTGACTAAGCAGTAAATAGCCTGAAAAAAGCCTAAAGACGTCTTTATAAAAAAAAAAAACACCTCAATTTTGATTAAAGATCAAATCACTTTTGTCCCATGACAAGATTTCTCTAAAAATGCACTTTAAGTAAGAACATCCTTGAAAACTGCACATAATGTAAACTGATACCAATCCACTAATCTGTTCACCTGGGTATCAGCCTAATTAGATGACCAGCTGTAGTGATTAAACACCTGATCCTTATAGGGCATTACAGAATTCACATTATTGCACATTTGTACACAGAGCCTATCCCATACCTGCTACATCAGCAAAAGAGGTAAGAAAAAGGCATACACAAGAAGTTCACAAAAAGTCAGTCTGATAGAGAATGGAATGGAATGAGGAACCCACTTTGTGGTCAAATCCAACATCTGTATAAACAAAATCACAATGGGGGATTCTAGAGTGGAGTGTAGTTTTCTTTGCGGGTTTTGAGCGAATGAAAAATTTGGCACCATGGAGTCATTAGAATCCAAACTAGTTGCCACTTTACACGAAGCTGTTCAGAGGTAAGTGGCAATGATATATGCATGGTAACTTCCATTCCTGCTCCTGTACATACTTTACTTGGGCAAACACAGGGCAATAGGGGCCCTTCATAATCCAAAATAACTCTAACAGTTGGAATCAATTAATTAGATCCAAAACAAATCTTGAAAAATGTTTAATGTAAAGAACTCTTCTATGCAGTTAGGGAAGGTATTAAAGGGGTACTCCACTGGTCAGCATTTGGAATAAACTGTTCCAAGTACTGGAGCCGGCGCCGGGAGCTTGCGAGGTCATAGCCCTGCCCCCTCATAACGTCACGCCCCGCCCCCTCAATGCAAGTCTATGGGAGAGGGTGTGACAGCCGCCACTCCCCCTCCCATAGACTTGCTTTGAGGGGTCAAAGGGTGACGTCATGAGGGAGCGGGGCTATGATATCACAAGCTCCCAGTGCCGGCTCCAGCATTCAGAATATTTTGTTCCAAATGCTGAGCAGGGGAGTACCCCTTTAGTCTTCATACATAGTTAATTTGAATGTACCAGTTCTGTGTTTATTTACTATATTACAAAAATTACATTTTGTACAAGTCAGGGGATTTCTCTATGAACACATCTTGTCATGTCTTCTGCATAGACAGAGATGCTGGAATAGACATAAGTACTACAACAATGTAATTCCAGGAAGACACTGACATTTTTTTGAGAATCCAATTGCTTCAAAGCGAGATCTAAAGCCATTTTTTTCAGGCACAAACCAAATCTCCATTACCGTGTGTAATAATTTCAAGAGTCGGTTTCGACTCTGCTGCTCAGTCTCTTAATCCGACGTCCAAGCCTCTCTCTATTATGCAGCTAAATGCATGTACAACACACACGGTACAAGCTCTGGCCGGGAAGTGCCTGCCAGCATTGATTGCAATAATAACACCTTAATAGACTGTCGGCTTCAAAATAAATTCTCCAGCCATCTTTGACAATTAAATGAAAAGACAGATTGGTGTTACTATGGTGATAAGACACAAAGTCGTGTTCTCATTCAGACAGATTTTCCTCTAGTGTTACTGGAGGTGCAATTACAGATGTAGTAAGGTATTATGGAGCAGTGCGTACTGGGGCTTCACAGGTTCTGGGTCTCTGAATTCTCAAACTCCTTGTTTACAAATCAAATGTGAAAAGCTATAGAAAGAAAAGTGTAAGGAGTAAAAAAAAAAAATATATACTAGATGCTGTTTCCATGCCTTGCATTTACAGTATACCTACTACTGACATTAAAAGGGTTTTCCGACAATGAAACCTATTTTCTAATAAATGAACATACAATAGTATAGACATTTTTTTTCTATATTTCTGTGGTTTTTCATGATTGTCTTCTGCCTCTGATACAAATTGTGTGCTGTTTTGTCTTCATTGCACCACTTCCTGTCTGGTTTACATTCTGCAATAGACTTCCTGTTCCTGCTTACACTCTAGCTGTGAATCGGCCAATGACTATAAATCTGCTCACTGTATTTACAGAATTCTCTCATATAGTAAAGGAAAGCATGGAAGACCCCAGAAAGGTAGTAAAATAACTTTATCAATATATATTCATATATAAAGGGGTTAACTCACTATAGACAACCCCTTATAAGCCCAATTCAGTAGATCTTCACAGGTTTGGCTCCTGATATCCCTGGAAAACAATTAACTTGCTAACTCTTCATCCTAGTTTTGAGGTCTTGAACAAGATTAGCACCTTTGTGACCAAGATGTGACATTTTGCTAGGCTATGCCCTATTCAATTGGTGGGGTCTAGTTGTTGAAACATCACTATAATGAAATGGCAGTGGTAATTATGGTAGACTCTGCACCACTTCCATTCCCCAATGATTGGACAACTCATTTTGAGCACACATGTACCTCTTTGACTAACTCACGTAGGTTCCTTTAGTTATCACTTGTAATTTATTTCTGATCATTTTGCATAAAGGAGGAGTGATCAGATGAAAGCTGTGGAGGCATCCAGCAGTAAGGGCCAATTCTTCTGCTGTGTCCCTTAGTTGGATTGAAGCATTCTATAATCATTTCAATTGAATGGCTTTTCCTAGACTATAATGTTGTTGGCCTATAATCATACCTGAAGGTCCATCACCTCCAATGAGTTTCCGCTTCACTGTTTACCATGCACAGTGCCATACACTTGAATGTGGTTGTGCCTGGTACTGCAGTTCTTTCCCATGTACTTGAATAGAACTAAACTGCATTTGAGCTGAAGTAAAAGGCATAACCACACCCAAATGTATGATGCTCTGCCTTGTAAACAAAGAGGAGCAATGCTGGAGTACTCTAGTTTTTTTATTCAGCTTATCAGCAGAAATGCCATGTGTTGTACCCGCATAAGCAGATACTTATGGTTTATCTTAATGGGAACCTGTCATCAGATTTTACCCTATATAACTGGTGGCAGAGCTGAATCATAACACAGGCTGTCAGGGCTGTCAATCATGCCTAGAGTGGTTACAGCATAAAGTTGTGGTGGCTACATGAGGATGACACATGCCTTTGGGACTACTTTCAGGGCACTGGCATTCAACACAGGATAGTTTTAAAAGTTATTATCATCACCAGCGAGGATGACAACTGTTTTACCGTATGTAACGTGTTGCCACCAGTTATATAAGGTAAAATCTGATAACAGGCTCCCTTTGATGGAACAACTCTTTATATGGTGGTATAAGGTTTATAAAGATATCCATGGCATGATTAAAAAACATTGATTCCATCGTATCTAATACATGAGGATATACTTGTATTTTACCATGCCCTAAGAGTTCAAATCAAGTGTATATTTATTCTACATTTATCATAAATGGAAATCAAACATGAATGGTGTTAATGGAAGGAACAGTAGCATCACGCAAATCACTATTCAATGCATTGCTAAATAGCGTTTGACATATTACAGTGGAGAGCCTTGCTATGTCATTGATTTTGCATTCTGGTCCTTATGAATAGCCTTTAATCAGTTCACAAATGCTGTAGTGTTTCTCATGAGCTTGTCATCTTGTCCTGCTGCGTTCCGGGGCGAAAACTACAAAAATCAATAACACATCATCCCGAGGGACCTGACAAATAAATTATTTTATTTAGAACAAAAGTCCAACGTTTAATACAGCTTTACAGGCAGAGATAAATAGGAGGCAGATAATGTTACATGAACTGAACTATACAGAATGGAAATATACAGACGCTCAAACTCGATCAAAGCAAAAGACATTAAATGGCAAGCAAAGGTACAACACTGTATCATTGCATGATCCCTTTGTTTGCCATTAAAGGGCACCTCCAATGCTGGACCATTATTATTTATATCCAGGACTGTATTTGGAGCTCATGTTATGTACTAAATCTATACACTTATCAATTATTGTAGCGAATCACTCGTTTCTGAACAACCATAGTGATAACTGACCAGGATTGAAGGGGTATTCTAGCATTTAAAAATGTATCCCCTATCTACAGGATAGAGGATAAGTCTGGGATGCCTCCACTATCTTCAGAATGGGGCCCCAGCTCACCCCACTGTATGTAGTAGTGTGTCATCACACACTCCCTGTACTGTCTGTGGGAGCACCAGAGATACCCAAGTAGAATGCTCATGTATCTTCAGCACCTCCATGGGCTATGTGCCAACTCTACCGTTCCATACAGTGATCATCGAAGGTATTCTGTAGGGGATACATTTTTAAACTCTGGAATACTCCTTTTAGACTCTCTTCACATGTAGCAATTTTATTGTGTTTCTGTTGAGGTGTTGCCAACAAATGTTTAAAATTGTGGCAAAAACATTGAGATTTTACAGCAATTTAAAAACACACTGTAAAACTGCGGCTTTTTGCTACCTACGCAGTGTTTCACATTGAATGCCTTATTGCTCTTGTGTTGTTTGAAGACTGTTTGTGCTTTTGACACTACTATTTATCTGGCGCCTGCACAGGGTGTTTTCTCAACTGTTGTAATTTCTTTTGTATTGACTGTTCAATAGAGCAATTGCACTGTACATACTGGACAAGGAGACTCCATAGTCATATTGTGGTGTTGTGGGAAGAAACTATTCTAGGTATGATAAGTTTGCAAGCTTGGTTTATACCTTATCCCCAAATACATACATGTTATATTATAATATAAAATTATTTCTTCACTACCATAGATAATTAAAAGGCTAATAAATGTGTGGCACTCATAAAGACTGTGCACATAGTCTGCATTGAGTGTAATCCTGACAATCATACGTACTTATACAGATCCCTAAGAGAAAGTGAAAAAGATTACCAGATGTGTAAGATAGGATACTAAAGTAAGTATCCCCCAAACACCAATCACAAGCACAATGGTAACAAAGTTCCAAACATGAAGTGTAACAAAGTCTTTACAGACTGTGGGACATTGACCCCAACACGTGTTTCACTGCTGCTTCATCAGGGTGGTTCTGTATATTGGATCAGGTGGCATTTTAATGAGAACTGATGAGAAGACTCAGAGAAAACCTGCTGACATTTTAAATATAATGTGTGCAACCTTGGGACCTACTATGGATGCATCACTATGACATAAATAGGAAGTTTGGATGCATACGGTAAAGGCTTGCACAGAGTACTTGCTCACGTAAAGATATGTGATGTAAACAAGAAGTGTGGCACGTGTTCAGAATGCATATGCCTCATGTACTAAGACTGCCTCAATGCATGCAAGCATCACTTAATGTAACTATATAGACTAGTAAAAAATAAGGTCAAAAACTGCCAATCATTGCATTATATAGTATAGCTCATTGTTACACTTCATGTTTTGAACCTGGTTACTATTGTGCTTGTGATTATTATTTGGAGAATACTTACCATTGTATCCTATCGTACATATGTGGTTACCGTTTTCCTTCCTTTTATGGATCTGTATAAGTATTATTATTGTCAGTACACTCTATACAGACTATATGGGGTGGTCTTTGTGAGTGGCCCTTTTTATCACCCTTTTAGTGCTTCTAATGATCTATGGTAATCAAGAACTAATGTTATATTATTCTATTTTGTTCGTTGCAAATTTTGGGGGTTTTGGTAACAATTTAGTTACAGGACAATTATTTTAGTAATACACCCATTAATAGGGGTTGTGTCTTGTTTTACGGCTTCCCATAACAAATGAAATTAATATTAATTGTCATTTAAACACAGATGACATTATAAATGGTTACTCCAAACACTGGCAGACAAGCATTGACAAATTCATGTTTGTATTCCTCCCCTGATGATGCTGGATTAGCGGAGAAACATATAGGGTAATATCTCTTTGTCTTCCATTAAAGGGCACCTCCAATGCTGGATCATTATTATTTATAACCAGGACTGTATTTGGAGCTCATGCTATGTACTACATCTATACACTGATCAATTATTGTATTGAATCACTAGTTTCTGAACAACCACAGTGATAACTGACCAGGATTGGGAAGTAAATGTTCCTAACGTTGCTTTTGCGCTGCGTGGGTTAACCACGCCCCTTGTGACATCATGGTCACGCCCCCTCAATGCAAGTCAATGAGACTTGCATTAAGTGTGCATGGTCATGATGTCACGAGGGGTGTGGCCAACCCCCGCAGCGCAAAAACAGTATTTTTTTTTACGGCACAAAACTCTGCATAGTTTAGTAAATTCCCATAGTTCTCTATTATTCTTAGCAATATCCTAAAGACGGTACAGGACTTTGTCCAATAATTCTTCAGATTCATTAAAGGAGTACTCAGTCCCTAGACATCTTATCCCCTATCTGAAGGATAGGGGCATTATGACCATGGGTGCCTGAAACCAGCGTTCTGAACAGAAATGTTCAGAACGCCGGGTTGCCGAGCCGGAGGTCTTTTGGATGGGGGATATAATGTCTTGGGGACAGAGTACCCCTTTAATGTCATGCACACGCTTCTTAGCACAAAATAGCAGTGCAAAATACATCAGACAAGAGGAGATGTATGGAAAAGAAATGTGTCCAATGTGCCATTTTGATATATTTAACACCCTTTCTTTCTGTCTGGTCCACTATGGAGTAAGATGCAAACTTTAGATTCTACATTTGCACTCTTCATTAGACATTTCTTCTAAGAAAGTAATAGAGTACTAGCATTGTCTTCCAGCTGTGTAACTGCTAGGTGCCTCAAAATAACACTATCCCTGAAAAGTATTACAGCAATAAGATGATATGAAACAATAATATCTCCTGTTTGCCTGGGAGCGCAGTAATTCTATATAGCACTGAGTGCGGCTACAATAATGTAACAGATTCTTCACATGTAAAGACTAAGACAGGAGAGATCACAATGCAGCACATTGTAAGGGTGAAACATGGTGTTGAATTACAGAAGGACCTCTTTGGGACTGACAGGTGTCACCTTTAGAAAAAGCCATGTCTTACATGATACAGAGAATCGTTAGGGTTTTGTTAACCATTTGTGCTCTTGTTTGCTGAAAATGTTGCAGACATTTATATGTTGTGCATTGAGCAGTACTCTTAGACTAGGTTTATACTACAAAATTTCCAACCAGAATTCTGCTCAGGAATGTTGGTTTTAAAATTCTTGTACAGAAGAATCTTATTACCGTCAGCGTAATTACAGTGTCGGATGTTTTGCTGCTGAAATGCTGCTGCCAAAAAGAATTGTCTTGTTTATTCTTTAGGGGGGATCCACTTTGCAGACATTGTGATCTATGGGGACTGCAATGTCTACCTGGTCCTAGCACTAATTCCCACTTTTTTTTTTTTTTGGAACGTCACAAAAAAAAAAACAAAGCAGTTGCCGGATGTTAGCTAAAAGTCAGGGGATTTATGACACACTGAACCTAACCTGACTTGTTGTGATAAAAATGCTTGGAAAGAAACGCCAAAGAAAAAAAACACCAAGACTAAAACACCACAAAAACTGCATCTTGGGAGTACAAAATGACAGGGCAGTTTTTGTGCGGCATTTTTTTCTGGTGAAAAGTTTAAACTTAGCCTTAAAGGGGTACTCCGACGCTTAGACATCTTATCCTCTATCCAAAGCATAGGGGATAAGATGCCTGATCGCGGGGGTCCCGCCGCTGGGCCCAGTGATCGACAGTAATCAGACCCGGAGCGAACACGCCCCGGGGACTGATTATAAACGGGGTGCGGCGTGCAAGATCACGGGGCTCCCCAGCGGCAGGACCCCCACAATCAGGCATCTTATTTCGTATCATTTGGATAGGGGATAAGATGTCTAAGCGCCGGAGTACCCCTTTAAGGGTGTTTGTGTACGACCATTCACTGAACAAGTTCTAATGCTCATTTAAAAATGGGAGATTTCCAGTCAAACAGTAAGTTGAGTGGTTAAACTGGAGGGAGATGTCTGTGATCTTGGCCAGTGTGCCAAATTGCCATGGGTGCCATGCTTTGTGACACCAGTGAATTGTCAAGAGTGTAGAGCTGAGCTGGAACTGAGAAAGAGTACAGAGGCTGCAGAGACAAGTTCTAAATTTGTGACTGCTATTTAGGCAGAGTCGGTGCTAGATTATTTTGGGCCCAAGGTAAGACCATCTATTTGAATGCAGAAAGAGTTGCAAGTTCTGGTTGCCCTGAGGCTATTGGCCCTGTAGCTGGCTGGCCACTGCTGGCAGCACCTGCTCTGTATTCAGGTAGTAGAATTAAGTTTTCCATGTGTTTCTTATGAATGATAGACATGCTGGGTGTTGTAGTTTTGCTGGAGGTCCGCAGGTTGTAGACCACTGTCCTATACTTTACATTGCATGGATCCCTCAACATACGATGGTCCATTTGGAACGGATTACCATCGTATGTTGAGGGACCACTGTACATGTGGCATAAATCATGTAGCCATCAAATGTTGCCAATCTTGGTGACCTATCCTAAGAATAAGCACAAGCACATTTACCTGCACAAGCATTATAGCATAAAATTGTATTTCCTCTGCCCTGTGTATTCTTCTGGCATCAAGTTAGACTTCATACAGTACCCTAAGGCTAGGTTCAGATTACGGAATCTCCGGGCAGAACATTTCCGCCCGGAGATTCCGAGTGCGACCAGTGCCAGCTGAATTAGTCGGCGCTAGGACCGCGCAGACACTGCAGTCTCCAATAGACTGCAATGTGTTCCGCGTGGATTTACGCCTGCAGAAAGAGCAACGCCTTTCTTCAGGCGGAAATTTCCAAGTGGATTTTCCGTTCACAAATTCCGCTTCACAAATTCCGAAGTGTGAATTTGTAAACAGAAAACCATTCACTACACTATACATTTTAGCAAGCGGAATTTCAGCCTGCAATTTCAAAGCGAAATTGCAGGTTGAAATTCCGTAGTCTGAACCTAGCCTTACAGTTTGTATTGTCCTTCGTACTGTACATTAGTACAGTTGAAATATCTCAAATAGGTATTCTGGCATAAGATGCTTCTTAGCCTAGGGTACAATATGACAGGGACCCATGGTACAGTGATTCATTGAGCGGGTATCTCCTGCTCTGTCATGCCATCTCAGAAGCAGGCAGAAGCACTGAGCAGTGGCGTACCAAATTGAGGTGCAAGTATCACTTTTTATTTTTACACTATGCCCAGCAACATATAAGACATTTTATTTTGCTGAATACCTCTTTAAAGCTATCGCATCACAGTTGTATTACATTGCCCCAACCGGACGTTCTATGGTCTTCCTGAGACATTGCATCCCACTGCACAGAAGATATCAGATTTAGTCCTACTTTAAATAACACTGTGACACTTCTAACAATAGGGTTAATGCACTGACTTATATTAGTAATGCCTCTCACCAGGTTTCCATTAAAATCATGCTATAATAATTATTTCCCTAACTCAAGTTTTAAGGATTGGTCACCAAAATTAACATTACAATAATAATAGTAGTCTGTATTTTAACAAGATCCCTGTAGTGTCATTAGCTGCCACTTCCTTCCCAAATCCGGCATGATACATTTGCAGACACTAATGCACCTTATCTTACTGTGCAAATTATAAGAAGAATGCGGGATCTTCTTCAACTATTACCATGACAACAAACAACTGTGATTTGTAGCTGATCATGTACAAGAGGACAAGCGATGCACCGGAGATACATTTATGGGGAAATATCTAGAAATGATCATCTACAAATTCCAAAGATTACAAAAAATGTTAATTGAACAGATCTATTCTCAGTTGTGACTGCTGATCTATTTTAATGCTGCCCATAACCCTGACATGTTGTAATAATTTCTATGATTAGTTTGGTTAAGTATAAAAATACCTTGAAATAAAAAAATAAAATAAAAAAGGATATATTAAAATTTAGGATGTGAAATTAATTCATTTAAAATTAATTTAAGAACAGTGGAATATTAGTCTGGTTAGATTCCTGTTATACAGTATATCAGAAAACATTTATAGACTTTATTAAAAATTTGATGAACTTTTTATTATACAATGAACTAAAGGGGTGCCTGGCAATTATTATTATTTTTATTTTATTTATTTATTTTTTACATGGCCGCACTGCTTAATTGAAAAAAAAAAAGAACAAAAAAAGCCTTCTCCTGTTCTTTGTCACATACCACTTTCTGGTTCTTGAGCCCAAAACGTACCACTTAGCCAATCACTGCCTGAGATGAGGTGCTGGGGCCTAAAACGCCATTCCGTTGCCTAACCAATCACTGGCCACAGTAGTGTTGCTCCCCAGCCAGTGATTGGACCAAAGCACCAGTAAGCGGAGCGAGGCAAAGACAGGGAGCCACAATATTGGAGGCTATGTGGGGGGGGGGGGGCAAGGTAGGAAAGTACTGTGTTTTTTAATTGATGTTTTGTTTAACATCAATAGAGAATTTGCATACATCAGATAGACACATGCCCTGTGAGTCAGGGATGTTTTTAAACTCTGCAGCTAATCAATGGAGGGGCTCACTCACTATATGTCAGCTCAGTACTGAAATCTTAAGCACCGCACAATACATGAAAGGACATAGAAAGGAAAAAGCAGGACAGAGAATAGTGAGAGAGAAAATGGTCTAAATTGTCAGAAAGACTTTGATATGTGATGGATATAATCCTACAAGTAGTCAGCAAAATAGTAGAGACTGATCCCCTGTCTGCACAGAAAAGCATGTGATTTACTGGGAATCTGAGAGAGGATCACATGGTCGTGGTGCAATGTTTAAAAAGTTCAATATTAATGGATGTAAAGAAGCTGAAACTAACAAATTATACTGCAGGAATATTGCTGGTGAGTTAGCTTTATATGTCCATAAAAACATAAAACTTTAAAAATTCTGTAACCCTTAGTTGACTGCTCACCTTCAGGCTGGGTTCACATATAGTGTTTTGGTCAATATTTTAGGCAAAACCAGGAATAGGTTCAAAATATGTAAAAAGCAGCAAATCTTTCCATTATACTTTTTTTCTCACTGTCAGTTCCACTCCTGGTTTTGACTAAAAAGACTGATAAATTTACTGACTAAAATGCTGACCAAAATACTATGTGTGAACTCAGCTTTGAAGAGGACCTGTGGTCATTTCTAAAAACACTATGTATGGATTTCTTAGGAGGGCTGATCACATACTTTTTTTATAATTTGTCAATCCGTTCCTCTGTTCCAGAGTGATGAGTTTTTTTTTTATTTCCGTCTTTCAAATTCCTGAATTAGTCAGATGGGCTTGCATTATTATGATGGAGTGGAGGTATGAGGGGGCTTTTCGGGATGGGGGTGTGAATAATTTATATCCCTGCAGTACATGCTCCCATCGCTTCCTTCTTACATACCTTACCTTCAGCGCATAATAATTAGGAAATGATGTAAAAAGTGAGGGGGGGGGGGGGGTGTTGTTGTTTTAGACTATACTCACCAATTAATTCCCTTGTTTGCTGCCTCCATTACATGGCACAAGGCCTTGGACTGGATATAAACATGTCATTACTACAAAAAAGTAAACACACCTTAGCAGGAATGGACAGAGCATTGGTTTTAATATTGTTGAGTATACTGTAGCTTCTTTGGGTATTTTTTATTAATTCCTAGCACCATGCAATTTTTTTTAACGGGGGGAAAGATTAAAGGAGTACCCCGCCCAAGCATCTTATCCCCTATCTAAAGGATAAGGGATAAGATCTTAGATGTGCGCCCGTCATTCGACACACGGAGCAAACTCTCCTCTGATGACTAGCAATGTGATCACCACGCACCCCTCCATTCACTTCTATGGGAGGAGGTGTGACGGCTATGATGTAGCCGTCACGCCCCTTCCCATAGAAGTGAATGGAGGGGGCATGGCATGAAGTCACAAACGCGGAAGGTGCAAGCTTCCACGTTCCTGATGCCGCCGCTGCCAGCACAAAGATCGTGGTCCCCCGCGATTGTGGGACCACCCGCGATCTAACATCTTATTCCCTATCCTTTGGATAGGGGATAAGATGTCTTTTGCAGAGTACCCCTTTAAGCCTTGGATCTAAAAACCCTAGCAGAGCCAGAGGACTTCCTTGTTCTGGAACCTGAAACCTTGGCCTCTCCTCTGGCTACACTCAATGGGGTAGATCAAAACCAATGCAAAAGAAAAGTGGAGCAGTTGCCCATAGCAACCAATCAGATTCCTTCTTTCATTTTTGAAAAGGCCTCTGAAAAATGAAAAAAACTGTCTGGTTGCTATAGGAAATTGCTCCACTTTTCCTTTGCAGAGGTTTTGTTATGTAGAAAAGTGCTATCACATTATTACCAAGACAACTGCTAAGTGACATGGCTGTTAGTTTACCTAGACCGGTACAGCCATTACTATTCCACAGAGCTTTCCTACAATCTTCACACAGCAGATTTGTGGCAGAAATTTGGGCTGCTTCATTTATCTAATAAAGAGGGCTATCAGAAATCCCCCAAAACAACCCCATTTAGATAAATGGGACTGACTTTCAGTTACAGAAAGTACCGTATATACTCGAGTATAAGCCGAGTTTTTCAGCACGATTTTTCGTGCTGAAAACGCCCCTACGGCTTATACTCGAGTGAACTCTCCGCCTATCAATCCCTTCTCAGTGGTCTTCAACCTGCAGACCTCCAGATGTTGCAAAACTACAACTCCCAGCATGCTCGGACAGCCATCGGCTGTCCGGGCATGCTGGGAGTTGTAGTTTTGAAACATCTGGAGGTCTGCAGGTTGAAAACCACTGATGAAGGGATTGACAGGCGGTGATGGTGAAAGGAGGGATGATGACGGGGGTGATGATGACAGGGGTGTTAATGAAGGGGGTCTGGCTGATGACAGGGGGGATAATGACATGGGGAAATGATGTATTTCAAACCCTAGGCTTATAGTCGAGTCAATAACTTTTCCTGGGTTTTTGGGGTGAAATTAGGGGCCTTGGCTTATATTCGGGTCGGCTTATACTCGAGTATATACGGTACTACAAACCTACCACATGTAAAATACTGGGTTTTACAGAAAGACATGTAACATAAAATGTAATGCCCCTAAGGATCTTTTTCTAAACTTTTGTAGGAAACTTATTAGCTAATTAAAAATGAATTACTGAATAAACTATGACACAAACCCCTATACAATCCCCAGGCAACTATATTTAAAGCCTTAGGTCTGAAGTAATTCCCACGCTGGTTGACAACAGCAGACACAATAATACATTCAGGTTTTTTGAACTTTTACCTTTTTTACATCTGTATATATATATATATATATATATATATATATATATATATATATATATATATATATAACTCAACGTGTGTGTGTGTGTGTGTGTATGTATGTATGTATGTATGTATGTGTGTATATATGTATGTATGTATGTATGTATGTTCCACAAAAACTTTCAAACGGCTAAAGATATTAACATGAAACTTGGAACACATGTTACTTATATGTCAACAACAAACATAGGATAGGTAATTTAACCCTTACTCACCCCATTTGCCAGGGGCGGGGCTTATGTTTAAAGTTCCATGCAAGTCAATGGGAAATATATGTTACTGCATAACTTCCAAACGGCTGGAGATATTTCGATAATACTTGGTCACATGTTACTTATATGTCCACTTAAAATATAGGATAGTTAATTTGACCCTTAACTACCCCATTTGTGAGGGTCAGGTTTTTTTTTTTTTAAGTCCCTTGCAAATCAATGGGAATTGTATGTTCCCATCTAATTTCCATTAGGCTGGAGCTATTTCATTACCTGGTACACATATTACGAGTAGGGATATGAGGACAGGATGGGAGGTCGGGATAGGAGGACGGGATATGAGGACGAGATATGAGGTCGGGATAGGAGGTCGGGTAGGAAGTCGGGATAGGAGGTTGGGATAGGAGGTCGGGATAGGAGGACAAGATAGGAGGACGGGATATGAGGACAGGATAGGAGGTCTGGATAGGAGGTTGGATAGGAGGTCGAGATAGGAGGACAGGATAGGAGGTCAAGATAGGAGGTCGAGATATGAGGACGGGAAAGGAGGTTGGGATAGGAGGACAGGATAGGAGGTCTGGATAGGAGGTCAGGATAGGAGGTCGAGATAGGAGGATTGGATAGGAGGTCAAGATAGGAGGTGGAGATATGAGGACAGGAAAGGAGGTCGGGATAGGAGGTTGGGATAGGAGGACGGGATAGGATGTCAGGATAGGAGGTCGGGATAGGAGGACAAGATAGGAGGACGGGATATGAGGACGGGATAGGAGGTCAGGATAGGAAGTTGGGATAGGAGGTCAAGATAGGAGGACGGGATAGGAGGTCAAGATAGGAGGTCGAGATATAAGGACGGGAAAGGAGGTCGGGATAGGAGGACGGGATAGGAGGTGAGGATAGGAGGTCGAGATAGGAGGATGGGATAGGAGGTCAAGATAGAAGGTCAAGATATGAGGACGGGAAAGGAGGTCGGGATAGGAGGTTGGGATAGGAGGACGGTATAGGAGGTTGAGATAGGAGGTCGAGATAGGAGGACGGGATAGGAGGTCGGGATAGGAGGTCGGGATAGGAGGTCAGGATAGGAGGTCGGGATAGGAGCTTGAGATTGGAGGACGGGATAGGAGGTCGGGATAGGAGGTTGAGATAGGAGGACGGGATAGGAGGTCGAGGACAGGATAGCAGGACAGGATAGGAGGATGGGATAGGAGGACGGGATACAAGGTCGGGATAGGAGGACGGGATAGGAGGACGGTATAGGAGGTCGGGACAGGAGGTCGAGATAGGAGGTCGGGATAGGAGGTTGGGATGTGGGGTCGGGATATGACAACAATATATGAGGACTGCATATGAAGTCAAAAGCTTCCTCCTTTGTTTATTTTCCTCCCCAAAAAGGATTAGGAAGGAAAACCCGGGCAATGCCGGATACTCAGCTAGTCTATATATATAAAACTCAACGTGTGTGTGTGTTTTTATGTGTGTATATTCCACAAAAACTTTCAAACAGCTAAAGATATTAGCATGAAACTTGGCACACATAGGACAGGGGATTTAACACTTACTCACCCCCATTTTAAAGGGGCAGGGCTTATGTTTAAAGTCCCATGCAAGTCAATGGGAAATATATGTTACTGCATAACTTCCAAATGGCTGGAGATATTTCAATAATACTTGGTAACATGTTACTTATATGTCCACTTAAAATATAGGATAGTTAATTTAACCCTTAACTACCCCCATTTGTGAGGGTCGGGGTTTTTGTTTAAAGTCCCATGCAAATCAATGGGAAATGTATGTTCCCATATAATTTCCGTACGGCTGGAGCTATTTCAATACCTGGTACGCATATTACGGGTCAGGATATGAGGTCGGGATGGGAGGTCGGGATGGGAGGTCGGGATAGGAGGTCGGGATAGGAGATCGGGATAGGAGGTCGGGCTAGGAGGACAGGATAGGAGGACGGGATAGGAGGACGGGAAAGGAGGTCTCGATAGGAGGACGGGATAGGAGGTCTCGATAGGAGGACGGGATAGGAGGTCAAGATAGGAGGTCGAGATATGAGGACGGGAAAGGAGGTCGGGATAGGAGGTCGGGATAGGAGGTCAGGATAGGAGGTCGAGATAGGAGGATGGCATAGGAAGTCGAGATAGGAGGTCGAGATATGAGGACGGGAAAGGAGGACGGGAAAGGAGGTTGAGATAGGAGGACGGGATAGGAGGTTGAGATAGGAGGTCGGGATAGGAGGTCAGGATAGGAGGTCGGGATAGGAGCTCGAGATTGGAGGACGGGATAGGAGGTCGGAATAGGAGGTCAAGATAGGAGGACTGGATAGGAGGACGGGATAGGAGTACAGGATAGGAGGTCGAGATAGGAGGATGGGATAGGAGGACGGGATAGGAGGTCGAGATAGGAGGTCAGGATGGGAGGTCGAAATAGGAGGACGGGATAGGAGGTTGGGATAGGAGGTCGAGATAGATGGACTGGATAGGGGGTCGGGATAGGAGGTCGAGATAGGAGGACGAGATAGGAGGACGGGATAGGAGGACGTGATAGGAGGTCGGGATAGGAGGTCAGGATAAGAGGTCGGGATAGGAGGTCGAGATAGGATGACGGGATAGGAGGTTGGGATAGATGGATGGGATAGGAGGTCGGGATAGGAGGTTGGGATAGGAGGTCGGGATAGGAGGTCCAGATAGGAGGACGGGATAGGAAGTCGGGATATGAAGTCAAAAGCTTCCTCCTTTATTTATTTTCTTCCCCAACAAGGATTAGGAAGGAAAAACCAGGCAACGCCGGGTACTCAGCTAGTGAAGTTATAAAAAATTAACTGCGCTTACATTTTTTACTTTACTCGTCATTCGCCAAATTTAAAAAGTGATGTGGAAATCTTAAGTGGCCTCCATAGAGTTTAAGGCTGGGTTCACACCAGACTAATATGGACATATTTTTAAGTCAAGACTGTCTTGACTGCAAGTTTAATGATCCAACAGACAGCTGTCATCTTGGGGCCTCATACTCAGGGTTGGGATTGGGACTTGCGGACAGACACTTTAGGGGTCATTAACTAAGCCACACCAGCGGAGTACATTGTCAAAAAACACATCTTAACAAATCAATCACAATTTCTGCACATAACTGTGTCACATTTTGAACATGTTCACAACTTGCACCAAAGGGAAGGAAAGAGAGCAGAGAGGGAATGAGACGTGGGGTAGGCCTCGCATGTGCCTCGGCTTGGCCCATAAGGCTGGGTTCACATATGTCTGGCATCTGACATAGGTGAACTCAGCCTAGATCTCGATGCAACTGATGCCACAACTGATAACAACTTGTCATCAGTTATATGGCATCCGGCATCAATTGTTTCTGGATGGCGGAAAGTGTCTGGTGCCCTCCGGCGTGTCCAACCATCCGGCATCAAAATTGGGACTCTGGTTGATTAAAACGAATGGGATCAGTTCAAGCATCAGTTTCCATACGGTGCACGCTGAAGGGAAAGTATGCCGGATGCCTGATATATGTAAACCCAGCCTAACAAGGGTAAACCTCCTCACATGTAAAGGGCTCTGTCATTTAAAAAACAAAAAATTTGACATGTCCTAAAGTCTTTTAACATGTCCTAAAGACACGTCAAAAGTTTTGATTGGACGGAGCCTTAATGTCCAGACCCTCATTAATCAGGAGAACAAGCCAGAAGAAGTCTACATAAATTATGTTCACTTCTGGCTCTGTGTCATGTGGCCAAGACACACAAACCAAGTTTATTGGTTTGTTGCAATTACAGGCAACAGGAAGAGGAACACTTAGTTGCGTGTTTTTCTCCTAGCTCATTCTAGTGATCAATTGTGGTCTGATCAAAACTTTTGGACAAAACTTTTGACATGTCTCTAAGTTAAGTTTTTCAATTGACAGGTACACTTTAAAGTGGTAATGACAAAGGCTAATAAAAGACATGATTGGATGCTCTTTCTATTTAACAGCCTTCTCCGTAACTCCAGACACTCTTTTGTCTTGATCACCCCCCAAATCTTTCTCTTCTTTCCACCCCTATTCTTTTCTTTCTCTTTTTTTATTTATTTATTTATTTATTTATTTACTCATTTATTTATTTTTAGTTAGTATTCTAGCTCATCATATCCATTCTCCACCTTTGGGTCTATGTATTATAAAATCCAGAAGCTATGAGTGTTTTGACAAGATGATGGACTTAACTGTGGATGGGATTTTTGTCTACGAATCACTTTCAGACTTCACGTTCCAACAGTCTCTAATATTTCATCTTACAGTACTGCAACAAAGTTTCCACATCGAGGACTAGATAGACAATTACAAATTCATCATGTGTTGTCTTGTCCCTTCTTCTTCACACAATAATGGACTTTTATCAGTTGATATAATATTCTTTATTTTCAAGTTGAAACCTGCCCTATATAAAAAGTAAAATATGTTTTTTCAAGTAACAGATTAGATTGTTACTAAAGATGAACACATTCAGATGTAAAATGATAATTCTTAAAAAAAATGTCCTTTGTTTTCAGCCGCAAAAATATTAAAGACGTATTCTGATTATGCTGATCTATCCATACAACGCACATCCATACATACTACGCAATGCCATAATAATGATAGAAAGGGATCCAACATTTGGGACCCCCACTGAACGAAGAATGAATGAACAAAAGCCCATGACTTTTTACCTTTACAGATGTGCCCCTGACCACCCATTTAATTAACAAGCAGACCATATTCCAATTCCCAGACAACCCATTTAAAGGGGTACTCTGGTGAAAAACTTTTTTTTTTCAGATCCATGAAGTACTTATCCATATAATAGTTCTCAGAGAATTATATGAGACCATATTGAACATCTTTATGGTTTCTGTGTTTTTTTTTTTTTTTTTGTTAAGAAAAAAGTCATGATATACTTTATTGTATGCAATATACTCTCATAGAAACTTTGCTGTACAGAGAAGATACTTTGCACTTATTGCAGCATTGAAATGTGTATGATCTTCAAAGGGAAACTATCAGCAGGGTCAACTGCACTAACCTGAATATACAGATAGTGGGGGTGATTCTGTTTCTAACGCTTCTTAACAGGTCATAACCGGTGTAGCTGTTTAGGAGATATTCATCTTGTTACTCATATAGTAATTTAATTATCTGCGGCTGTGTGTGCAATGTTTTCTCCTGCCTGCAACGGCATTAACCCTGCCCCCTACTGACCATAACTTTGCCCCCTCCTTCAATATTTATCCCTCTTGCTCAGCAGGTCCGTGAAGGGGGTGGAGTTATCAGCTGGAGCAGGCGGGAGAAAGCATTGTATGTACAGCAACAGCCGCTGTCATGTCTTGAACTGTCCAGAGCAGGATAGGTTTGCTATGGGGATTTGCTTCTACTCTGGACAGTTCCTAAAATGGACAGATGTGTCAGCAGAGAGCACTGTGGTCAGACAAAAAGGAAATTTAAAAAGAGAATAACTTTCTCTGGAACATACAGCAGCTGACAAGTACTGGAAGGGTTAAGATTTTTAGATAGAAGTAATTTACAAATCTGTTTAACTTTCTGGCACCAGTTGATAAAAAAAAAAAAAAAAATGTTTTCCAGAGGAGTACCCCTTTAAGAGAGGTGACATTGTAGAATGTTGGTTGTATGCTGCATGTAAAGAGAGTCTGTGAAACTAGGAATCACGTCTACTTGGAAGGTGCAAAATGTATTATACAAATTATATTAAGGTTAATTTATTAATGCTGGTGCACTATGCTTGTAGGACATTAGGGTAAATGAAATGCTCATTATTTAAGATACAAAACAACATATATATATATATATATATATATATATATATATATATATATATGTATATATATATATGTATATATAAGGCAATATGCATAAAAATGGTGTAGGAGAAGTGAAAATAGGCAGAGGTACACCAGTGCATGTAACACATGAATCACTTCACATTTGTGTCACATTCGTCACACATTTACATCTTTTCAAAAAAATCTGCCATTGACTAGTTATAAGACTTTAAAAAAATAAGTAAAAAAAAAACAAGTGGCACTTTAATAAATGGGTTAGGGGGGCAAAAGGTAGTTAGTGCTCTAGCTCTTATAAGAAGACACCATCATTATGAACGGCATGTCGTACACTGTGTGGAGATACCTTGTTATAGATTTTACATTGGGGAGCATGAGGTTGAAGTTATCCTTCAAGCTGGAGTCCAGTGCTACCGCTTGTAGTACTTGAACCAGGAGCTCAGCTCTCTTGTATTAATGTTCTGGCTGTTATAGTATATTTTATTAAAACAGGGAAGAAACATATAAAAACACAAAGAACTGTTTGCACCCAATAAAGCACATCCTGGAATTTGTGAAGTGCAGGCAATCTTGATACTTTAAAATACTCGAATTAAAGATTCAAGACCATCAAAGCTTTTGAGATTGGGTGACCAAGTGCTTCCTAAACACTTCAATATGGCAAGATACTCACATATAAAACCTACTTGACCAGAGTATCTGAGCATCCAATCTAAGATGCTGTGTTGGCAGCAAGCCAACCTCTTCATAGCAGAAGAGAAACTGTTGTTTTGATATAATATATATATATATATATATATATATATATATATATATATATATATATAGTTGTGTTTAATGACTAATAACTATGATGATTTTAATGCATATATAAGCTAAAATACAGGTCAACCCCCTGCTTTGCTCTGCTTGCTTTGTATTGTAATGTGATAGCTTTCATGGGCTCCTTCTGCAGTAACACTGCTGGGATTTGTAGTGCACCAACTGGACACAGTAATACAGGTGACAGGTCACTGTCTAATATACAAAGCAAAAATAAAAAATAGGTGGCACTACAATCCAATGTGACTTAAAGAATATATATAAATATGAAATGTTTATGACTCACGTGGTGTACGTGGAGGCTCTATGGATATTATCCTCTGACCGAACACTAAAGATGAGAAAATATAAAAATAAAAAAAATTTGATATGGCCGATTCGCCAAAATAAAAAAAATAAAAAATCGATTTGATCCGAATAAATTATTGGTGAATTTTTATTAGTAATGTATTTTAATGATGTGTTTCATAAAGTGTGTGTATGTGTTTAACATTTTTTTCTCAATTTTTTTTTTTTTTAGGTAGTACTACTACTCTGAGCATGGGACAGACTGTTCCATGATGGGAGTTGTAGTACCTGTGCTAATAGATAGATCACCCCAGGTATCACTCCTGACACCCGCTGCTATCATCCTGTATAATGTATAGATGCTGGTGGCTTTCTAGCATCTAGATAGGATGATCGCAGCGGGTGTCAGGAGTGATACCTGCTGTGATCTGTCTTCAACTGTGGGTACTACTGCTCCCAACTTGGAGCACACTCTGCTCTATGCTGGAAGCTGTAGTGCCTGCATTAATATATAGATCGCAGCGGGTGTTACTTTTGACACGATCGCACTGTATAGTGTATAGATGTGGGCGTCCGGCTGTGAGTGGCTGGAACCATCTGGCTAATCACAGCTCTCTGCGGGAAATATGAATAAGTGATGTGAATTCTATTCAAATCCCTGGCCGGCCGGAGTATATCGCAGAGATGCAAGCGCAGGAGAAAGCTGCTCCATGTCTGCAATAGAAAGGACAATCGCATTGGGTATCAGGAGTGACACCCGAGGCGATCTATCTATTAGTACAGTTACTACTACTCCTATCATGGAACAGTCTGTTCCATGTTAGGAGTAGTAGTACTACCATAAAAAAACATACACACACTTTATTAAACACAATATTAAAATACATTACTAATAAAAAAAAAAGTTTAAATTAATTATAGAAAGTAACCATAGTTACATGTAAACTACGGGCCCAATGTAGGATCAAAAAGGTGATTAAAGCAAGAAGATAAATCAAGCAAAAGGGAACCCAGAAACCAAGGAGAACCGTACAACACTGACACCAATAGCTAATTAATAAGTGACATAAAAGATATATAAGCTGCTATTCACTACCATAATAATAATTATAAAAAGGGTGACTAATAAAATAAATAGAACAAAAAAAGTAATAATATATTAATGAATGCTAATAAAAAAAGAGAGAGAAGAAAAAAAGGGGAGAAAGAAGAATGAAGAAATGCTGGAAAAACTTGACTATTAAAGGGTGCCTTTCATCAAAAAGACTTTTTATAGAATATAGAATAATGTATGCAGAATAACTTTCCAATAGCATGTTATTAAAAATATGCTTCTTTCTATTAAATTTTCCACTTTGAAAAAATGACCACTAGGGGTCTTCCTACCAGTCCTTTTTTTTTATAGATTTCAGACTCATGAAGGAGTCCTAAATCTCAGACTGCAGCCGGAACACAGACAAACTCTGCACTGCTCCCTGCCAGGGAGTTTGTCTTTGTCCCAGCTGCAGTCTGAGATTTAGGACTCCTGCATGAGTCTAAAATATATAAAATAGGACTGGTAGGGAGACCCCTAGTGGTCATTTTTTCAAAGTGGAAAATTAAATAGAAAGAAGCATATTTTTAATAACATGCTATTGGAAAGTTATTCTGCATACATTAAACTATAATATATCAAAAGTTTTTTTGATGAAAGGTACCCTTTAATTAGTTAAAAAAGGGGACATATCGAGCCGCTCATTCAGCCCAGCCGGGCCTTGAGCATTACACTTGAGAATAAATCTTGCCTCACGTTGGAGGAGAATATTCTCTCTATCGCCACCTCGATCAAGAACCGGAATTCGTTCAATGCCACCGAACTTCAGTACTTCAATATTATTATTATGGACCTCATTAAGATGTGCTGCTAACCTGGGGGGACCTATCCCTTTAGAGAGTGTATACCTGTGCTCACGGAATCTGGCACAAAGTTGCCTCTTTGTCTTGCCAATATAGAATCTTTGGCAGGGGCAGGCCATGAAATAGACAACAAATGTAGACTTGCATGTAATTAGCTGCTTGACGGTAATGGAAAAACCTCCTAGGTTGAGATATTTTGCCCCAGTGTTATATTTGCAAAATTTGCAAGACCCACAACGATAGTTGCCAGTGGGGGAGAAGTTTGATAACCAGTTATCCCTGGGTGATGGAGTATGGTGTTTGACTTTTTGAGCTATTGTTGTATTCTTACGGTATGTAATCAAAGGTCGTTGTGCTTTGACCTGTCTCAGATTTTCATCCGTAGACAGGATGTTCCAATAGCGTCTAATAGTTGAATTTATGACCTCATTCATTTGAGAGTTCTTAAATGAAAATGTTAACCTTCTTTCAATACTCTGTTCTTGTTTCCTATTGTTTTTATTATACTGCAACAGATCCATCCGATTCATTTTTTCTACTTTGTCATAAGCAGTCCGGATAGTTTCCAAAGGATACCCACGGTCCAATAGCCGACTCTGCAATTCATTTGCTTGCAAATTATACGATTCCTGTTCGCTATTCAGCCTTTTATGGCGCATAAATTGGCTCAGTGGGATAGCCCTCTTTGTGTGTTTAGGATGAGAGCTATTAAAGTGGAGAAGACTGTTGTGGGCTATTTCCTTTCTGTACCCCCTCAGTTTTAAGACCTTGGAGTGTATTTAATATCTTCATATCAAGGAATTCCAAATGACTCTGACTGAACACGCATGTAAAACGAATGTTCATAGTGTTTGCATTTGAATAATCGACGTAGGTCTTAAAATGATCTTCTGACCCCTCCCAAAACAACAGTATGTCGTCAACATAGTGTTTGTAACCCTTTATGTTCTGGATGAAGGTGTTTTTAGTAGAAAACACATAGATGTACTCGAAAACCACAAAAAAGATGTTAGCGAATGTACAGGTGATCAATGTCCCCATAGCGGTTCCTGTCCTTTGTCTATACCACTGGGTGCCGTATTGCAAAAAATTATTGTAAAGAATGATGGAAATTGACTCGCCTACGAAATTTATGAATAAAAGGGATTTACCGCACCAGTAGGGATGCGAGTGTACAGGCTCTCAACGTATATACTGGCAAGACTGTATTCATTTGACCAAACTACATCCTATAAATAGTGAAGAACGTCACTAGAGTCTTTTAAGTAGGAGGGAATAGAGGGGAGGAGGGGTCGCAAGAGCCACTCAAGGTATTTTGACAAATATTCGGTCGCGGAACCGATCCCAGCGACAATAGGTCACCCTGGGGGATCGGTCCGCGACTTATGAATCTTCGGTAATATATACCATCTGGTTTTTTTTGGCGCTGAAGGTATTAATCGCTCTGCGGTGGAGTGGCTGAGAACCCCCATCTCTACTGCCCTACGAAGGAATGAACGAAGTATGTCCATAACTTTTTTTGTAGGATCTGATGTTAGATGTTCGTATGTCGTCTGATCAGAAAGTTTACGTTTTGCTTCTTTGTCATGTTGTGATGTCAGCATTATGATGATAGAACCACCTTTGTCGGCCTTTACAACTGTTAGATGCGTTTGCATAGATAACCATTTCAAAATGCGCTGTTCTTCTGAAGTAAGGTTTTTATGTGGGGTAGGGTAAATGAAACTTTTCATATCATGGGTTACTGACTGTGTGAATATATCCAGAGGTGATCCGGGCGGTATGCATAGGCGTGCCTATTGCATTAGGGTGTGCACCCTAAAGCACAAACTCACGCCGCGCGCGTGCATATATATATATATATATATATATATATATATATATATATATATATGTATATATATATATATATATATATATATACGCACACATACACACAGTTAGTATAGTTCCCCCACATTAGGTGCAGTATAGTTCCCCCACATTAGGTACAGTATAAGTCCCGCCACATGAGGGGCAATATAGTTCCCCCACATTAGGTGCAGTATAGTTCCCCACATTAGGTGCAGTATAAGTCCCGCCACATTAGGTTGGCAGTATAAGTCCCCGCACATTAGGTTGGCAGTACAGTTCCCCGCACATTAGGTTGGCAGTACAGTTCCCCCACATTAGATTGGCAGTACAGTTCCCCCACATTAGATTGGCAGTACAGTTCCCCCACATTAGGTTGGCAGTACAGTTCCCCCACATTAGGTTGGCAGTACAGTTCCCCCACATTAGGTTGGCAGTACAGTTCCCCCAAATTAGGTGCAGTTCAGTTCCCCCACATTAGGTGCCACCTAATGTGGGGGAACTGTACTGCACCTAATGTGGGGGAACTGTACTGCACCTAATGTGGGGGAACTGTACTACACCTAATGAAGGGGAACTGTACTGCACCTAATAAGGGGGAACTGTACTGCACCTAATGCGGGGGAACTGTACTGCACCTAATGTGGGGGAACTGTACTGCACCAGTACAGTTCCCCTACATTAAGTGCAGTACAGTTCCCCTACATTAAGTGCAGTACTGTTCCCCCACATTAGGTGTAGTACAGTTCCACACATTATGTGCAGTACAGTTCCCCCACATTAGGTGCAGTATAGTTCCCCCACATTAGGTGCAGTATAGTTCCCCCACATTAGGTGCAGTATAGTTCCCCCACATTAGGTGCAATATAGTTCCCCCACATTAAGTGCAGTATAGTTCCCCCACATTAAGTGCAGTATAGTTCCCCCACATTAGGTGCAGTATAGCTCCCCACATTAGGTGCAGTATAGCTCCCCACATTAGGTGCAGTATAGTTCCCCCACATTAAGTGCAGTATAGCTCCCCACATTAGGTGCTGTACAGTTCCCCCACATTAGGTGCAGTATAGTTCCCCCACATTAGGTGCAGTATATATTTCCACATTAGGTACAGTACAGTTCCCCCACATTAGGTGCAGATAGTTCCCCCACATTAGGTGCAGTATAGTTCCCCCACATTAGGTGCAGTATAGCTCCCCACATTAGGTGCAGTATAGTTCCCCCACATTTGGTGCAGTATAGTTCCCCCACATTTGGTGCAGTATAGTTCCCCCACATTTGGTGCAGTATAGCTCCCCACATTAGGTGCAGTATAGTTCCCCCACATTAGGTGCAGTATAGTTTCCCCCACATTAGGTGCAGTATAGTTTCCCCCACATTAGGTGCAGTATAGTTTCCCCCACATTAGGTGCAGTATAGTTTCCCCCACATTAGGTGCAGTATAGTTTCCCCCACATTAGGTGCAGTATAGTTTCCCCCACACCAGCTCGTGTTGGTCACTTACCATTCCGGCCGGCGCGCACATCCTCTTCCTTGAATCTCCGCTCCTCTGTTGCTATGGGCGCATGCACGGGACGTCAATGACGTCCCTGCGTGCGCTACTTCCCGGCGGCCCCTGTGTTTTGAAAGTTAACACGGGGGCCGCTGTAGAAAGGTAACCGGGACATCATTGTGTCCCGAAAAGATCTTTCGGGACACAGGGATGTCCCGAATGTGACGGGGGGGGGGGTCCTCTGCGGGCTGCTCAGTGGTGGCCTCGGATGCCTCCCTGGGCTTGATTAGGGTGTGCCTGGGCACACCCGGCACACCCCGTGCGCACGCCTATGGCGGTATGGGGGGGGGGGGGAGGTTTAAGGTGGATGGTTTTCCGCTAGTGAATCTTAGATTCTCAGAGTTGTTAGGGGTAGTCTCCATAACTTCATCGGGTGGATCAGCTTAATCAGCTAATAGCCTGATATGCATACACTCTTCTTCATTCAAGCCTCCAACTGGAATGAATCCAAGTGGACCTATGACACAGGGCTTTTCTCCCTCTCTAACCGAGTCAGTATGAACTATGAACCAGTTGGTGGCTTGAATGAAGAAGAGTGTATGCATATCAGGCTATTAGCTGATTTAGCTGATCCACCCGATGAAGTTATTGAGACTACCCCTATCAACTCTGAGAATCTAAGATTCACTAGTGGAAAAACGTCTATCTTTAACCCCCCCCCCCCCCCATACCGCCCGGATCACCTCTGGATATATTAATACAGTCAGTAACCAATGATATGAAAAGTTTGATTTACCCTACCCCACATAAAAACCTTACTTCAGAAGAACAGCGCATATTGAAATGGTTATCTATGCAAACCCATCTAACAGTTGTAAAGTCCGACAAAGGCGGTTCTATCGTCATAATGCTGACATCACAATACGACAAAGAAGCAAAACGTAAACTTTCTGATCAGACGACATACGAACATCTAACATCAGATCCTACTAAAAAAGTTATGGACATACTTTGTTCGTTCCTTCGTAGGGCAGTAGAGATGGGGGTTCTCAGCCACTTCACCGCAGAGTGATTAATACCTTCAGCGCCAAAAAAAAACCAGATGGTATATATTACCGAAGATTCATAAGTCGCCGACCGATCCCCCAGGGTGACCTATTGTCGCTGAGATCGGTTCTGCAATCGAATATTTGTCAAAATACATTGAGTGGCTCTTGCTACCCCTCCTCCCCTCCATTCCCCCCTACTTAAAAGACTCTAGTGACGTTCACTATTTACAGGATGTAGTTTGGTCAAATGAATACAGTCTTGCCAGTATGGACATTGAGAGCCTGTACACTTGCATCCCTATTGGTGCGGGTGTACAGGCTGTCAGGTTCCTCCTTGAACAAACAGGTAAATACCTTTTATTCATAAATTTCGTATGTGAGTCAATTTCCATCCATCTTAACAATAATTTTTTTCAATACGGCACCCAGTGGTATAGACAAAGGACAGGAACCGCTATGGGGACTTCGATCTTCTGTACATTCGCTAACATCTTTCTTTCGGTTTTCAAATACAACTATGTGTTTTCTACTAAAAACACCTTCATCCAGAACATAAAGGGTTACAAACACTATGTTAACGACATACTGTTGTTTTGGGTGGGGTCAGAAGATCATTTCAAGACCTTCGTCGATTATTTAAATGCAAACACTATGAACATGTGTTTTACATGCGTATTCAGTCAGAGTCATTTGGAATTCCTTGATATGAAGATATGAAATACACTCCAAGGTCTTAAAACTGAGGGGTACAGAAAGGAAATAGCCCACAACAGTCTTCTCCACTTTAATAGCTCTCATCCTTAACACACAAAGAGGGCTATCCCACTGAGCCAATTTATGCGCCTTAAAAGGCTGAATAGCGAACATGAATCGTATAATTTGCAAGCAAATGAATTGCAGAGTCGGCTATTGGACCGTGAGTATCCTTTGGAAACTATCCGGACTGCTTATGACAAAGTAGAAAAAATTAATCGGATGGATCTGTTGCAGTATAATAAAAACAAGAGGAAACAAGAACAGAGTAATGAACGAAGGTTCACATTTACATTTAAGAACACTCAAATGAATGAGGTCATAAATTCAGCTATTAGACGCTATTGGAACATCCTGTCTACGGATGAAGATCTGAGACAGGTCACAGCACAACGACCGTTGATTACATACCGTAAGAACACAACAATAGCTCAAAAAGTCAAACACCATACTCCATCACCCAGGGATAACTCTCCCCCATTGGCAACCATCGTTGTGGGTCTTGCAAATTTTGCAAATATAACACTGGGGCAAAATATCTCAACCTAGGATGTTTTTCCATTACCATCAAGCAGCTAATTACATGCAAGTCTACATTTGTTGTCTATTTCATGGCCTGCCCCTGCCAAAGATTCTATATTGGCAAGACAAAGAGGCAACTTTGTGCCAGATTCCCCCCAGGTCCCCCCAGGCTAGCAGCACATCTTAATGAGGTCCATAATAATAATATTGAAGTACTGAAGTTCGGTGGCATTGAACGAATTCTGGTTCTTGATCGAGGTGGCGATAGAGAGAATATTCTCCTCCAATGTGAGGCAAGATTTATTCTCAAGTGTAATGCTCAAGGCCCGGCTGGGCAGAATGAGCGACTTGATATGTCCCCTTTTTTAACTAATTAATAGTCAAGTTTTTCCAGCATTTCTTCGTTCTTCTTTCTCCCCTTTTTTCTTCTTTCTCTTTTTTTATTAGCATTCATTAATGTATTATTACTTTTTTTGTTCTATTTATTTTATTAGTAACCCTTTTTATAATTATTATTATGGTAGTGAATCGCAGCTTATATATCTTTTATGTCACTTATTAATTAGCCATTGGTGTCAGTGTTGTAAAGTTCTCCTTGGTTTCTGGGTTCCTTTTTGCTTGATTTATCTTCTTGCTTTAATCACCTTTTTGATCCTACATTGAGCCCGTAGTTTACATGTAACTATGGTTACTCACGTTTCCTGCAGAAACCTTTATAAGGCAGAGCGATGACGTGAACGTTGAGAAGAAGGACGTTCCTATGTCTGAAACAGCCGGCGTAGCCTCTGAGCGCCCCTTATCGTCTACATTCATGCCGTGGTGATCCCGGACTCGGAGCCCGTAGCAGCTTACCAGCGGTGAGTGCATACTATCTCTTTGTTTCTGCATAATTTACAAATCTGTTTAACTTTCTGGCACCAGTTGACTTAAAAAAATGTTTTCCACGGGAGTACCCCTTTAAGAGAGGTGACATTGTAGAATGCTGGTCGTATGCTGCACGTAAAGAGAGTCTGTGAAACTAGGAATCACATCTACTTGGAAGGTGCAAAAATTATTATACATATTAAATTGAGGTTAATTTAGCGCAATTATATTGAGGTTAATTGAGCGCATTTCCGCTATGGTGCTGGTGGAGAAGAGAGAAGGGGATGCCAATAGGTGAGTTAAAGGATATTTAAACCTGCAACTGTTTATAATTTACTATGCCTGGTGAAGAATGTATATTCTAACCTTGGAACCGCGTTGCAATAAACCAAAAGCTGAACAATTCCTGTGGATGTCGCTTATATGCCGCTTATGGGTGAACCTTGATTAGAGGAATATAGGGGCACCAGGAGGGGAGAAGTGTTGAATCACTGTATCCCCCCACAGTGAAGTAAGTCGAGTAGTATGCATAAACCTGAAGTCCACTGTTATTTCTGAATAGCCTTCTGAGCGCTGGATTGTTTTCTGTTTTTTGTTGTTTCAAGCTCACAGTCTAAGGTCGGCCCACTGCTTAATGCTTTGCTCAGCTTGCATTTTATTGGATTTCCGAAGACTTTTGGGGATCAATAGTTCCTCTTTGCTCTCTCTAAGCTTTCACTCTAAAGGTGGTAGTCCCACTGCAGTGCATAGTTGTTTATAGCCTCTTTATCAAACCTCTATGATGTCTCCTGATTGGCCTGGTAGCTGTATGTCACATAATCTCAGTGTCATCTCAGTGTTCCTAGTACTTCCTCTATTTGTTCAGGTACTAAAACATCTTGTGTTCCTCATCCCTTCTACTAATAGCACTGTTGCCAGGCTCACACAAGCCAAGCCTGTCAAATTTCAAATACTGGGTGAGTCACTTTAACCGCAGTTAAGTTCTGAGTTCTGAGCGAGACTGGGTTTACTCATCTCTAACCCTCATTAAAATGGTCTTTACCTTAAGAGAATAAGTGTCTGATAAAAGAGTGTTCACTTCATGAAAACTCAATAGCAAGGACCCAACACACCTGGCTAAATGGAGAGGTAGGTCCAGATAAGCACCATTCCTTCTCGTTGGAGTTACTAAAGATGGCAACAATTCATTGGGGCTTCATTGCCGACCATAAGACCCAAGATGCCATCCACAGTCAAGAGCAAAACAGTGGCAGGAACTAAATCAAAATCTGTTTGATGATGATGTCATAATAGTGAAAATAGATTAATGCAATTTCAAATTTTGTGGTAAACATATAGGACTCTCAAAGATCTGAAAGGCTATGGATATAAAGAGAAAATACACAATGCCCAAGATGAAAAGTAGATGGTGATGTAGTAAGCTCCAAAAATATTGAGAAATGGTCTATGAGAAAATTAACAAAATGTTAGGGGTTATTTGCCCCTACGGTATGGAATATGCGATTTTGGGAGAACTTGTAGAGAGAACTGGTAACTAGCTGTTGATAGGGAAACTCCTATTTTATGCTACATTATTAGTGTTAAGAGTATGGATGCCTAAATAAGAGACTTAACATGTACAAAAATATTTGGTCATGATGAGTCTAAATGGTATGAAAAAGTATGAGAGGGTTTGGAGAAAATGGAATGATGCAGAGATTTGCACTTGAGAGGGTTAAGGTGATTAAGGTTAGGTAATTTTATTTTTCTTCCCTACTGAGTCTGGGGGCTGGGTGGGGGGGGTCTAAAATTAGTTAATATAAAGAAAATGACAGCTTAACCCCTTAAGGACGCAGGATGTAAATGTACGTCCTGGTGAGGTGGTACTTAACGCACCAGGACGTACATTTACGTCCTAAGCATAACCGCGGGCATCGGAGCGATGCCCGTGTCATGCGCGGCTGATCCCGGCTGCTGATCGCAGCCAGGGACCCGCCGGCAATGGCCGACGCCCGCGATCTCGCGGGCGTCCGCCATTAACCCCTCAGCTGCCGGGATCAATACAGATCCCGGCATCTGCGGCAGTTCGCGATTTAAATGAACGATCGGACCGCCCGCAGCGCTGCTGCGGGGATCCGATCATTCATAACGCTGCACGGAGGTCCCCTCTCCTTCCTCCGTGCGGCTCCCGGCGTCTCCTGCTCTGGTCTGTGATCGAGCAGACCAGAGCAGAAGATGACCGATAATACTGATCTGTTCTATGTCCTATACATAGAACAGATCAGTATTAGCAATCATGGTATTGCTATGAATAGTCCCCTATGGGGAATATTCAAGTGTAAAAAAAAATGTAAAAAAATTTAAAAGTAAAAGTAAAAAAAAAGTGAAAAATCCCCTCCCCCAATAAAAAAGTAAAACGTCCGTTTTTTCCTATTTTACCCCCAAAAAGCGTAAAAAACATTTTTTATAGACATATTTGGTATCGCCGCATGCGTAAATGTCCGAACTATTAAAATAAAATGTTAATGATCCCGTACGGTGAACGGCGTGAACGAAAAAAAATTAAAAAAGTCCAAAATTCCTACTTTTTTAATACATTTTATTAAAAAAAAATTATAAAAAATATATTAAAAGTTTTTTATATGCAAATGTGGTATCAAAAAAAAGTACAGATCATGGCGCAAAAAATGAGCCCCCATACCGCCACTTATACGGAAAAATAAAAAAGTTAGAGGTCATCAAAATAAAGGGATTATAAACGTACTAATTTGGTTAAAAAGTTTGTGATTTTTTTTAAGCGCAACAATAATATAAAAGTATATAATAATGGGTATCATTTTAATCGTATTGACCCTCAGAATAAAGAACACATGTCATTTTTACCATAAATTGTACGGCGTGAAAACAAAACCTTCCAAAATTAGCAAAATTGCGTTTTTCGTTTTAATTTCCCCACAAAAATAGTGTTTTTTGGTTGCGCCATACATTTTATGATATAATGAGTGATGTCATTACAAAGGACAACTGGTCGCGCAAAAAACAAGCCCTCATACTAGTCTGTGGATGAAAATATAAAAGAGTTATGATTTTTAGAAGGCGAGGAGGAAAAAATTAAAAGATAAAAATTAAATTGTCTGAGTCCTTAAGGCCAAAATGGGCTGAGTCCTTAAGGGGTTAAAGTGGAATGATGACTTTTTTCTTCTTTGTATATGAATGACTGGCTATAAATGTTTGTATTTTCTTCTTAAATCAATTAAAGAGAATTGGAATAACAAAAAAAAATCTGTTTGATACGCAATCCAAATACAGACATATACATTGTTTTATGAGGAGTTTATTGGTCAGCAGGCCAGGAAAGACAAGGGTAGGAAACATCACAAACAAAGACATTAATAAGTGGACAAATGAGCCTTCCAACAAGTATCCACCAGCCTGGTGAAGAGGAACTAGCTGACCATTAGTGAACCATCATCTATGCTTTTCTATAGGACTCCAGAAAATAAAATTGCATCATCTAAACCAGTTGTCGAAAACTATGGCCCCTGGCTTGAGGGCCACAGTTTGAGACCATGGATCCAAACTTAGTAAATACAGAAGAAACAGTTAATACCAAGTTTTATAATGCAACATTTATAGAATTGAATTGGCCTGTTTAGAAACAGCTGCTAGGTAACAACTCCTGCATGTTGTGCAACATGAATCAAGCATTTCCTATAGAGCGCCTGCATACTATTACTGGAAATAATTTCACGGCAGTAACTATGTATATATAGTTGTGTGAAGCCATTGTGATAGTTTAAACAGGTACTGTATGTCATAGGATGGCTGGAATCCGATTTACAAGAAGACGTTAATTGAATTTTTCTGAATTACGAGAAGACCTGGCTAGATCTGAGCGCCACAATAAATTTCTGCAGCAGCTGCCTGTTAAAGGCAATGATTAGTCTTATTAGGGCCGTTGTTTCTCATTATTTACATAGCAGAAGTAAGAAAATATGATCATAACACAGTTTTGGGGGAGTGTGTGAAGACCATTTGGCTCATCAAGGCTCATTTAGTTTAGTGCTCCATTTCCCATTATAGTCATCTGTTTGTTTACCGAGGAGCCGAATCCTCCTGCTTCAACAACCTAGTCTGATAAACAATACAATAAATAAAATTATCCGATGCACAGGCAAAGCTATGGTGTGTAAATTATCTCATATATTTGTTTATTTTTTTTCTACATTCTCCACTTGTCCATCTGTGCTGGGATCTGTAGGTCAATGGCTTCCATTTCTCTAACACCAGTATAGGATAATATTTCTATAAACTAGTCAAGAGTGTTCCTATTATTTACAAAGGACCTACTGCATTGTCTCAAGCAAATCCTACCTTGTTGTTGTAGTATTGAATTACTTGGATTTATATCAGGCTTGGCATTGGCTAGATATAGGATAAAAGAAGACCACTGATCTTCGTCCTTTATATCCTATACAAGAATATGGACTTTTTTGCAGGGAACTCCCTGGTCAGAATAGTCTCCAATGCCAACAGCTGAAGTATTCCCAGCATGGTACAAGGAGTAAACAGTATGGAAAGTACAACAAATTGAGGTAAGGGAATGGAGTTTTAGTTTATCATTGTCACTACCAGATCATCAGGACAGGCAAAACCTTAATAGCACAATGAAATTATCCTTGCAGTCTCTGATACTGAAACCTATTGCTCAGCACAAAGGATGGGTACCCAGCTCTTTCTGGTACCCCTTCTGGTGGTCGGTATCAGGGTAATAATGGGGGGGTAAGTATTCACCATTTTAAAGGCTAACTCTATGCCCCTGTTTAAGATGTCTTCACTACTAAGTTAAGTAGTAAACAAATCTACAAATAAAAAAAAGATTACTATTTGCATCTCAGCAGGCTAACCTGACCACTAGGACCCCCAATGATCATTAGAACAGGAGGTCAAACAAAAAATTACAGAGCCCTGAACATGGCAATTTTCAGAACTTACATACACATAGTCTGCCATTTCTGGTGAGGCTATACACATCATTGGAACTAATAGTCATATCATCATCCTATCTGAACCCAATCATAATGGTTTGGGATGAGTTGGACTTCAGAGTGTAGGAACAACAGTCACCAAGTGCATTTTAGCACTAGGAGCTTCAACAACACTGTTGGAAAACCATTCCAGGTGACTACCTCATGAAGCTTATTGAGAGAATGTCAAAAGTGTGCAAAGCTGTCATTAAAGAGAAAGAATGAATCAGAAAAATATAACATACTCTGGTTTGCCTAAAGGGGTATTCCAGGAATTTCTTTTATTCGACTATGTTACAGGGGTTGTACAGTTAGTGTAGTATATATTATAGTGTCTGTACCTGTCTCTGTATGGTCTCGTATTCTTATGTGATCTTTGCTCTGGATGTTCATTTTATCCAGCATACAAAATGACTCCTGTCTCAGGTATTCCCAGGTTGCAGTGCGGCCGAGACCTGACATCACTAGTCAGGTGATGACAATGAGCCTGTCTGCTTTAATGGGGGAGGAGCAACTGCAGGGAATTTGCAACAGCTGGAGGTACCCTGGTTAGAAAGCACTGGTTTTTGCATAGAATTCAGCTTGTTTGTGGTTCAATGGGTGGGATGGCTGATGTGTGGGAGGGAGAAAAGTGAAATTATGGTATTTGTAGTAAAACAGAAAACTCCAACAGGAAATACCCAGTTCACAAAAAGAAAGCCACAGCTTTATGGTAATCTCACAACATAACCATTTAACCCAAAGACAAGTCAAGATCCTTCCTAAGCATTATGATTACTGTCTGGAAGGTACGTACTAAAATCCCCTTATTGTGGATAACCCCGTTAACAGTTTTCCTTCACTACTTATTCATTTATCCTGTGTTCCTTTACATGTTTCAAGTTTTTAATATGAATCTACAAAATAGAAAAAAATTATGAAAAGCTGTGTCCATATTTTTGACTGGTACTTTATCTGAGGGATGCAACTTTAAATATCCAGGCCCTGATACAGAATCAAAAACAGTAAACATTTTACCATGAGACTAGTTCAGGCATTAATACACAAGGGGCAGTTGTAACAACTGAGTGTCATATACTCACATCTCTTTTAGAATAAGAATAATTAAAGGGGTACTCCGGCCCTAGACATCTTACCCCCTATCAAGTGTAGTACCTTTCCTGTTAGTTGGCAGTGTGGAAGACCACCAAGGCAGGATGGGGAACCACACAGAAGGACAGGTGTACCAGAGAAGGCTGTGGAGAGCAGCAGTCATTTCTTATGAGACCTGTTCCTGCTGGATCTGGCCTTAAGGTCTGGGTAGAGTGAAAGCCGAGGTGCACGTGTGCCCTGGGAGTGGTGACCCCAGGGTGCCCAAATTCACTTGGGATTGGCAACCCAATTTGAAGGAAAGCACGTAGCACACACTTTTTCTCTCCCTCTTCTGGGCACTCACCCTTAGTATCCCGGCCTTCCGGGCTAGTATCGGGGAATTTTTACAGATCCGGTTGGATGTCCGGGTAGTATTACACTGCGCTGATCATTTTTTTTTTTTTTTGCCCCTGCGACCATGTTTTGGGTTCTGTTTGTTTATAAGGATTTGGTAGGGTGTGGTAGCCCTTCTGGGTGTCCCTCCTGCTGGTCTCGGGGAGGTGTGTGTGGCCATGAGGTTCCTCACCTCCCTGCTATACCCCGTGGCAACCGTGCTTCAGCAGGATGCCAAACCGGTTTTACTGGTTCCTTGGTGACAACCTGGTTAATGCCTAGTTATCTGCTGGGAACACCTTTGGTCCCTGAGTAGCTTTGGTGAAAGGGGACATTGTTCCTGGAATCTTGCCGATGCCTTTTGGCCCAGAGGCGAAGGGTTTGGTTTGTTGGGGGCCTCTCTCCTATTGGAGAAGGGCTTGCGATAGACCGCATCCTCGTGCATGTTATTTTTGTGTGAACACTTGCACTTTTTTTTTTTACTTGCACTTGGGTGATTTGAGAGCACGTACCTCGGCTCTTTAAGAAAAAAAAAAATAATCTTACCCCCTATCCAAAGGATAGGAGATAAGATGTCTGCTCGCTGGGGTCCCGCCACTGAAGACCCCTGTAATCTCTTATGCAGCACCCCCAATCATAAGCCTCATGGAGCAAAGATCACTCCATGTCTGATGACTCACAATTACGGGGCTGGAGTATCGTGACGTCACGCCTCGCCCCCTCAATGCAAGCCTGTAGAAGGGGGTGTGATGGCCACCATAGACTTGCATTGAGGGGGCGGGGTATGATGTCACAAGGGGGAGGAGTTGTGGTTTCACGATACTCAGGCCCCTTGATCGTGAAACATCAGGCACGGAGCGATCTTCGCTCCGTGAGGCTGATGATAGGGGGTGCTGCATGAGAGATTGTCGGGACCCTCGCGATCAGACATCTTACCCCCTATCCTTTGGATAGGGGATAAGATGTCTAGAGTCGGAGTATTCCTTTAATACAGTTATATAACAGAAACTGGACGAGGCATCACAGTAAATTTGACATTGATGTCACAGTTCATGGATAAGAAACACATTGATAAAAAGGGATCGAGGTCAACATGGGCACAGCAAGACAGTTTTTTTTTTACAGATTTTGTCTAGCATTTCACTGGTAAAACACCTGCATTTCTAAAGTGCATGCACTGACTGGCTGCCTGGTTGTGCCCCCTACAGTACAGGGAGGTATTACATATTCTGTACTACTTTTTACCTGTGCCAGGGATAGCTGCTCCAGGTGAGGGCGGCTCCATGTTACTTTTTTGTGACACTGTGTGTACTGTACAGCAGTGTTTCTCAAGCACGGTCCTCAAGTACCCCATTCAGGTCATGTTTTCTGTATTCTCTTAGTTTTTCATAGGTGATATAATTATGGTCAGTGAATCAGACATCACCACAGTTATATCACCTGTGAAAGATTAAGGAAATCCTGAAAACATGACCTGTTGGGGGAACTTGAGGACAGCGCTTGAGAAACACTGCTGTACAGGACCCTGAAGAAGCTCCTGTCCTCTACATAGACAGTGATTTACAACTTCCAGCAGCTCTTTCTTACTTTTATATGTAAGGACTTGCTTTATCTGTATTATTTATCTTATTTTTGTTTAATTCTCACTTTTTTCTATTTTTGGTTTTACATTTTAAGGGCTTCACAACCAGTTACCAGTTTTCCATAGAGTTATGGTATCAACATACAATGGTTTCAACATACGATGGTTGTACTGGAACAAATTAATATTGTAACTTGAAGGACCACGGTACAAGGAGATGAAGGTCAGGACAAGGTGAAGGTTGTGATGTCTCAAAAGTCAAGAAAGGACAAAAGTAGAGAAATGAGAAGAAGGGAGAGATTCTTGCATGGCGTATTTACTATACTATGTAAAAAGATGTAAGCTGGGAAAAGGTGAGGGCTGTAGGCTACACAGGGTTCTAAGAAGGATAAATAGCAGGAAGGAGGGTTGTACGATGCAGACAAGCCTAAGACAAGATACTGAGCGTTCTATGGTTGGTTGGACAAGATTTCAGATGCAGATAGCTGTGTATTTATATTTTCCAATCATGTAAATCCTTCCCTAATTATCATTATTAAATGAAATATTCAAGAAAAAAAACATTTTATAAGCAAAGCCACGGTTTTGATTTGACTCTGCAGTAAGAAGTAATATTAGCTTTGTGAAATAAAACCTGTTGGGATCTTAATTTGCATAATGATTCCTACGTCGGAAACAAAAGAGGTGGCAGCTTTTGGCAAAAGTGTTCATTATGAGTACAGTTTAATGAATAAGTAGACTCTGCAGCAAATGATGGTAATTGTTTAGCTGAAAAGTGTTCTCTATCTGGAAAAGTGCTACTTTCCCCACTTTTTCTAACGTCTTTTTAATTTAAAGTGTAGGCAGAAAACAAAGCGTACACTGTTATTTGCTGTGCTAAATACAAGGGACGTGTGACTGAGTTGTGTGCTGTTTGTGAAAGTGTGAATCAATGTGTCACAATGAATTTTGTGTTTACCGAAAGATGAAGCCAAATTAGGAACTTGAAAGAGTAAATAATGGTTACAATATAAGGAATGGGTGTAAAGCTACCATCTGGAAGTGCACACATGATGGCTACATGTATCCTAGCACTTTTCTTCTGCTATACAGGGAACTATTCATTGATGTGCAAATCCAGTCATAACAACGGATGTCTGTATTTGCCTTTGCACTAGCATCTGTCTGTCTGTTTGTCTATCTATCTATCCAGGGGCGGACATATAGTCTGTGCAGCCGGTTTAGCTGCACAGGGGCCCAGCGTGAGAGGGGGCACGCCACCTTTTCCAGGGCTGGCACTATCATGGGACCCGGTGGGACCATTGGTCCCAGGTGGCACTTTTTAGGGGCGGCACTTTGCTGGCCCTTTTTTTTTTTTTATTGTTTCTAGTAGGTTCATGGTAGGGCTGGCCCTGCTGCTGCGCCACCAGGATGTCAGTGACGTCACTCGTCAGGCCGCTGCTGTAGTAGTAGTAGCTTTTTCGCTTCTTTTGGTCCTCAAGCGGTATAGGGATATACATGGTCCTATCGTTACATATAAATATGTAGATAGTGTTATGGATATGACAACCTAATGAGGTCTGCAGTAAAATCCGCATAATTCTAGAAAAAGATTTACATATTTAAAAAAAATGCTAGGTAGGAATGTGTGAACTAGCGCATAGTTAATTACCTCAGGATATGCAAATAGAGCCCGATCCATGTGTTATCCAGGTATCCAGTTCTTCCGTGTAATTTTAATGTGATGATGCGATAGGTCATGGTACCGGATCGCTCAGTATTTTAATCATGTTTGTTACAAGATGCATTAGTCTACGATTAAGCCCTGTAAAGGGCGAAACGCGTCAGCCATCTTGATCTGCATGTAACCTGCTGTGGAATAAATAAATACAAGCCTTTTACCCCATACTTTGGTGCCGGACAGAGTTCTTTTCTAGAATAAGGAGTTGCCGGAGGCGGTGCCGGCAGTCCGCTGCACAGGTGTGAGAGGTTTCCGACGCTGGTGAGAGCGGTATCCAAATCCTTTTTAGCTTTATTTCGTGTTCAATTGGCAGCAGAAATGTTGCTCTGTAACCATAACCATAAAATGAAATAAAGCTACTTCACTTATCATGACCTGAGTGCTGCAGCTGCCTTCTACCCTCTGGATCTATCTATCTATCTATCTATCTATCTATCTATCTATCTCATATCTATCCATCCATCCACTCCAGGGAGTGGTACTTTGATTTGATCCAGCCAAGCGATCCTGTCTGTACCTACTCCGCACCTAAATTTGTCAGCAAGGCAGTTTGTACACAAATTCGGACATAAAATACTTTCTAATTTATAAATATATAATTTCTGTGCAGAAAAAATCTTCTAAGTTTTAATCTTCTAGATTGTGTGTATGTCACCCCATTGGTTTTAAATATATATTTATTTACCCTTATATATCAGGGATTACACCAGTATGTATTACATATATTTTTTAGTTTGTTTGTTTTCTTAACTTTGTCTCAATGCCCAGTGTATATATTTTTTTCTGTCTTATCTCTCTCAGGTTTTTATTGTTGTTATGCTAATTTTTTTAAATAATTAACCCTTTCTCTTCATAACAGACTGAAATTCCATTTGGGTGAAGTGCCTTTTTCCTAAAGGTTCTATGGAACTCAATCTAGCCACATTTACTATCCAGTTTGAAGTGTTGTGTATCGGTTCCAATCGCGAGGCTGCTCACCCTGTTTTGATAAAGGCTCCGGTAAAAAAGTAATTCTTTCTGACCCATTTATGCAATCTATCTTGCGGTCTGCTTTTCCTCTTGTTGCCTATAGATTGTAGATCTTGTTGTATCTTTAGGGTATTTTTCCTGTGAAAAGATGAACCCCTGTTCAGGTTGGAAGATCAAATTTTCTTCAAGGATTTCCGTGTATTTGACTCCATTCAAAAGTGTAAGGGGGTAAAAACTCATGCAAGGAACTCTAAGTAGATGATATCATTTACTGACACTGTTAGTTAAAAGAGTACCTGTAATATCTCTCAAAAAAGTTATATGTGACTCAATACCTAATCCTGATCATGTATAATTTTTGTGTCTATCACCTATATTTCTCTCACAAATACCTTCTGTTTCTCACTTGGTTTTTCATCCTGTGCTTTGGAGGGGGGCATGTCTGTCTCTTGTCCTCACTCTGCATGGCTCATCTTTCTCCCTGAGTCTGTTGTGCTGCATCTCTTCATCTAATTACTGCAGGTTGCTCTGTAACCCCTCCTCTCTGTTTTCATACTGCAGTCTGGTAAACAGGACAGGAGTGAGCACAGAGGAGCTAAAAAAGCAGTGACCATTTACGCTACATTACCTTGACCCCTAAGACTGTGAATTGGGGAATAAAATATATTAGGACATTTAACAGTTGCACCATACATTTTAGGCTTTAAATCACAAAAGTTTGTCAAAAAGTTTATAAAACTATAAAATGGGAAAATGAGGGTCCTTTATTTTCTCTTCAGATTGTTTGTGCTCTAGATTAAATGAGGACATGATCATGTTTGTATTGCATGCTTTTTTATATTTACCCTTAAAATCTCTCTACCTTTTAAATAATGCAGAAGTACATTTTTTCTCTAGGATATTACGGTTTTAGAGTGGTGCACAAAAGATTTTGAGGTCATATGTGTCTCTTTTAAATAATTTCACAGTGGATTCAGTGTCAAGATTTTTTATTTAGAACAAAAGCAAAGAAAAACAGATTTATACAAAACTGGTTTTCTTTTGTCTCTTTTAGATAAATGTGCTTCCAAGGATGTGGATATGTCCTGAATTTAGTAACATTTTTACCATTTCTCAGTTCCAATTTTACTATATTTTACTGTACCAAAAATAGTAACATATCAGAATGTATGGTTCTTAGTAAATATTTCCAGCATCCCATTGACTAAAAGTGTCAAGAGAGTAACACCAGGTCCTTATCAGAAAACAGAAGTCAAAGTCAAGGGAGCAGGATGGTCAGAATCCAGGGAAAGCTGAAAGTAGCTAGCTAGTAGGTATGAGTGAAACAAATCTGATAAATCAAAATTCGTTCTGAATTTCAGGAAAAAATTTATTCACAACAAATGTGAATATCGCCATGATTCGGTTGCACAAATCGGTTCATTAAACTCCATTTAGTGCAGCCCAGTTTCAATAGAAGACATCTAAAATGGCAGATCCACATGTGAGGACTAGTGTTGCTCGCGAATATTCGCAATTCGAATATTATTCGCGAATATCGCATATTCGCGAATTTCGCGAATATAGCGCTATATATTCGTAATTACGAATATTCGTATTTTTTTTTTTTTTTTTTTCTTCACAGTACACATCACAGTGATCACCCCTCTCTGCTTCCAGCTTGTGTGGTGTAAAGAAGGCTGTAATACTACTGTGTGAGACTGGCGTGCGAAAATTCGCATATGTGAAAATTAGCATATGCTACTTTTCGCATATGCGAATATTCGCGTATGTTAATTTTGTATTTGCTAATTTTCACATATGTTAATTTTCGCATACGCGAATATTCGCATATGCGAAAATAAAACGAGAATGTGCGAATATTCGCGAATATATGACGAATATTCGTCCATATATTCGCGAATATTCGCGAATTCGAATATGGCCTATGCCGCTCAACACTAGTGAGGACATGGGGCAAGGAGTCCTGGGAAGGCAGGTAGGCAGGATTACCCTTAATCGCATGCAGCATGCAACCTTTCAGCAGCCAGTCACCCCTGTGATGTTACAGCCCTATATAATCAGCAGCCATCAGCCTTTTATTGCAGAGAGAGAGAGAGAGAGGACAGACAGCAGTGTGTGTTGCACAGAAAAGCATTTTTACAGCAGTCATTTACTTCCCAGTCACATCAGTGTTCTATTGCAGAGAGAGAGGGACAGAGAGCAGTGTGTTGCACAGAAAAGCTTTTTTTACTGCAGCAATTCACCTCAAGCCCAAATCCAGCCTAGAAGCACTGATAGGGAAGGGAGTGAGATTGAGAGAGAAAGTGCAATTTTGGGTGTAGTACATAGCAACTGTGTGCTGCAGCACTGGTGAGTACAACAACTGGAAAAGCTAATAGTAGCCAGCCAGTCAAGTGAGCAGAGCACTAAAAGCATATTGTCTTCTATTGAGTGTAACCTGTACGTACATCTAATTGGTGTCCCATTTTGTTCCCGTTAAAGTCTTAAGGGCCTAGATACTGTGAAAGGCCAGCAAAAAGTACACACCTGCTGCTGTTGGAGACAAATACTGTTTTAAATGTACTGGAGCGCATTGTCCTCCCCTCATAAGTGCATACCATATACGTACATCTAAGTGGTGTACTATTTTGTTCCTGTTTAAGTCTTAAGGGCCTAGATACTGTGAAAGGCCAGCCAAAAGTACACACCTGCTGCTGTTCTAGACAAATACTGTTTTAACCCCTTAAGGTTTTTCCGTTTTTGCACTTTCGTTTTTTCCTCCTTACCTTTAAAAAATCATAATTGTTTCAATTTTGCACCTAAAAATCCATATGATGCCTTATTTTTTGCACCACCAATTCCACTTTGTAAAGACATCAGTCATTTTACCCAAAGATCTTCAGCGAAATGGAAAAAAAATAATTGTGCGTCAAAATTGAAGAAAAAACACAGTTGTGTGATTTTGGGGGCTTCCATTTCTACACAGTAAATTTTTAGGTAAAAATTACACCTTCTCTTTATTCTGTAGGTCCATACGATTAAAATTATACCCTACTTATGTAGGTTTGATTTTGTCGTACTTCTGAAAATAACTACATGCAGGGAAAAGTATACGTTTAAAATTGTCATATTCTGATCCCTTTAACTTTTTTATTTTTCCTTAAATGGGGCAGTATGAGGGCTCATTTTTTGCACAGTGATCTGAAGCTTTTAGTGGTACTTTTGATTGGACTTTTTGATAGCTTTTTATTAATTTTTTCATGATATAAAGAGTGACCAAAAATGCGCTATTTTGGACTTTGGAATTTTTTTGTGCGTACGCCATTGACCGTGCGGTTAAATTAATGATATATTTTAATTTAATTTAATTTCATTTGGACATTTCTGCACGTGGCAATACCACATATGTTTATTTTTATTTTTATTGACACTGTTATTTTTTATGGGAAGAGGGGGGGGGGTGATTCAAACTTTTATAAGGGAAGGGGTTAAATGATCTTTATTAACTTTTTTTTTTGCAATGTTATAGCTCCCATAGGGGGGCTATAACACTGCACACACTGATCTTTTACATGATTCTGCTGCTTGACGCGGCGATCAACTTTGAACACCTCGTCTAAAGGGTTAAAAGCTATTAGCCATGGGTCCCAGCCTCTCTGTGGCCCCGCATTATAGAACGGGAGCGGACTCAGGACGTACAGGCATGCCCCGAGTCCTTAAGGGGTTAAGCATAGTGGAGCGTATTGTACTCCCCTCATATACGCACTAAGCATGTCAGGCAGAGAAGTGCCAGGAAGTGCACAGAGGAGTAGCAGAGGCCTAAATTCATCAGGCAGAGGTCGCAGCAGACTAGAGGCAAGTGGCAGCAGGAGTCGCAGCAAGAGACCTGAGCTGCCAGTATCAGCTAACGGTCGTGCTTCAACCAGCAACCCATCTGCCATCATCGATTGGTTAACGGGGTCATCCACTTCATCACAAGTGACATCTGACACCCCCAGTCAACAGTCGGTGGGTTCCTCTGACACAACCCTCAGAAGGCATGGCCGGGGAGCAGTCCCTCTCCTCCCATTGCCTCTGTCCTATGCTGTTCCCTCCCCTAAAGAAGTATCATATGCTGTGGGTTCAACTCCACTATTTAGTGAAGACGATCTACTAAAGAACAGTCAGCAGCTACTGCCCAGCCAAGAACTGGAGGAGACATCCGCCTTTTCCTCCGCTAGGCGGGCAAGTAGTGATGAGGAGAGTGATGTGGGAGGTGGTGTTGCAAGCATTCAGGCTCCCGAAGCAGACACTTTAGAGGAACCTGAGGAGGACATCAGTGACCTGCAGACACAACTCGATGATGATGAAGCTGATCGCACTTGGGAGCTGGGTGCAGAAGGGGCTTCATCATCATCAGGAGAAGAGAGTTGCAGGTTGCCCGTGATGCAGCAACTGAGCCAGAAAGGCGGTAGCATGGTTGGCAGTCAGCATGGTGGCAGAATGTAAACTCTGCAGCCAAACGTGCCTGGGGTAGACCACCTGCTTTGCGGCAGCCTACTTTCTGGGGAGTTAGTAGAAAAGGGGGTTCCTGAAGTTGGTGGCATAAGCAATCAATCACTGCGGACTGTTGGTGGGAAAATCAGCTACTCGGCGGTGTGACAGTTTTTCATCAATCATCTGGAGGATGTTAACCTGGCCACACGCAGAAGGTGAAGCGTGGCCAGGGTCCCAATGTTGGCACAATGGCCCTGCGTCAACATATGCAGTGTTACCATAAAGCGGCCAGGGAGAACCGTGGTTCTGATGTGGTGGTCCAGCCTGCTGCATTACCCAGTGGAACACCACTGCCTTTTTCAGCAAGCCAAAGCTCCACCACCTAAGCCAAAGGGAGCTGTGTGTCATACCCATCTTCTGTCGCTCCAGATGCTCCTGCTCCTCCTACTTCAAGTCAGTCATTCCGCCAGCAACCAATCGACAAAGCCTTGTCCAAGAGAAAACAGTATGCGCCGACTCATCCAACGGCGCAGAAGCTGAATGTGCTCCTGTCCAAGTTGCTGGTGCTGCAGTCCCTCCCTTTTCAAGTGGTGGACTCTGCACCTTTCAGAGAACTGATGGCTTGTGCCGAGCCGAGATGGAGAGTCCCAAGCCGTCATTTCTTTGCAAAGAAGGCAGTACCAGCCCTGCACAATTTTGTGGAACAGAAGGTGGGCCAGTCCTTGAGCCTGTCGGTGTGTACCAAAGTGCACGGCAGTGCCGATATGTGGAGCTGTAACTATGGTCAGGGAAAATACATGTCCTTTACGGCCCACTGGGTGAATGTGGTTCCTGCACAGCCACAACAGCAACTTGAACAGGTCACGCCACTTCCGCCTCCACGCTCTCAGGCCGTTGGTCCTGCGAAAGTTTACGACTCCACCTCCTCACCCTCCACCGTGTCCTCAGCCTCCACTGCATGGACAAGTCTCAGTGCCCCTCCAGCATACCATGAGTGCAGGGCACCACGGTGTCACACTGTTCTTTACATGGTTTGCCTTGGCGAATGGAGTCACATGGGAGGAACTGCTAAAAGTCGTTCATCAAAGAATTGAATCATGGCTTACTCCACGAAAAAAGTGGAAATGGGAACCATTATGACCGACAACAGGAAGAACATCTTGTCTGCACTGTGACAAGGAAGACTGAGACATGCGCCCTGCATGGCACACATGTTCAAGCTGGTTGTCAATCGGTTCCTGAAGTGTTCCCCCCATCTGCAAGATATTCTAACAATTGGAAGGAAACTTTGCATGAACTTCAGCCACTGGTACACTGCAAAGCACACCCTCCTTGAGCTGCAGAATCAGAACAGCATCCCTCAACATAGTCTGACTTTCAACATTTCCACACGTTGGAATTCTACCCTCCATATGTTGGAACAAATATACGAACAGAGAAAAGCCATGACCAATTTTTTGATGATCCAAGCGGATAGGGGGACTCCCCTGTGTAACTTCAATGTCAACCAGTGGCAGCTCCTACGTGACACCTGCCGTTTGCTCAGGCCTTTTGAGGAAGCCACATTATTAGCCAGTCGCCAGGATTACGGGATGAACAATGTCATTCCACTACTTAATCTACTACAACACATGTTGGAAACAATGGCTGGTCAGGGCACTGGAGACATGTCGCCTACATCTCACTGCCACATGAGCCCTGAGGGGGCTGAACTGGAGGGGGAGGGGGAGAAGGAGGGGGAGGGGCACAGTGGAGCACAGTTTAGGTTTCGCAAGATGGGCTGTTTTTCTAGTCATCTGACAGGAGAGGAGGAGCAGGAGCAGCTAGACAAGCTAGAGGGTTATGAGGAAGGTGAGAAAGAGGACCTAGACACACCGTGGTAGTAGGCAGTGGAGATGGAGGCAGGAAGTCCCTCTGAGTCACTTGCAAAAATGGCACAATGCATGCTCAGTTGCTTGCGTAGTGAATGCCAAATCGTTACCGTTTGGCAGTGGGATGACCTCTGGCTCTCCAACTTATTGGACCCTTGCTACCGGCACAAAATGGGAGGACAAACTGACCTACTACAGAGACATCCTATGTAGTCAGTTGGTGGATGCCTATCTGCGCCATCGTCCATCCTCCCACAGGTCTGACTCGGGGTGCCCTCTGCGCTCACCTTCCACTGCCATGGCTGCTGGGGAGGGGTGGGGTGGTAGGAGCAGTACCAGCTCCATCAGCAGCAGCCTAAGTCTACAGTCGCTGATGAGTAGCTTTCTTCACTCTCATAGTGAAGCAACTCATCAGCAGCAGGTTGACCTGGAGCAGGACCTGAACCAGCAGGTGGTGGCATACCTTGACATGACCATGCCAACTCACCTTGAAGATCCCCTGGACTTCTGGGCAGCCAAACTTGATTTGTGGCAGCAAATAGCAGAGTTTCCTCTGGAAAAGCCATCCTGCCTGGCCAGTAGTGTGTTTAGTGCTGCGGGGGCCATAATGACCCCAAGGAGAACTTGTCTGTCCACAAAAAATGTGGATAGACTGACCTTTTTGAAGATGAATCAGGCATGAATCAGCCAGGATTTCCACCGACCAATGCATGATGCATCAGAGTAGATTGACCATGGTGCCACACCAACACTTCACAAATATGGATAGTGCTAAACATATTTAAGGCACTGCTCCCCAGTTACAGACAGTAATACAGAAGTATTGAGTATTAAGTATATGCATTACATAAAACTTAACTTGTAAGGGCCTACTCTTGCCCTATTAATTCCCTTCTTGGCAAATGGTATTCACCTCAAAATGGGCGTCCTTACACAGGAACTTCTCCCTATTTCCCCCTACAAACACTGTCATTTCCCAGTGTTTTTAGATGGAAATAGAGAGAGTTTCCTGTGTGGGGCCGTCCTTTTTAGGGTGAGTAACACTTGCCAAGAAGGCAATTAATAGGGGGAGAGTAGGGCCTTACAGAGGCAGTGTTTGTAGGTGGAAATAGGGAGAGGTTCATGTGTGGGGCTCCCCTTTTTAGGGCGTGTAACACTTGCCAAGAAGGGAATTAATAATGCAAGAGTAGGGCCTTACAAAGGAAGTTTTTACCCCCACCAGTTACAATGGACCATACGTTTTTACCTTCCATCTTTTAGAGGTCTTTGCATCACATCAATACTTGGTGGCGTAGGTGGCACATGGTGTTTTTTCTTGCACACCATTCCTTTTGTTTGATTTTAAAAAAATAATTTGGGTCCATATATTTTATCCTAAGAATATTATTAAAAATTAAGTTTTATGTAATGCATATCCTCAATACTTACTTATGCACACTAACACTTTTACAATGAGACTGTTTTCTTCTGCTTACATGCCTCAGCTACTATTCTGATCCTGCCACCCGCCTGATGCCACACATCTGATGCCAAGTTCTCTTTTTTTCCCCCACCTTCGTCACTGTGTACCGGTATTGCCCCCCACCGCACCACTCTGTCACCGGGTCACAGATGCCTCCTCAAGGCTGTCTTATTCTGCCACCATATGTTCTCCTCATGCTGATGCCAGCTCCAAGCTGTCTCATACTGCCACCATATGTTCTCCTCATCCTGCTGCCACCTCCAGGCTGTGTTATTCAGCCACTATATATCCTCCTCATGCTGCCGCAAACCCCAGGCTGTGTTATTCAGCCACTATATGCTGCCGCCAACTCCAGGCTTTGTCATTCAGCCACTATATGGTCTCCTCATGCTGCCATCACCGCTACACTATTTCATTCAGCCACTATATGGTCTCCTCATGCTTCCGCCACCTTCAGGCTGTGTCATTCAGCCACTATATGTTCTCCTCATGATGCGGCAAACCCCAGGCTGTGTCATTCAACCACTTTATACTGCGACCAACTCCAGGCTGTGTCATTCAGCCACTATATGCTGCCGTCAACTCCAGGCTGTGTCATTCAGCCACTATGTGGTCTCCTCATGCTGCCGCCAACTCCAGGCTGCGTCATTCAGCCACTATATGTTCTCCTTATGCTACCGCCACCTACACGCTGTCATTCAGCCACTATATGGTCTCCTCATGCTGGCGCCACCTCCATGCTGTGTCATTCAGCCACTATATGGTCTCCTCATACTGATTCCACCTCCAGGCTCTGTCATTGTGCCGCTCTTCGACAGTGATTCTAATAGCAATGCCCCTGATCTGCATGTCATACTGAATAACAGTATTATTTCACTAACTCAGTACACACCCTATGTGTGGTACAGCAAGCCAAAGTGCTCTACACCTCTTTTGAGGCTCTCTGTAGGCCAGACATAGCCTTTTTTTAATAGCGATTCACTGCAAATAAATTCGGACCGAAACAAATTTTTTTTTTTTGGGGGGGGGGGGGGGGGGGGAATTCAGCTAATTGGCTGAATCAATTTTTTTTTTTTTATTCGCTCATCTCTACTAGCTAGGCTAGCAAGAAGACCCATCATGAGTGCGGCAGCAGTGTTGCTGCTGGTTTATATATGCCACCTCAGGAGGTGTGAGAGTTCCAATCAAACTCTCACAGATAATGTTTTCCTTTCTGCAGAAAGAAAAATTCCCATATGTGAGAGGTCATTTGGAGAGTGTGGGAGCCCCAGCAAGGAAGGACGTAATCCAAAGGCTAAGGAGATTTGTATCTGTTACCAAGTGCATTTTTGGGTTATTGATATATACATTGTACCTGCTTTTGTTTTAATCATAAAGTTACAAACAATGTGAAAGAAACAACTTGATATTGAAGGCCAAGATAACAGATTACATAGGATACTGTGGTTTTTGCTGATGTGGGGGTGGATTGTGTGGCAAGCCTTGTGGGGTGTAGGGTTGTTAGGGTGTTGCTGTTCGGGATGATAAAGGGCGCTGTTAACCCTTGTCACCTGTGACACCAGGGGGAGGGTTAAATGCTGTATTCTTGATAGGCCTATTGCCACCCTTCCCAAGAGCAATAGGTGATACAGAAATAAAGGATTGTCCACAACCACTGTTAACTGAACACTTGCAGGAACTTTTAGTGAAGAATTTCTGTACATGCAGCAATAGTAACAGTCTCTATGCATATAGCTGAGCAGCGATTGAGAGTTGGTTGAGATCAGATATGCTCAATTTAGCTTCTTAGGGATTTTGTAGCATAGATCCGCTGGATTTAGGGGTGCGTTTAGGTCCAGTGATCTTGCGGTGAGTAGCAGAGAATTTCTTAGTCTATCCGCTATGTTAGAGGCCGAGGCCGCAAGGCTTTGGCCTAGTAAATCATCTTGTAAGTTGCGGAGGTCCTACCTCACCAGAGTCAACAACCCAAGAGAGGGATCAAGATGGCACAGGTCCCTTATATGGGCAGGGGCTGGCCGTTTTGGATTGGTCCATAACAACTGACACTCACCGTTACATTGCATTGTGGGTGAACACGTCATGGGAACCTCCAAAGGTCCTGTAGCAAAACCATAGAGTTCTAACCTAATCACGTGACCCGCAGGTCCTGCCACGCTTGAATAGGTAGGCAATTAAATATATACATATATCTATACTTATATTTATAAGAACTTCTATACAATAACAGACTATCTGAGGAGTGACAAGGGGATAACTATAGGAGAGGGACCCCGACATTCCTAGGGACTCTGACTATGGGGACCTCTACAAAGGTAACGTATAAAATACGGTACTGGGACACCACACTGGCATTTCTATTTATTACATTGACAGTTTGCATACATTTCTTCATCAGTTAATTAATCCATAACAATTTAGGAAGGCTTTTTACACCATGTGCATTGGCTACATCAGAAGGATATGTTTGAATCTCGTGGCATACACCTAAAAATAAAATTGATTTGTTTTGGGATATTTTTTGACAGGTTTAAATCTGGTTTCCTTTTTCTGTATTGAATAACATTGGTTGCTATACTATTCAATACATTACAGAAAAGAAACTTTAAAAAACTACAGTATATATACATTTTTATAATGTGAGCTAAAAGCATATTTGAAGATGCACTCTGATTTTTTTCTTTCTTTTTTTGCTTTGGCTATATGGTGCAGCATAGGTTGTTATTAAAGAATAATGTAGAGGTTCTTGTACATGCCTTGTGCCTTTATTTGCACAGTTTGGATAAAATATCACCATTTGTGCCATGCCGTTAGGAAAAATCACTACCAAAATAGAAAAAAAATTGTCAAAAAACAGTGTGTGAACTCAGTGGAGTTAGTACCATTATAAATCCTGATCCCATAAAGATAGCAGATATAGCTGGGAGGGAAGGGGTGGGGAGGTTCTAAGAGGTAGTAGGAGGGGACAGGGCTGGCCCTACAATGGGTCCCGCTGGGTTCATTGGACCCAGGCGGCACCTTTACAGGGGCAGCACATTGCCGCCCTGAGACAGTGGCCTTACTAGGGGTGTGTGGACCGCATCTGTTGACAGTCCCCCAAGTGGGGTGATCTCACCAAGCAGGAAGTAATCCCACAATGGTGTTACCCCAGCAACGCTTCACTGCCTTAGCATCCACAGAGGCAGTAAGTCACTAGAATGGGGAAGCGAGAGCTGTCAGCTTCCGCTCCACCATTCACTCTCACACGCTGTCAGCACTTCATGCTTGCAGTGTGTGAGCCGTTGGGACGTAATCCTTTGGCAGGTCCAGTGCGATGATGTCACATCCATGCCTGCCCATAGATCCTGTCCCTGCTTGTGCGAATGTGGATTACTGTATGTGAGTATTATTGTTTTTTATTTTTTTTTACACTATAACCATTTGGGTGACACAGGGGGATTATAACAACTAAGTGGGCACAGGACAGGGGGTATTATTTGTGAGGCACACAGACATTATATGTGAAGGGCACAGGACAGGGAGCATTATATGTAAAAGGCACAGGACAGGGGGCATTATATGTGGGGGCACATGACAGGAGGCATTATATGTGAGGGGCACATGACAGGGGACATTATACGTGAGGGGCACATGACAGGGACCATTTGGGTTATGCTGATGTTGAAGGATGGGGGCATTATTTTTATGTGGGGCACAGGGCAGAGGCATTATTATGTGGGGGCACAGGACAGGGGTCCTCATTATTATGTAGCATTATTTGTCCTCCTGATATGAGATATGAAATGGCATGGTCCTTTTTTTTTAGGGGGGGGGGGGGGCAGCATTTCACTCTTGGACCAAGGCAGCACAATGTCTTGGGCCAGCCCTGGGAGAGGATCTGGTGATGATGTAATTCTATCGTTCACAGGAAGTCAGAACCCGGAACTGACATTCTGTTCTGACACATTATGCACTGGAAGGTTTAGAATGTCAGACTGGTGATCACATGACCAAGTTACAGTATAGTAATAAAACGCATAGATACAGCTGCACTGGAAATGGTATTATATGGCTAGTGATAGTGAGTGTGCATGATATCGGTAAAAAAATAAAGAACCCCAGAGTGTTTAGTGTTTATTTAACAATTTACTCTACAGTTGCATATTATTATTATTATTATTTTTTTTAATACAGTTTATATATATATATATATATATATATATATATATATATATATATATACATACAGTCAATCCAGGGGTCCTAAAAGGTACTACATAGTCTATTATGTCTACCTTGTTCAGCTAGAAGTTAATTGGACCTGATAAAGGCAGCCATAGACAATAAATGGTTGTCACCAAATAGTAATGTACATGGATGTTATCATTGCTGATGCCCCAATAACATCTAAAGCAGTGTTTCCCAAACGTGGTCCTCAAGCTCCCCCAACAGGTCATGTTTTCTGGATTTCCTTAGTCTTTCACAGGTGATATGACTGTGGTGATGCCTGATTCACTGACCATAATCATATCACCTGTGAAAGACTAAGGAAATCCAGACAACATGACCTGTTGGGGGTGCTTGAGGACCGCGTTTGGTAAACACTGATCTAAAGTAAGCTTAGCCCCACATTTTTGGGTCTGCTTGGCACACTAGGCTTGATAAAACCATTGTGGGTGCTGCTCATAAAAGTTTATGGTCAGTTTAAAGGGGAATTGCAGTACTTAATTATTCATCTTCTATTCACAGAATAGGGGATAAGTGTCTGATCACAGAGGGTCCAATTTCTGGGACCCTCCGCGATCTCTTGCCCAGTGACTCAAATCTTCTCATGCACGGAGTGCCCACAGAGCGGTGGTTGGCATTCTCACATCATGCATCTCTATGGGAGAGCCTAAGATACAGAGCTCGTGTATCACTGGCTCTCCCATAGAGATGCATGGAGGGGGGCGTGTCAACTACTGCTCCGTATGGTGACTGTCAGCACCCTGTGCATGGAGTGATGGGCCCTCCATACATGAGGAGTGCCGGGGTGCAGAGCAGGAAATTGTGGGGAGTCCCAGCAATTGGACCCCCTGCAATCAGACACTTGGATAGAGGATAAGTAGTTAAGTATTGGAATTCCCTTAAAATGCTTGCTAAACTTGGGTGAACACTGAATCTATTTCTGAAAATGTCTACAGAAAAAAATTGATGGATTAAAGATCATATGCCTATATGGCAGGAAAAGGAAAGGAAACAGCATACTAGACTATAAATAAATGATGGAAAAGTCATTGGAAAAATACAAATGTCAGTAAGCCAAAGTACATCCAGCTAAAACTTTAGTAATACACCTATCTTGATGGATGCCAAGAAGAAGACAGTGAGGTGTGTTGGTGATGTGCCTACCAAGGAATGCCGATGACTCAGCAATGTAGAGCATCATCAATTACTTCTCCTTGTCAGGTCTTGGTTTATGTTGAAGTTATTGCAAACAGATTAACAGGAAGACATGAAGGGATCATTCTTCACAAGGTGCGTTTATATATCTATCACTCTCCCAGCACTGACATGAGTTTCCACAATTTATCCTAAAAGAACCAAGAAAAATATTGCAAAAAAAAAAAAGATATTAAGATACACTTTTCAGGAGAGGAAAATATAACATATTATTGCAAATGTATATTTAATGAGTGTTATTCCAAGACTAAGATAACTTTCTCTCTATTACTTTGTTTGGGTAGAAAGCTATCAGTCAGCAGCAGGTGGGTGGGGGTGCCTGAATATCACGAATACATCAGACTCCTATGTCACACTGCTGATATCTCACTGCAAAAAGGCTACACAATGACTTTGGTCACACAACACGAAGATCACGATGCGGCATGCAACATTGCATCTAATGACTGTCAATGTGGTTGCGTTACGATGAGGTACAATGCAAATGTAATGCACAATTTACCCCAAAATGCAACTTTGATGGATTTTTTGTTTTAACAGCCATATCTCAATAGTAATTATTAGCTTCAAGTAGAAGGAAAATGCAGTCGTCACTATCTCAGCTTAGCCCACAGTACAGTATACTGAATGTATCAAAACCCCAATCCCAGTGGTGTTCAATTGCTAATCTTAGTCCAAAGAGTCAGAAAAACAAATAATTTTAATAAGAAATATGCCATAGTGTGGCACTAGTTCTAAAACAGTTCCTTTATTGCACCAATAAGGTCATTACATGCAGTGGTCAGGCAACAGCTGTTTCACGCACAAAACACTTTCTCAATGCCTTGGACGTGAAAGGTCAAAAGGAAGTGCTTTGTGCATGAAACAGCCATCATCTGACCATTGTGTGGAGTTCTTATAATGAAGGAACTGTTTTTATGATGAGTGCCACACTGCAGATTCTTTTTTTATATTAAACTTGTATGACAGGAAGACAAGCTGAATATATATTTTGTTCAATATCCTGTTATAGCCATTTTATATTCCCTCCCCAATATCCACACCTGTCCGCTACCCATTAGGTTGCAGGTATAGGATCCCTAAATGAAAATAGGTCAGCATGGGTAGACACATTTCTGAAACCCCTTATCCCAGAGATACCTCGAATTATCCAAGACACAAAACATTTATGTAGCATGTTGGATCATGCTGAGTGGAGGCAGGGCATGTTGTTGGTGACAACTGATGTGATTTCCCTTTGAGATGGTCTGAGATGGTTTCTTGCCACCTACTCTACTCACTCCCGATGAGCTGCAGGAATATATACTAACTGATTATATTTTAACACACCATAATTCTATGTTTGAAGGTTTGTATTTCCAGATTGGCAGCAGAATCTTCTGTCACTAGTAAACAAATACATAGGTTGGTAGAAAAAGACATACCTTTTCTCACCTGATGGCCCACGCAGGGACAGTTTTCTATATTATATGGTTATATAGAAGACCTGCATCTTGTGTGGGAAACACCAATGGACCCCTTTTTGCATTATTTCAATGACAATTCTTTTGATCTCTCATTTACAATGTCTGTACGTACAACCAAGTCCTTTATAGATTTGAATTTATGCGGAGATGTTGGCATGGGACATCTCATTATCACTACCTATTTTAAGGAGACATCTGTTCATTCCACGGTCGATGTGATATCATGTCATCCAATTCACATTATAAAGAATCTTTCCATTGTTGAGGCTATATGAAACCAACCTAAATGTACGTTAACTTCTGACTTTAATCATGAAATGGATGATATTTAAACCAGGCTGACTCAGATGGGATATCCCAGCTGGACCATAACTCGTGTTAATGCCATTGTATCATGTAAAAACAGACAGAACCTCATAAAATCTTCTAGAAGGAGACAAGGTCAGATGATATTGAAACCACCATTTGCAGTATTATTTGTATATGTATTCATCTTATATAATCAGGTCCATCTTTGAAAAAGGCATGAAAAAAGGTGAGCAAAAAATGGCACGACCATGGGTCACTGAGTGTCACCCAGCTTGTTCAGTAGTAAATCTTAATCTATATGTCATGACCGACCAGAGGACAGGGAGAGTGAGCCTAAAACATCTCTCCCTGCCTACTTGCCCATCCATCCTAAACGATGGATCAACAACTGGGCACGGTCCCTTCCTGTACTAAAGTGCAGTGGCGTAAAAACACATAATATACATAGTCAATCACAGGCCAGAACAGAAGCAGAGAAGAATATAGTGAATCAACAAACAGTTCATAAATCGAATATCAGATAAATGGCAGGCATGATAAAATGAACAAGACTAGGCATGATATGAGTATACAGCAGAATGCAGGAGAAGAAGGGGATAAACAGAAGAACTAAGAGCCAAAACACTAAACTGAACAGGTAAGTTACTAAGAACTATCACAAGCAGGTACAAGTACAAAGGACAAAGATCAGATAAACCAAACAGGATATAAATATAGGACACTGTTCACACTGGGACACAGAACCTACAAACTGGACTCTAAGGTTTTGTGGATATATATATTTTGATATATTTAATGTAATGCATATACATTTCTATCTCAAATACCCACAATGGAGAAGCACTGCGAATGGGAAAGAGCCTGGATTTTTGATCCGTCTAGGTGCACAGCTCCAGGACCAGACCAGGGTCCCAAAGTCAGTATAAAAAAAAGGGGGGGGGGAGGGGTCCCTCCAGTTGAAAGTGAAAAATCAGTTGGTGTTTATTCACACATCTATAAAAACATGCAACATTTCAGAATACCATTAGAGTCTTTCTCAAGCCAAAACATTGCATGTTGTACACATGTGTGAATAAACACCAACTGATTTTCACTTTCAACAGGAGTGCAGTTTCTGCCTTTTTTTTTTAAATACATTTCTATCTCATTATTCTTGGTCTTACTGTGCATTTATTTTCTTCGAAGTTAAGCCCAGTTGTTTGGCACGTAAGGGGTTAATGTAATGGCTCAGTTGTTTTCACCTGTTTTGTCATATTACTCCTATTCAAGAAGATAGAATCTCTGTATTTTTAGTATGTTTAAGGGTGGTACAAACCATTATTCTGTAATGCCCCACCTGTATCTATGACCTTTATCATTGATTTTTATGAAGTAAAGGGATTCATTCACTGCATTTATCCTGCACTTTCCTTCAAGTGTTTACTCTGGGAACTGCCCATCATCATCCATAATGCAGGGAGACTACACTTGGGTAAGCTGACAAGTCACACAAATATTCTAGTAATTTGACTTAGGTGTGATTTGCTGTTGTTTGTAGCTCTAGACTAACCTGTAAAGTTCTACAGATTTACTGTGTTTGGTTAAAATTAAGGGGGTTAAAAAAATGTATCCACAGGATAGGGGAAGTCTGATAACGGGTGGGGGAACTGGCTCCCACCTTCCAAGACTTACTGGTCTCTGCCGTCACAACCTGCTCAGCCAATTACCCGTCTTATAAGGTGGTGACTGGAACACTCCATGGGATAAATTGGGATCCATTCTGAAAATGCCTGGCATCACTTTTAGTGCAAAAATAACCACAATTTCACCACAACACTTTCAAACCCCCCACCACCTCCAATGTGTTTTTTTCATGATCACAAGGCTGCTATAGAATGTTCTAAGTTTCAAAAAACAGATAATACATTATGTATTTTAATACATTTTGTTTTCACATTGAAGTAAGACTCCATGGCAACAAAGCATCGCCTGAAGGTCAGTATCACATCACAAGATTGATCGCACCATGATCTCAATGTTTCCCTACAAGAAAAAATATCTATAAACAGCCTTTTCCATAGGGAAATACTGAGGATGCATCACAAGTAGCCCCACAGTTTTATTGCTATGCACAGTAAGCCCCATGTCAGCACAGAGCCTTTGCTTTATTTCCTTTACATAATAAAAATCACATTTTAAAAATCTTAAAAAATTTCAAAGACTTCCATCCACCAGGAACGCACACACTACCCAAAATTTTCCTTCCTGTCATTCATTGTGCGAAAAAAAAAAAAGTTTTTTAGTTCTTTTACCAAAATGATGATATTAGGGGTTAGTAGTTTTACAATTAGTTTTGATGTATATTTTCTTACACATAAGCTGTATAATAGTAACACACATCCATGTGTAGGGCAAAAGTGTCTCATTGTCAGACATCAAATGGCTTACTGTGTAACCAGCTAGGTTATGATTTGTCTCATTGGGACTTCTCTGACTTGTATGAAAGGTGGTTTATGTTCATTTTGACTTGAGATAAATCATGTCTGTCATTTTGCCCATCATCTTTATGCAAGAAATACAAGCAATGTGCACAAAACCTGATGGGTCCATCTCCACTGGATGAACAGAAATGTCACCATTCATTTACCTGTGTGCCGCTGCTGACGGTGTAATCCCTGGAATGAAGGGATTGAATAGTGATGTCTAAATGAAGCCATCTCCCCAGTTATCATACATACAATCTGCTTGTAATATTATAACATTATAATATTATTATCTCACAATAGAAGAAGTCAAATATTGGTTTGAAGATCCACATGACACACATCTTAAATACTTTCATATCATTGGATAAGAGAAACTGGTTCCTAGGTTCACATATTAATCCCTTATAGTGTACCTGTCATCAACAAAAACTTTTTATATAATGTAGATAATAACATTATATGTATTTTTTTGTCCCTGAATTGTGTGTGTCTCTGTGAAGAGTCCAAATACAGGAAGTGTGGGTGGAACGAGCAGGGCTCTGTACACTGAGGACAAGCAGGGCTCTGTACAGTGAGGACAAGCAGGGCTCTGTACACTGAGGACAAGCAGGGCTCTGTGCAGTGAGGACAAGCAGGGCTCTGTACACTGAGGACAATAAGGGCTCTGTACACTGAGGACAAGCAGGGCTCTGTGCAGTGAGGCAAGCAGGGCTATGTGCAGTGAGGACAAGCAGGGCTCTGTGCAGTGAGAACAACCAGGGCTCTGTGCAGTGAGGACAAGCAGGTACTGTGCAGTGAGGACAAGCAGGGCTCTGTACAGTGAGGGCAAGCAGGGCTCTGTGCAGTGAGGGCAAAGAGGGCTCTGTGCAGTGAGGAAAAGCAGGGCTCTGTGCAGTGAGGAAAGGCAGAGCTCTGGGCAGTGAGGACAAGCAGGTATTGTGCAGTGAGGACAAGCAGGGCTCTGTGCACTGAGAACAAGAAGGGCTCTAAGTACTGAGAACAATCAAGGCTTTGTGCACTGAGGACAAGCAGGGCTCTCTACACTGTGGACAAGCAGGGCTCTGTGCAGTGTGGATAAGTAGGGCTCTGTGCACTGAGGACAAGCAGGACTGTTACAAGTGGCTCCGTGGCCAGACTTGCTGGCCACAGGCGCACTTCTACCCCACCACCCCGTGCTGTCTCCCGCATGGGCGGCACTGCTGTCTCCTTACCGGGCTCTGCCTGCAGTCTCCCGGCTGGTTGACATACTCCCCGTTGCATTCCCGTCTCCACTGTGTTTTCTCACTGCTGGTGCATGCGTCCCCGCTTCCTAGGGCGCGCCCATGCCGGCTCTCTGAGATTTAAAGGCCAGCGCACCAATAATTGGGTGCTGACCCTATAGGTAATTCTCACTTCCCCTTGACCCCTGCCGGATCTTTGTTGCCTAGTTGCCTGAGAGAAAGTGTTTTCCTGTGTCTTGCCTCACCATGTATCTGACCCTTGCTACGTATTCTGACCTTGCTCCTGTGCCGCCTGCCTTCTGACCTTCTTGCTACGTGATCAGACCTTTCTTCTTTGCCGCCTGCCCTGACCTCCTGCCAGTCTTGACTACATCTGTGACTCTACCTTCCTGTGCCATGTTATTCCTCGGCTGCCTGAGGGGACAAGTCGTACCAGGAGTAGCGGCCTGGGTGCCACCTGCCGCAGCAAGTCCACCCCACTTTGCAGCTGTTGCTGCAGCTGTCTGGTGAAAACCAGTGGCACCTTAGACTCCACTCCCTGGTACGGCCCACACCATCATCCCCACATGTCAGTGGATCACCCTTACCACAGCCCTTGCAGTAAGATCCGGCCATGGATACCGCAGGGGTGCCTCTGCCGGATGTTCAATCTTCTATTGTGGCCAAGCGGTCCCAGCAAATTGTGCAACAAGTGCAGCAGTTAAATCCACTGTCCACAATGATTCAGCAGCTCCTTACAGTCCAACAGCAGCAGCAACAACAGCAGCAACTGCCGCAACCAGCTCTAGTGATTCCTCTGGTGCCTTCACCGTCCCTCGGTCCCAAACTTTGTTTATCTCTGCCGACGAAGTATGAAGGAGACCCTAAATTGTGCAGGGGATTCGTGACCCAGTGCTCCATGCATGTCAAACTGATGGCCGATCAGTTTCTGACAGAGAGTGCCAAAGTGGCCTTCATGGTTAGTCTGCTTTCTGGCAAGGCTCTGGCCTGGGCCACTACTCTCTGGGACGGAAGCGACCCGCTGACTACTAATCTGCAAACTTTCCTTGCTGAATTCTGCAGCATCTTTGAGAGCCTGCTCAGTCTTCCTCTGCAGAAACTACGCTTCTGAACCTCCGCTAAGGGGTTTCTTCTGTTGGTGAGTATGCAATCAAATTTCGTACCCTGGCTTCAGAACTTGATTGGAATAATGCAGCCCTTTGTGCCACCTTCAAAAAGGGTCCTTCCAGCAGGGTCAAAGATGCTCTGGCCGCACGGGATCCTCCTTCTACCTTGAGTGAGCTCATTCTCCTGTCCATTATAATTAATGTGCCCTTTGCCGAGAGGCAAGAGGAAATTCGTCTCAAGCGCGAACCTGCTCGAACTCGTCGTTTCCCTTGACTGGCACTGGTGTTCCAGCGGACTCCTCTGTCATCTGTCATACTTTCTGCTGTAGAAGATATGCAAGTGGACCGCGCTCATCTGTCACAGCATGAGAGGTCCCGCCGACGTGAGGAAAATCTTTGCCTTTATTGTGCCAGTCTGGAACATTTCCTCAAAGACTGTCCTCTTCGTCCTCCTCGTCCAGGAAACGCACACACCTAGGGCACGTTGGAGAGGCGTCCCTAGGTGTGAATATCTCCTCTCCTTGTTTGTCTATGCTGGCCCAAATCTACACCTCTTCTGGGACTTTGTTTCAAGCCTCTGCTTTTTTGGACTCTGGTTCTGCAAGGAATTTCATCAATGCCTCCCTGGTCCACAAATATCATCTTCCAGTGTCTTGGCTCTGCAAACCCCTATACATTTCCTCCATCAACAGTGAAAGTTTGAACTTTGCGGTACAATACCGCACGGATCCTCTGGCCATGTGCGTTGGGGTTTTACACAAGGAGAAGATAATGTTCTATGTGGTTCCTTACTGTACTTCTGCAATTCTCTTGGGTTTACCTTGGTTGCAACTTCACACACCTGTTCTCAATTGGCAAACAGGAGAAATTTCTCACTGGGGTTAAGGCTGAAACACTGTCAGTTGGCGCCACAATTGAAGCGCTCTTTTCCTTCACCTTCTCTGCCAGATCTGCCCTCTTTTTATCAGGACTTTGCTGAAGTGTTTTGCGAGAAACAGGCCGAAAGTGTTCCTCCACATCGACCCTATGATTGTCCTATTAAGCTTCTGCCTGGCACTACACCTCCCCGGGGAAGAATCTTGATGCCAGAAACTCAAGCTATGTCTCTGTATATTAAGGAGAGCATCCAGAGAGGTTTTATCCAGAAATCCTCCTCTCCTGCTGGAGCTGGATTCTTTTTTGTGGGGAAGAAGGGCGGCACTCTTTGCCCTTGCATTGACTACCTTGGTCTCAATTAAATTACCATCAAGAATCTGTATCCTTTACCTCTCATTTCTGAGCTCTTTGACCATCTGTGGGGCGCCAAGTCATCACCAAATTCGACATGCGAGGAGCATATAATTTAATAAGGATTTGAGAGGGAGATGAGTGGAATAATACACATGATGGACAATTTGAGTACTTAGTGATGCCGTTTGGACTCTGTAACGCCATGGCTGTCTTCCGGGCATGTGTAAATGACATCTTCCGGAATCTTCTTTACACGTGTGTCGTGGTTTATCTTTATGACATCTTGATCTTCTCTCCCAACTTGGAGGTGCATCACACTCATGTGCGCTAGGTCTTACGTCGCCTGCAGAATAATCATCTTTATGCCAAACTCGAGAAATGTCTCTTTGAAAAGACAAGTCTTCTGTTTCATGGGTTACATTGTCTCTAGCCAAAGCCTCCAGATGGATCCAGTCAAATTGTCTGCGGTACTCAATTGGCCGCGACCTTCTAGCCTTCGGGCCATATAATGTTTTCTTGGATTCACCATTTATTATAGACAATTCATTCCACATTTCTCCTTTTTGATTGCTCCGATTGTGGCTCTCACCAAGAAAAACTGTAATTCCAAGTCTTGGTCCACAGAAGCAGAAAGTTATTTTACCCAATTGAAGTCTGCCTTCGCTTTTGCACCTGTTCTGTCTAGACCCGACCCAGAAAAGCAGTTTTATCTAGAAGTCGATGCCTCATCAGTAGGAGCCGGCGCCATCTTAACTCGAAAGTCCTCTAGGGGTAAGATGGTAACTTGTGGTTTATTTTCTAAGACATTCTCGCCTGCTGAGAGGAACAATTCTATTGTAGACCGGAAACTCTTGGCCATTAAGCTTACTTTAGGTGAGTGGCGTCGCTAATTGGAAGGATCTACTCACCCTGTCCGTATCTACACGGACCATAAAAATCTTTTATATCTTCAGTCTGCACAGCATCTTAACCCTCAAACCCCCCGAAATGCGTTATGCCATCCCAACATCGTACCCCAACAAGTTTATACCAACTACCAACATCTATTCAACATTTGCAACAGCTGGAAGCCCTCCAGTTGGTTACCACTGTAGCGCCCGCAGCACATCATTTACATGAGGATAATGGCTACCACTCCCGTACCACCGAGCTCTCACCGCTATCTCCAACTGAAGCCTCCCAGTCACGGACACCATCCTCTGATGGGCCGGATGCAGTCTATGTCAGCAGAGAACTGCAAGGAAGCCAGGAGACATCATTAGGAGACATTGCATCTTACTGACAACTAGCGGGCATTTCACTACCTAGCGGGCATTTCACTAGCTCCTGCCAGCCTGCACCGCGATCCTCCTCAATCATCTGGGTCAGTGAGGGGTGCCGTGCAACAACCTCTCTTAATATCCTATTATATAGAGATGAGTAAATTCGGCAGATTCAAGGAATTTTCCCCAAAGAATTTGTTTTGCTCCAAATTTATTTGTGGGAATCACCATTAAAAATTGCTATTTCTGGCCTACAGAGAGCCTCAATAGGGGTGTAGAACACTTTACCTTGCTGTAACACGCATATGGTGTGTACTGGGTTAGTGAAAAAATACTGTTATTCAGTATGACATACAGATCAGAGGCGTCGCTATTAGAATCACTGTCGCAGAGTGGCACGATGACAGAGCCTGGAGGTGGCATCTGCATGAGGAGATCATATAGTGGCTGAATGACACAGCCTGGAGGTGGCGGCAGCATGAGAAGACCATATAGGGGCTGAATGACACAGCCTAGAGTTGGTAGCAGCATGAGGAGACCATATAGTGGCTGAATGACACAGCCTGGAGGTGGTGAAAGCATGAGGAGACCATTTAGCCTCAAAAGGGGTATAGAACACTTTGCCTTGTCCTAACACGCATAGGGAGTGTGCTGTGTTAGTGAAATAATACTGTTATTCAGTATGACATGCAGATTACAGGCATGGATGTGGCAGCAGAGAGAACATATGGCATCAAAATTGAAGAGAATAAAGAGATATTTTTGTTAATTTTTATTTAAATTTAATTTAAATGTATTTACATTTTTTGAGTACCCATTCTGGTGAGCATTGAGCTGGTAATCCTCCGCCAGGCGAGATACCACCTGTTCCAGCCCCTGCCTCTCAGTGCCCCCCTGACTGTGAAAGTGCAAATGTTTTATTTAATCAGTTATGGTTCATTGATATCGCTCCAACCTGTTTCAATGGATTCTTGTGGTAATTCCACATGTAATAGATGACGTTGACGACCATAGGGTCTCAGTCTTGAAAAGATTACATAGATTGTTTTTCTTTTGTATTTAAATTTAAAATTTATATTAGATTTCCAAGTTTAATGTCCCGGCGTTTACTTTGAACTAATACTGTATGACCACAAAACCCAATCTAACAAGGAGTCACATGGCAGCACAATGACAGAGCATTGAGGTGGTAGCAGCCCAACGATACCATAGGGCCTCACAATAGAAAAGATTAATGCTATTTTGTAACATTTTTAGTGAAGATTTTACATGAAAATGTTTAAAGTTTCATCTAAGGCGTAAACAACATAAGTTCGCACAATGACACAGCCTGAAGGTGGCAGCAGCATTAAGAGAGCAAAATGTGGCAGAATGACCAAGCCTGGAGGTGGCAGCAGCAAGAGTAGAACATATGGTGACAGAATGAAAAAGCCTGGAGGTGGCAGCAGCGTGACCAGACCAAAGGGCTTCACAATTTAAAAGACTAAAAATATTCTTTTTAAATTGCATGTGGCCATATTAACATCCTCCTGATACTTGATGAAAAACTGTCACACCGCAGAGTAGCTGATTCCCCCCCCCCCCCCCCTCCAACAGTCTGCACTGACTGACTGTTTCTGCCACCGACTCCAGGTACTCCTGCTCCACTACCTCCTGGGAAGGTAGGCTGCCACAGAGCAGGGGATCTACCTCGGGCACATTTGGCTCCAGACTTCCCACTGCTGCCACCATGGTGACTCACAACCATGCTACATCCTTGCTGCCTCAACTGCTGCCTCACGGGCAACCTGCCACCCTCTTTTCCTGATGATGAAGCCCCTTCTATACCTGGCTCCCAAGTGTGATTGGCTTCATCATCATTGAGTTGTGTCAGCACTAGAGATGAAAGAACTTTTGAAAAATTCAAATTGGCAGATTCACCAAATTTTTCGAAAAAATTTGGTTTGATCCAAATTTATTCGAGGTGAATCTATATTAAAAACTGCTATTTCTGGACTATAGAGAGCCTCAATAGGGGTGTAGAACACTTAGCTTTTTTCTAACATGCATATGGAGTGTGCTGGGGTAGTGAAATAATACTGTTATTCAGTATGACATGCAGATTACAGGTATTACTTTTAGAATCACTGCCGCAGAGCGGCATAATGACAGAGCATTGAGGTGGCATCAGCACGAGGAGACCACATAGTGGCTAAATGACACAGCCTGGAGCTGGCAGCAGCATGAGAAGAGACTTGGGCTTCACAATCCCTAAGATTAAAAGATGTATTTTGAAATTTAAATAGAAGATATATGGTAGCGAGTGCTATCATAAACAAACTATTTAGGCCTAGGCCCAGGCCAGCAGTATCAGTAAAACATATATTGGCTGAATGACACAGCCTGGAGGTGGCTGAAGCATGAGGAGAGACAATATAGTGGCTGAATGGCACAGTGTGGAGGTGTTGGCAGCAGGAGGAGACCATAATCTGGCAGAATGACTAAGCCTGGAATTGGAATTTAATGTAATGTCCCAGGCCCAGCAGCATCAGTAAACCATACAGTGGCTGAGTGGCACAGCCTGGAGGTCGCTGAATCATATGGACACCATATAGTAGCTGAATGGCCCAGCCTGGAGTTGGTGGCAGATGAGGAGACAGTAGGGCTAGGGCTGGGCGGTATGAGGAAAAACGGCAGTTTCACAGTATTTAACGGTATCCCCCCTCCACTTCTCTCCCAACACCCCCCGCCCCCCCCCCCCCCACAATTAATTATCAGCTGCTCTGTCCTCACATATGTCCCCACATCATGTCACCCACGTGCACTCCTCGGCTCATCCTCCTAGGAGTTGCGGGCCGCAGCTGTAGAAATCTGTACTACAAATAACGTTTCCTAGGCTGCAAAATAAACAAAATAAACTTTAACTAACCTGCCTACGTTCCCCCGTTGCTCTGCTACCATCTTCACTGTCCTGCGCTGTGGTCCTCTTGCAGTTTCCTTGGGACGGGAAAGTCACAGACCCGCCAGCCTATCATCGGCAGGGGCGGGACATCGCTGCGGCCGGTGATAGGCTGAGTGCGCTGTCATGTATGCTCATTACATGACAGTGGGCTCAGCCTATCAGCAGCCGAGGCGGGACATCGCTGCGGCCGGTGATAGGCTGACGGCTCTGTGACGTTCCCATCCCCAGGACCGTAGCGGAGGGACCATGAGGAGGGACCACGTCGGAAGGTAAGTTAAAGTTTGTTTTGTTTATTTTTATATAGCTTTATTTGTAGTACAAATTTCTAGCGCTAGCAGCCCACAAATCATATGAGGATGAGCAGAGGAGCGCACGCGGGTGACATGACGTGGGAACAGATGTGGGGACAGCACAGCTGATAATTCATATGTGGGGGGGGAGCAAAATAGCTCTCACGGGTCAAATATGATTAGTTCCCTATGTGGGGACAGCGTGCTGTGGCGGATAATTCACTCATTCGCGGGGGGAGGGGCCCAACCGGTATTGCGGTATGGGCAAAATTCATATCGTGAGGGGGAAAAAAATCGGTATTCGGTATGAACCGGTATACCACCCACAATCTCTAAGAAGAAAAGATGAATTTTGAAATTTGAAAGATGTATGGTACCTAGTGCTACCATAAACATATATAGGTAATATCCTAGGCCCAGCAGCATCACTAAAACATGTAGTTGCTGAACGACACAGACGAGCTGGCAGCAGCATGAGTACACAAGAGGGCTTCACAACCCCTAAGATTAAATTATGAATTTAGAAATTTTCATTGAAGATGTATGGTACCTAGTGCTACCATAAACATAGATCGGTAATGTCCTAGCATCACTAAACCATGTAGTTGCTGAATGACACAGACTGGAACTGGCTGAAGCATCATTAAACCATATATTGGATGAATGGCACAGCCTGGAGGTGGCTGAAACATCTGTAAACCATATAGTGGATGAATGGCACAGCCTGGAGGTGGCTGAAGCATCAGTAAACCATATATTGGATGAATGACAAAGCCTGGAGGTGTTGGCAGCATGAGGAGACCATATAGTGGCTGAATGACACACTGTGGAGGTGTTGGCAGCATGAGGAGACCATATAGCTGCTGAATGACACAGCCTGCAGCTGGCAGCAGTATGAGTTGACACTAGGGCTTCACAATCCCTAAGATTAACCCCTTAATGACCAAGCCCATTTTCACCTTAACCCCTTAAGGACCGGGGTTTTTTCCGTTTTTGCATTTTCGTTTTTTGCTCCTTGCCTTTAAAAAATCATAACTCTTTCAATTTTGCACCTAAAAATCCATATGATGGCTTATTTTTTGCGCCACCAATTCAACTTTGTAATGACGTCAGTCATTGTGCCCAAAAATCTACGGTGAAACGGAAAAAAAATCATTGTGAGACAAAATTGAAATAAAAACGCCATTTTGTAACTTTTGGGGGCTTCCGTTTCTACGTAGTACATTTTTCGGTAAAAATGACACCTTATCTTTATTCTGTAGGTTCATACAATTAAAATGATATCCTACTTATACAGGTTTGAATTTGTCGCACTTCTGGAAAAAATCATAACTTCATGCAGAAAAATGTATATGTTTAAAATTGTCATCTTCTGACCCCTATAACTTTTTTATTTTTCCGTGTATGGGGCGGTATGAGGGCTCATTTTTTGCACCGTGATCTGAAGTTTTTAACGGTACCATTTTTGCATTGATAGGACTTATTCATTTTTTCATGATATAAAAAGTGACCAAAAATGCACTATTTTGTACTTTGGAATTTTTTTGCGCGCACGCCATTGACCGTGCGGTTTAATTAATGATATATTTTTATTCATTTATTCACTTTTTTTTCACTTTTTTTTTGCAGTGTTATAGGTCCCATAGGGACCTATAACACTGCACACACTGATCTTTATCATTGATCACTGGTTTCTCATAAGAAACCAGTGATCGATGATTCTGCCGCATGACTGCTCATGCCTGGATCTCAGGCACTGAGCAGTCATTCGGCGATCGGACAGCGAGGAGGCTGTCCTGTCAGCTGTTCGGGATGCCACGATTTCACCGCGGCTATCCCGAACAGCCCACTGAGCTAGCCGGCATGCTTTAGGTTTCACTTTAGGTGCGGCGTTCAACTTTGAATGCCGCGTCTAAAGGGTTAATAGCGCGCGGCACAGCGATCAATGCCGCATGCTATTAGCCACGGGTCACGGCCGTTGTTAGAGGCCGGGCCCGACCCGCTATGATGCGGGGCCACGCAGTGGCCCCGCGTTATAGATCGGGAGTGGACACATGACGTTCCAGTACGTCATGTGTCCTTAAGGGGTTAAGGACCAGACCAATTTTATTTTTGTGTTTTCGCTTTTTCCTCCTCGCCTTCTAAAATCCATAACTCTTTTATTTTTCCATCTATAGACCCATATAAGGGCTTGTTTTTTTGCGTGACCAATTGTACTTTGTAATGAAACCTCTTGTTTTACCATAAAATATATGGCTAACCCAATAAAAAAAAATTTAGGGAGGAAATTTAAATGAAAACCAAAATTTTGCACATTTTGGAGGGTTTTATTTTCACACTGTACACTTTGCGGTAAAAATTATGTGTTCTTTATTCTGTGGGTCAATACTATTAAAATGATACCCATGGCTAGATACTTTTATATTTTTGTACTGCTTAAAAAAATCTAAAACTTTTTGTACAAAATCAGTAATCTAAAATCTCCCTGTTTTGACCACCTATAACTTTTTCATTTTTCCGTATATAGGGCGGTATGAGGGCTCATCTTTTGCGCCGTCATCTGTACTTTTTTTTAGATACCACATTTGCATATATAAAACTTTTAGATAATTTTTATTAATTTTTTTTAGATAAAATGTGACAAAAAAGCAGAATTTTTGGACTTTTTAAATTTTTTGCATTTACGCCATTCCCCGTACGGGATCATTAACATTATATTTTGATAGTTCAGACATTTATGCACACGGAGATACCAAATATGTTTATTTTGAAAAAAATGTTTACGCTTTTTGGGGGTAAAATGTGAAAAACTGACAATTTTCATTTTTATTGGGGGAGGGGATTTTTCACTTTTTTTTACTTTTTATTTTTACATTTTTCAACTTTTTTTTTACACTTTTTATGTCCCCATAGGGGACTATCTATAGCAATCCTTTGATTGCTAATACTGTGCAGTGCTATTCATAGGACACAGCACTGCTCAGTATTATCGGTGATCTTCTGCTCTGGTCTGCTCGATCGCAGACCAGAGCAGAAGACCCCGGGAGACGGCCGGAGCTAGCTAAGGGGACCTCCGGCTGTCATGCTGGATGATCGGATCCGGCAGCGCTGCGGGCGATCCGATCATCCAATCAAAGTGCCGCAATGCCGCATATGCCGTGATCTGTATTGATCACGGCATCGGAGGGGTTAATGGCTGACATCCGCGGGATCGCGGATGTTGGCCATTACGGGCGGGTCCCCGGCTGCTGCTAGCAGCCAGAACCTGCCGTGTATGACGCGAGCACCCTTCCGATTCTTGTGGTCATACACAAATGTACATCCTGGTGCGGGAAGCCCTGCCAAACCAGGACATACATTTACGTTGGTGGTCGTTAAGGGGTTAAAAGGTGAATTTTGAAATTTAAATTGAAGATTTATGGTAGCTAGTGCTACCATAAAAAATTTTAGGCCCAGGCCAAGCAACACCAGTAAACCATATATTGGCTGAATGACACAGCCTGGAGGTGGCTGATTCATGAAAAGACCATATAGTGGCTGAATGGCACAACCAGGAGTTGGCAGAAGCATGAGTAGACCATTAAAATTTAGGATTTTGAAATTGAAATTGAGGATTTTGAAATTGAAATTCAACTCCCAAGTTTAACCCCTTAAGGACCGGAGGTTTTTCCGTTTTTGCATTTTCGTTTTTTGCTCCTTGCCTTTAAAAAATCATAACTCTTTCAAATTTACACCTAAAAATCCATATGATGGCTTATTTTTTGCGCCACCAATTCTACTTTGTAATTACGTCAGTCATTTTGCCCAAAAATCTACGGTGAAGCGGGAAAAAAAATCATTGTGCGACAAAATTGAAAAAAAAACGCTGTTTTGTAACTTTTGGGGGCTTCCGTTTCTACGTAGTACATTTTTCGGTAAAAATGACACCTGATATGTATTCTGTAGGTCCATACGATTAAAATGATACCCTACTTATATAGGTTTGATTTTGTCGGACTTCTGGAAAAAATCATAACTACATGCAGGAAAATTAATACGTTTAAAATTGTCATCTTCTGACCCCTATAACTTTTTTATTTTTCCGTGTATGGGGCGGTATGAGGGCTCATTTTTTGCGCCATGATCTGAAGTTTTTAACGGTACCATTTTTGCATTGATAGGACTTATTGATCACTTTTTATTCATTTTTAAATGATATAAAAAGTGACCAAAAATGCACTATTTTGGACTTTGGAATTTTTTTGCGCGCACGCCATTGACCGAGCGGTTTAATTAATGATATATTTTTATAATTCGGACATTTCCGCACGCGGTGATACCACATATGTTTATTTTTATTTTTATTTACACTGTGTTTTTTTTTTTATTGGAAAAGGGGGGTGATTCAAACTTTTAATAGGGGAGGAGTTAAATGATCTTTATTCACTTTTTTTTTTCACTTTTTTTTTGCAGTGTTATAGGTCCCATAGGGACCTATAACACTGCACACACTGATCTTCTATGTTGATCACTGGTTTCTCATAAGAAACCAGTGATCAGCGATTCTGCCGCATGACTGCTCATGCCTGGATCTCAGGCACTGAGCAGTCATTCGGCGATCGGACAGCGAGGAGGCAGGAAGGGGCCCTCCCGCTGTCCTGTCAGCTGTTCGGGATGCCGCGATTAGCCGCGGCTATCCCGAACAGCTCGACTGAGCTAGCCGGGAACTTTCACTTTCACTTTTAGCCGCGCGGCTCAGCTTTGAGCGCGCGGCTAAAGGGTTAATATCGCGCGGCGCCGCGATCGGCGCTGCGCGCTATTAGAGGCGGGTCCCGGCTTCACTATGACGCCAGGCCCGCCATGATATGACGCGGGGTTACTGTGTAACCCCGCGTTATATCGGAAGAGCAGGACCAAGGACGTACCGGTACGTCCTTGGTCCTTAAGGGGTTAAGTGTCCCGGGCCCCGGCATGTCGGTAAAAAAGGACCAAATTTAATAAGAGTCACATGGTAGCACAGTGACAGAGTCTGGAGGTGGCATCAGTATGAGGAGACCATATAGTTGCTGAATGGCACAGCCTGGAGTTGGCTGAAGCATGAGGAGACCATATAATGGCTGAATGGCACAGCCTGGAGGTGGCTGAAGCATGAGGATACCATATAAGGGCTGAATGAGACAGCCTGGAGGTGGCAGCAGCATCAGGAGTTCTGAAAGTGTCCCTAATGCAGATGAATTTCTGAAACTGGGGACCAGCACCTTTATTATGTTTTGAAGTATCCATGGCAGCACAATGACAGAGTCTGGAGGTCGTAGCATCAGCATGAGGAGACCATATGGTGGCACAATGACAGAGCATGGAAGAGGTAGCATCAGTATGAGGAGACCATAGAGCAGCACAATGAGAGATCCTGGAGGTGACAGCATCAGCATGAGGAGACCATAGAGCAGCACAATTAGAGAGCTTGGCATTGGCAGCATCAGCATGAGGAGACCATAAGGCGGCACAATGACAGAGCCTGAAGGTGGTAGCATCAGCATGAGGAGACCATATGGTGGCACAATGACAGAGGGTGGAGGAGGCAGCATTAGAATGAGGAGACCATATAGCAGCACAATGACAGAGCCTGGAGGTGGCAGCATCAGCATGAGGAGATCATATGACGGCACAATGACAGAGCCTGGAGGTGGTAGCATTAGCATGAGGAAACCATAGAGCAGCATAATGACAGAGCCTTGAGGTGGCAGCAGCAACATGAGGGCCATGCCAAGTTAGGGTTGAATGGGGGTGTCAGATGGCACTTAGTATGAAGTGGGTGACCAAGTGAACCGATCAATCATGGCTGCTGAGTTGCTGGTCGAGACACGATTGCTAGCTGACACCGTGAGCTCAGACCTCTCGCTGCGACTCTGGCTGCCACACGCCCCTACTCTGCTGCGACCTCTGCCTGCGCCTGATGAATTTCGGCCTCTGCCACTCCACTGTGCATGTCCTGGCACTTCTCTGCCTGACATTCTTATTGCGTATATCAGGGGAGTACAATACGCTTCCCTACACTTAAAACAGTATTTGTCTAGTAGCAGGTGTGTTCTTTTAACTGTCATTTCACAGTATATAGGCCCTTGACAGATTAACAGTTACAAAATTGTACACTACTTAGATGTAGGTATGTATTATGCAATTATGAGGACCGAAAAATGCGCTGCAGTACACTTAAAAAAGTACCTGAGTACAACACCAGCCAGTTAGTACTTTTGCCTGGACTATCACAGTATGTAGGCCCTTGACAGATTAACAGGTACAAAATAGTACACTACTTGTGTACTTATGTACGTATGTGGTATGCACTTATGAGGGCAGAAAAATGCGCTACAGTACACTTAAAAAATTATTTGAGTAAAACACCAGCCGGTGATTACTTTTGGCTGTCCTTTCACAGTATGTAGGCCCTTGACAGATTAACATGCACAAAATAATACACCACTTAGATGTATGTATGTGGTATGCACTTATGAGGGCAGAAAAATGCAGTACAGTGCGCTTAAAAAAGTATTTTGGTAAAACTCTAGCCGTTGATTACTTTTGCCTGGACTTTCACAGTATCTAGGCCCTTGAGAGATTAACAGGTACAAAATAGTACACTAAGATGTACGTATGTGGCATGCACTTATGAGGGCAGAAAAACTTGCTACAGTATGCTTAATAAACGTACTGGAGTAAAACACCAGCCGGTGATTACTTTTGACTGTCCTTTCACAGTATGTAGGCCCTTGACAGATTAACAGGCACAAAATAGTACACCACTTAGATGTAGGTATGTAGTATGCACTTATGAGGGAAGAAAAATGCAGTACAGTACGTTTAAAAAAACTTATTTTTGCACAACACCAGCAGTACACAACAGTGCTGCAGCACAAAAAAAAACTGTGTACTAAACACAAAATTGCACTCTATCAAAGACTGTTAGGAATGGACTGCTGGGTATTATACTATCTACAGACTAGTATAACCAGTAGATGATTTCTTGTGGAACAAAGACACAGAATTGCACTGAAAAATTATTCCTGCCTCCTCTGCTATGGTTTACGAAGTTGAGGCAGCTTGTTGAAATGTTTGAGGCAACACACAGCTATGTGACACTCTCTTTAATACAATGCTGAAGAAAGTGACTTGGAGGTTAATTGCTGCAGTAAAAATCCTTTTCAGTGAAAAAAACACTGCTCTCTGTCCACCAGGACGCTGATGTGACTAGGATGTGAAACACTGTTGGAATCAGCTTTTCTGTGTAGAACACACAGCAATGTCCGTCCTATATCTATGCAGTGTAATGAATGCTAAGACGAGCCGCAAAATGGCTGCTGAGTATATAGGGCTGTGACATCAGAGAGGTGACTGGCTGCTGATAGGCTGCATCCTGCATGTGATTCAGGGTCACCCGCCTACTTTCCTTCCCACCTTGCCTTCCCGCCTTCCCAGCGTTCCTTGCCCCATGTACTGACATGTGGATCTGCCATTTTAGATACCCTGGAGCCTGGGACGTAGTAAATGCAGTTTAATGAAGCGATTCGCGCAGTAGAATCGCGCCAATATTCGCATTCCGTGCAAATCAAATATTTCATGAAATTCTTAACGAATTTGGGTTCGTCAGCTTCGATTCGCTCATCTCTAGTCAGCATGTCACTGATGTCCTCCTCAGGTTCGGGACAGAGATGTCAGTAGAGACCTCTGTGTTCCAAAAAGAAAATAATTTCCTCTGTACTATTCAGTAGCTAATAAGTACTGGAAGGATTAAGATTTTTTAATAGAAGTAATTTACAAATCTGTTTAACTTTCTGGCATCAGTTGATTAAAAAAAAAAGGTTTCCACCGGAAAACACATCCTGGCACTTCTCTGCCTGACATACTTGTGCACTTATGTACGTATGTGGTATGCACTTATGAGGGCAGAAAAATGCGCTACAGTACACTTAAAAAATTATTTGAGTAAAACACCAGCCGGTGATTACTTTTGGCTGTCCTTTCACAGTATGTAGGCCCTTGACAGATTAACATGCACAAAATAATACACCACTTAGATGTATGTATGTGGTATGCACTTATGAGGGCAGAAAAATGCAGTACAGTGCGCTTAAAAAAGTATTTTGGTAAAACACTAGCCGTTGATTACTTTTGCCTGGACTTTCACAGTATCTAGGCCCTTGAGAGATTAACAGGTACAAAATAGTACACTAAGATGTACGTATGTGGCATGCACTTATGAGGGCAGAAAAACTTGCTACAGTATGCTTAATAAACGTACTGGAGTAAAACACCAGCCGGTGATTACTTTTGACTGTCCTTTCACAGTATGTAGGCCCTTGACAGATTAACAGGCACAAAATAGTACACCACTTAGATGTAGGTATGTAGTATGCACTTATGAGGGAAGAAAAATGCAGTACAGTACGTTTAAAAAAACACCAGCAGTACACAACAGTGCTGCAGCACAAAAAAAAACTGTGTACTAAACACAAAATTGCACTCTGTCAAAGACTGTTAGGAATGGACTGCTGGGTATTATACTATCTACAGACTAGTATAACCAGCAGATGATTTCTTGTGGAACAAAGACACAGAATTGCACTGAAAAATTATTCCTGCCTCCTCTGCTATGGTTTACGAAGTTGAGGCAGCTTGTTGAAATGTTTGAGGCAACACACAGCTATGTGACACTCTCTTTAAAACAATGCTGAAGAAAGTGACTTGGAGGTTAATTGCTGCAGTAAAAATCCTTTTCAGTGAAAAAAACACTGCTCTCTGTCCACCAGGACGCTGATGTGACTGGGATGTGAAACACTGTTGGAATCAGCTTTTCTGTGTAGAACACACAGCAATGTCCGTCCTATATCTATGCAGTGTAATGAATGCTAAGACGAGCCGCAAAATGGCTGCTGAGTATATAGGGCTGTGACATCAGAGGGGTGACTGGCTGCTGATAGGCTGCATCCTGCATGTGATTCAGGGTCACCCGCCTACTTCCCTTCCCACCTTGCCTTCCCGCCTTCCCAGCGTTCCTTGCCCCATGTACTGACATGTGGATCTGCCATTTTAGATACCCTGGAGCCTGGGACGTAGTAAATGCAGTTTAATGAAGCGATTCGCGCAGTAGAATCGCGCCAATATTCGCATTCCGTGCAAATCAAATATTTCATGAAATTCTTAACGAATTTGGGTTCGTCAGCTTCGATTCTCTCATCTCTAGTCAGCATGTCACTGATGTCCTCCTCAGGTTCGGGACAGAGATGTCAGTAGAGAGCTCTGTGTTCCAAAAAGAAAATAATTTCCTCTGTACTATTCAGTAGCTAATAAGTACTGGAAGGATTAAGATTTTTTAATAGAAGTAATTTACAAATCTGTTTAACTTTCTGGCATCAGTTGATTAAAAAAAAAAAAGGTTTCCACCGGAAAACACATCCTGGCACTTCTCTGCCTGACATACTTAGTGCGTATATGAGGGGAGAACAATATGCTTTACTACGCTTAAAACAGTATTTGTCTAGAAAAATTGCAGGTGTGTACGTTTGGCTGTCCTTTCATAGTATCCAGGCTTTTAAGATTTTAACAGGAACTAAATGGTACAACACTTAGATGTATGTATGTGTAATTATGTGGGAGCAATGCTCTCCAGTGCACATAAAATAGTATTTGTGTACAACACCAGCCGGTGAGTACTTTTGCCTGGCTTTTCACAGTATCCTTGAGAATTTAACAGGAACAAAATAATACACCACTTAGATGTACGTATGTGGTATGCACTTATGAGGGGAGGACAATGCGCCCCAGTATGCTTAAAAAAGTATTTGTGAACAACACCAGCAGTACACACCAGTGCTGCAGCACACAGTCACTGTGTACTACACCCAAAATTGCACTCTCTCAATCTCTGCAAATCTAGTTTTACAATTTTTAAAAAAGGACAATAGGACTATATTAAGGTTTGTTTTCTGGTCTACAAGTTTAGGTTAAACATAAATTTTAAAATGGATTAAATGGGCACTGTCATGAAGTAAAAAAATTGATATGTTGTAGTACTTAAGTACTACAACATATCTCTAATATACTTTAATTAAAAAAAGTGATTTTAAACAAGTTTAAAATCACTTTTAAATTCGGCCACTAGGGGTCGCCCTCCTAGTGGCCGAATGCATTCAGCAGTGACATCACTACTGGATTTCGACTCATTTCAGCCTGGCAATGAGTCGAAATCCAGTCACTGCGTTGCTCACTCCCGCCTGTCAATCAAACAGGCGAGAGCGAGCACGCTGATAGCTGGGGCTGCACTGCCTACTGTCAGGCTGCTCCACTAGCCTCGCGCGTGGCCCCACCCGCCCCGTTACCCTCTCCAGAGGCAGCGCGCGCACTCATTGCTGCGCTGATCCTCCGGATGGGCAAGTCTGATCTGAGATCTTATAAGGGGAGCGGAATGTCTTCTTTTCGGGCGGTCGGAGGGAGGGGGTTGTTACACGGCGGGGTCTGGGGGTGATGGAGTTTGGGGGAGCGGAATGTCTTTTTCGGGCGGGCGGAGGGTGGGGGGGTGTTGCGCGGCGGGCCCTGGGGGAGCGGGATCTGTGGCAGCTGCGGCTGAGACTGTTTTCACCACAGGGTGCCTATAGTTGTTTCCCCACTACAACTCCCAGCATGCCCTGACAGCCAATAGATGTCAGGGCAGGCTGGGAGTTGTAGTGGTGAAACAGCTGGAGGCACCCTGTATAGTTGAACTAAGGCTGGAAGTCGGCCCCCCCCAGCAGTCGTCAGTGACGTCATGCCTGCCAGGGAAGTCTGCCTGGTAGTGAGCACACTACCAGGCAGAAAAAAAAGCATTTTTAATATAGTAAAAAAAAAATGTAAAGGCAGGGAGGTGGTTAGGGATAGATGGGCAATAGGCAGGGACAGAAAGAAAAAAAAAAGGGGATGGTGGGAGCTACCCCTTAAGCCTTGAAATTAAAAATGTTACAGAAAAGAGATGTATTTATTTGATAACATCTTTATCTATTTGACCCAATGTATTGCTCCTTGCACTCTGTCCTATTTAATGAAATCGTTAAAAAACATTAATAGAAGTAACTTTCTCCAGATCAGGTTAGGTCATTTGGGAAATTAGCAGGGGGAACTGGAGCACAGCAAAGTGTCCTGAGACAAGTAAGCCAGGTATGATTTTAGAGTCAATGACTAACAAGAATCTAACATGATACGATATTCACGTACACTATATGGACAAAAGTTTTGGTACACATCTACACATGAATCCTACATGAGCCTTTAGGACATTCCATTCCAAATGCATAGGCACTTAAATAGAGGTTGTCCTACGTTTTGCAGTTATAACATTTCCTTTGTTCTAGGAAGATTTCCTAGAAGATTTTGGGGGTGACTGTGGGAAATGTTGCCGATTTATCAAGAAAAGTGCATTTGTGAGGTCAGACACGGATGTTGGATGAGAGGGATCACTTCTGTTCTGTTTATCTAAAAGGTGTTAGATGGGATTGGAGTCTGGGCTTATTCAGCTAGTTGTTTTTCTCCACTCCACACTACACCCAACCACGTCTTTATGGACCTTGCTTTATATACTGGGGCACAGTCATGGTGGAATAGAAAAGGGTTAAACCCCAATTGTTCTGACAAAGTTGGAAGCATACAATTGTCCACAATGTCTTGGCATGCTAAACCATTAAGACATTTATTCAATAAAACTAAGGGACCTAGGCCAATCCTTGAATAACCAATCCTTTACTGCACATTCCTCCTTTTTGATATGTTTTATTATGTATTATTTTGTCTCAATAAAAATGTGTCTATCGTTGTACATTCATTTTGGAATAGCTCCATTTCTTTGTTTTTTCTCTTGTTTTAACAGGCAGACTGCCTTGGAAGGGGCTAGATATTTATACCTGTGATAATGGGACTGAATGAAATCCATTAATTTAATGATTGCAGGCTGGGGCCCAGTACTTTTTAATGATATAGGGGGAGATTTATGAAAAACTGTCAAAATTAAAAGAAGTGATCTGATTGGTCGCTATAGGCAACTGCACCAATCTCCCTCTACACCAGGGTCTCAAACTCAAATTATCCGGGGGCCACTGGAGGTAGAAGATGGGTGAGGCTGGGCCGCATGCGCCCCTTACATATAATGCCACCATCATGTGCCCCTTCCCTTTCACTCCACCAGCAACACCCCCTACCAGCAGTGGCACCCCCATCATCCACCAGCAACCCCCCATTCCCCCTACCTCGTGTGGTAATAGCATGAGCTGACGGATGATGGGGGTGCTACTTCTGTGGGTTCCCCACATTAGGTAGGCAGCAGGTTCCCCACATTAGGTAGGCAGCAGGTTCCCCACATTAGGAAGTAACAGGTTCCCCACATTAGGTAGGCAGCAGGTTCCCCACATTAGGTAGTAGCAGGTTCCCCACATTAGGTAGCATTGTCGTCCCCCCCCCCCCCGACTCACACACACAGACACACACACAGACACCCACACATGCACACACACATAGACAGACAGACACACACATAGACACACTTACCTGTCCTGTGCTGCACTTACTACTCTCCGGCAGTGGCCTGACGAGCGACGTCACTGCCGCCCTCCTGTGCGGGTCTGCGGAGGGACGTCACATGTGCGACGTCCCTAATCAGACTGGGACCAGCCGACCAACCAGAGACGCGGATTAGGGCAGGGTAAATGAAGCGTTCCGGCATTTAGCGCTGCTTGCCCGAAGCAGGGCTAAATGCCTGAAGAAGTTACCTGCCCAGAGCCCGGAACTGCATGTCCCGGGCGTCGGGCAATACAAATATATACCTGGTGCGGGCCACAATCTTTCGTTCCGCGGGCCGCAAATGGCCTGCGGGCCAGGAGTTTGAGACCCCTGCTCTACACAGATTTTGATAAATATCCCCCATAGTGTTTATTCAGAGTAGAATTAATGTTTCTATTTCAGAAGTTTAGCAGGTATCTCTGTATTTTGCAGAAATCTACATATTACATGAATAATATTTAGCCAGCATATCCATCAAGAACTGTAAGTAGAAAAATGTGTGCTACACATGGCACTTTTAGCTAGTGCTTGTGGAGCTGTCCAGTGCTGAAACACTTATGTATATAATATATCTGCTATTTACTTATTCACCAGAACCCTTTACTTAAGCTAATATATTATTATTGGTGAATGGTCAACAGTAAATTTGACTGTAGTGACCAGTGTTGGGCAGATGCTGTCAAAGCAAATAAAATCATGGGGGGCATCAGAAGGGGCATAGATGCCAACAACAAGGAAATAATAATATCACTGTACAAATCACTAGTCAGACCACACATAGAATACTGTGTACAGTACTGGGCCCCAGTGTACAAGAAAGATATAGTGGAGCTGGAGAGGGTTCAAAGAAGGACAACCAGAGTAATTTGGGGGTATGGGAGGACTGTAATACCCAGGTTTGTTTACTTTAGAAAAGGAAAAATGTCTTCTACCTCATTTTTTTTTTTGGCTTTGCTCTGTGTCAACACTGTAGGATAAACTGGATGGGTGCATGCTTTTTTTCAGCCTTAAAACTATGTAACTATTATTACAATGAATAAATAAAAAAGTCAAATTACTATTCATTCACCTTTCAGCAAGAAAAAAAATGTATAGCTGTGTGAATACAAGATAGAAAAAAAAACTCTAATGTTCTTTCAAGGCTTTTCAGGATTTTTTAAGTGATTGTTAAAAAACTTTTGTAACATATTATATGAGAAAATGCCTCTTTTGCTGCTTATCAGTCTAATTTGATCCTCAGCCCTCACTTCAAAACTCATCATTTGGTCAAACAAAACTGATAAAAGTGTTTGTTACAAGACCAACTATCAGCTTATACAGGGGTCATGTTACCTGCTGCCCCATATAAACCTATAGAAGTGATAGAGTACGAAGTAGAGAGGGAGAGAGACACATACAAACTTAGCTGAAAGTTCAATTAAGTCTCATATCTCATCCCAGTGCATGGTTCACTGCTTAAATTGCTCGGTGCTGCTCTATAATGTTCTCCATGCTGCTACATCTATAGAAACATAGAGAAGCAGGATCTCATTATCGATATGTGTTTAGTGTATGGGGGAAATCAGAGAAGCTAGTTTCCTCTCTTTGGCAATGACAAATTTGAAATGCAGCTTTTGGAAGGGAAAAATGGTAAAACATGCCATAAACAAGTTATATAATTGCCAAAAATAATTATACTCCTTATGTACACATACATTTACATCTTATTATAAAATTCCTTTGTTGAATCAATAGTGATCACTTAAGGGCAAGTCAATAGGTAAAGAATACCATATAAGGTGTGATTATTCATCTAATACAAAGCTGTATTTAACATTTGTTCCTTGAGTTAAAGGTCAGGGCAAATGAGCATTTATGTTGATCAGTATAGGTTGATATTGGTGAATACTGCTATGTACCACAGCCGAAGACTGAAATGTCTGACTGGCCCTTGGTATAACTGTTCTGTTTAATGTGCTTATTGTCATAGTAACCCTGTATAAAAGACATACTTTATAAACCCAACTCACTGGTGGATGCACAGTCTCATCATTCCATCGGTTTGTATAACAGTCTCCAGATAACCTGCACTCTTGTCTGCGTACGTTAACAACTTTCACACCGAGCTCTCAGGTCACACTGCTCTGTTTATTCATGATATCAAACATGACCGAAACAGATGCTTAATCCCTTCTTCAAACAGCACATCTCCAACCAGAACTTACTCAAAAGTCAAAAGCAAATAATAAACTGCACTATTTAAACATCAATTGGTTAGTCTGGACTGGTGCACAGCTGCACAGCATTGACATAATCACTGAAAATGCACTGCAAATGTTAGATCCGATTTTTCTGTATAATCTGACGATTGCCGAAATAAGTCCTGTTTGTCAGGAAATTGAAAATCCATCCTGTAAAACACAAAGCTTAATACAAGATGGCATATGACTTCAAAACCTCATATAGCTGGGAGATTATATTTCCATGTATGTTGCTTTATGTATACAGATACAGATTACTGCATGACGAATATGTCAAAGCAGATGCAGTTAAAGCCTCACTAGCATGTACTATATTGTATCTATCTTCTGAAATGTCTTCTCTCATTCCGTTAAACTTTGTTTTACCTTTAAAACCTTCTCATGCCTGCTGAAACCTTACCTCTTCCATTAGTTCAAAGAATCTCTCAACTGGAATTCTAACATCACTACATAGACTGATATAGAGATATGAATTGAGACTGTATAGATCTGTGGGGGACAGCCTGGCACTTCCTGCAGACTGCTACGACCCCATACAGGAGATTGCGGGGGGTCCCGGTGGTCAGACCCCCCTTCTCCTTCGGATAGGGGATAATTTATATTCCACTACAGTATTCCTTTATAGGGGTACTCCAGTGGAAAACATTTTATTTATTTTATTTTACTTTTCAAATAAACTGGTGCCAGAAAGTTAAACAGATTTGTAAATTACTTCTATTAAAAATCTTAATACTTCCAGTACTTATTAGCTGCTCTATGCTGCAGAGGAAGTTGTGTTGTTCTTTTCAGTCTGACCACAGTGCTCTCTGCTGACACATCTGTCCATGTCAGGAACTGTCCAGAGCAGAAGAGGTTTGCTATGGGGATCTGCTCCTACTCTAGACAGTTCCTGACATGGACAGAGGTGTCAGTAAAGAACACTTTGATAAGATTGAAAATAACAACTTGACTTCCTCTGTAGCGTACAGCAGCTGATAACTACTGGAAGGATTAAGATTGTTTAAAAGAAGTAATTTACAAATCTGTTTACCTTTCTGAAGCCAGTTTATATGAAAAAAATTGTTTTCCACCGAAGTACCTCTTTAACCCTTTAAGGACTCAGCATTTTTCAGTTTTTACATTTTTGTTTTTTCTTCCTAACCTTTTAAAAATCAAAACCCTTTCAATTTTCCACCTAAAAATCCATAGTATGGCATATTTTTTTCTCCACCAATTCTACTTTGCAGTGACTTTTTACCCAAAAATCCACGGAAAAATGGAGAAAAAAATCATTGTGCGACAAAATTGAAGAAAAAACGCAATTTTGGGGGCTTCAGTTTCTCTGCAGTGCATTTTTTTTGTAAAAATGACACCTTACCATTATTCTGTAGGTCCATACAGTTAAAATAATACTTATATAGGTTTGATATTGTTGTACTTCTGGGAAAAAAAATAACTATACGTTTAAAAATTTCCCTTTTCAGACCCCTATAACTTTATTATTTTTCTGCATATGGGGTGGTATGAGGGCTCATTTTTGCGCCGTGACCTGAAGTTTTTATCAGTACCATTTTCGTTTTTATCTGACTTTTTGATTGCTTTTTATTCATTTTTTAATGGTATGAAAAGTGACCAAAAATACGCTAGTTTGGATTTTGGAATTTTTTTAGGTGTACGCTATTGACCATGTTCATCATTTATTTTTATTTGCAAAGGTTTTTTAATGGGAAAATGATTCTGACTTATTAGAAAAGTAGTTAAATCACACTTTTTTTCACTTTTTCAGGAATATATGTCCTGCGTCGTTAAGGAGTTAAGATAAACCAGATGTAAGCCTGTCATGGGCAAAGAGACATTACATGATGATGTAAATGCTCTGTGCCATTGGGGGGTACGGCCAGTAACAGCCCAAAAATGGGGGCTTAGATCAATTTATCACACATTGCACAGTTCACTATACCTGACTGTTGTGGTTCTGCATGAATAGACCATGTGGTGGAAACATAGTCCGTCTGTAGGAAGCAGAAAGAACCTGCTAATTAGTGCTGAGGAGGGGATGGACTGAATGATGAGTAATGTGACAAGTCCTGAAGGAAGGATTCGGATTAGGCGGCCTCGTCAGGTGTAGCTAGTGCCCCTTGCGTCCCCTGTATCGGAGTGCTATATCGGCACCAACTTCCCTCCCTCAACTCCCCCCCCCCCTTCCCGCCCTCAAAAATGTCACTTCACGCTATAATGTATGTACAGTTTAAGTTAAGTGATTCACAACTGATGTCTCTTCTGATTAGCGTTGTCCTCTTTCCTTTTCTTTTCAATTCGGCTTAGACCGCCATGATGGCTTCTGTCAGCCAAAACTCATCTCTTCGGCATCTGCAAAACAAACATGCTAGACTCCACATTTTCCTTTCAAATGTTTTTTTTTTTTTTTTAGAGATTTTACTGATAAGAAGAATGCACATACAAAGGTGAAGCAGAACATGGGAAGCTTCTATTATTTCATAGAAGAAAAGGTAGTATAAGATGTACTATCAATATCAAATTACATGTAAAACAATGCATGTGAAGGTGAACATACACACTAATATAAATAACAGACTTCTATTACGTCATAGAAGCAATGAAACAAGGAATATATTCTCTATGTCAATTTGTACATGAGACAAATGTATGAACATAGTTAAGGTAAGAAATTAAAAAATAAAAACAAAATGAATACAGAATGAGTGAAGTAAGTCATTGATATTTTATCCTGTAAGGTCACTTTCTCTCTCGGGGTGAAAGGAAATTAAATTCGGTTGAGGTAATGTTTGACTCCACATTTTCTAGTTCCCCCCCCCCCCCCCCCCTTACACAATCTCCTCATCTATAGGCCCGAACTGTAATGTGCTCCTTGGTGTCCTGCACAGTAAAAGTATACAGAATAGTAGGTCCCTCATTAAGTAGGTATAAACATCCAAGCACAATTTGGGGAAAGTATGCGATTGAGAATATGGAAGTAAATATTGTGATTTTGATATGAGATTGCTATATGCTAAACAAATGGTAAAATCTCCAACATTTCATGTCCATCCCATCATCTCATGTCCAATCCCCCCATTTTATATAGCCTTTTCCCTCATTAGCTATGGGGGATGGCTATATGAGAGGGAAGGCACAATATGAGGGGATAGCCCATATATGAGGCGGGTGGTGCTGTTTTTTGTTTTTGTAATCCTTGACAACCCAGTTTACCTGATATCCCACCCCATGTCACATGACCATAGCAACATGTGACATTATGGACAACACATATGTATGCTCTACAGCAGTGTTTTCCAACCAGTGTGCCTTCAGCTGTTGCAAGAATACAAATTCCAGAATGCCCGGACATCCTTTGGCCGTCCAGGCATGCTGGGAGTTGTAGTTTGAAACAGCTGGAGGCACTCTAGTTGGGAAACACTACTGTACCACACACTCTTCCTGCACCCTGCCAGAATATGCCTTTCACTGCACCTCGTTCCTGAATAAAGAAGCACTTGATCATCTACATGTGAGTGTCCCCGTGTTTTCTTTTCATTCGTCATATGGAGATTGCCTATTCTCTAACAGCTGGAACACCAGTGGGATCAGGATTAGGCTGTGTAACTTCGTCCCGCTGATACACCCGTGATGTCCATTATGTGTATAATGGATTAAGACCAGCATATGTGTCCTTTTAATATTGGCTGTACATCAAAACTATGTGTTGTCCACAATGTCATGTGTTGCTATGGTCATCACTTATGGGCTGTGATGAAGTGGCATCTGATTGGTTCCTTTTAAAGGTAATTAGCAGAGCCTAGCCTAGAGGGCACTCAGTGTAAGGATGCCAAGTAGTTAGCCAGGTAGATAAGTAGGTTGCTATGTAGATAGATTGGAAGCCAGATAGGTAGCTATGTATGTCAGTAGCCAGGTAGCTAAGTAGGTAGGCAGGTAGCTATGTAGATAGGTAGCCAGGTAACTAAGTAGGTGTTACGCCGAGCGCTCCGGGTCCCTGCTCCTCCCCGGAGCGCTCGCGGCGTTTTTCTCTCTGCAGCGCCCCGGTCAGACCCGCTGACCGGGAGAGCTGCACTGACACTGCCGGCGGGGATGCGATTCACATAGAGGGACGCGCCCGCTCGCGAATCGCACCCCAAGTCACTCACCTGTCCCAGCCCCGGCTGTCATGTCCTGGCACGCGCGGCTCCGCTCCTTAGGGCGCGCGCACGCCAGCTCTCTATGATTTAAAGGGCCAGTGCACCAATGATTGGTGCCTGGCCCAATCAGCCTAATTAGCTTCCACCTGCTCCCTGGCTATATTACCTCACTTCCCCTGCACTCCCTTGCCGGATCTTGTTGCCTTGTGCCAATGAAAGCGTTTAGTGTTGTCCAAAGCCTGTGTTCCAGACCTTCTGCTATTCCATTTGACTACGAACCTTGCCGCCTGCCCCGACCTTCTGCTACGTCTGACCTTGCCTCTGCCTAGTCCTTCTGTCCCACGCCTTCTCAACAGTCAGCGAGATTGAGCCGTTGCCGATGGATACGACCTGGTTGCTACCGCCGCAGCAAGACCATGCCGCTTTGCGGCGGGCTCTGGTGAATACCAGTAGCATCTTAGAACCGGTCCACCGACACGGTCCACGTCAATCCCTCGCTGACACAGAGGATCCACATCCAGCTAGCCGAATCGTGACAGTAGGTAGATAGCAATGTAGTTAGCTATGTAGGTAAGTAGCCAGGTAGCTAAGTAGGTATATATGTAGGCTTGAGAATGGTGTTGTGAGAACACCTAAACATCCCACTTGCCTGTTCGTGGAATAAAAGTAACTTTTTATTTTTGATACTTTTCTGTGCTGCGGTTGCCTCATTGATTGTAAGTAGGTACGTAGCTATGTAGGTAGGTAGTCAGGTAGCTATGTAGGCAGCTAACCAGGTAGGTTGCCATATTAAAATGCATCCAAATTTATATTTTGATCTTTAATGCTCTCCTGATTGCCAAGGGAGGATTCACATGTTGAATTTTACAAATATTTTACCAGGATTATGCCATTCATGGTAAAAAAAAAAAAAAAAAAAAAAAAAAAAACTAAAGAACAACGCATTTTACTGCAATTTGCATCATCAAGGTAAAATATGTAATCATGGTAAACTTGTTATTCTGCTGATGGCACCACTATATATATACAAAAGTAATGTATCCTCCACAGATACCAAGTTAGAGTCTATATCATACTCTAGAGCCTGGGTTCTCAACCTGGGGTACTGTACAGTAGCTACGGCCGCGGCTACTGTGAGTGAGCTGCGTGGTTGCCGGGGAGACGTGTGACCTCCCCTGATGTTGTGCGGACTTGCCGCACAGTGCAGGAGACATCACACGTCAGTGCGGCCCCACTGAAGGGGGTGCGCTGCATCCAAGGGCAGGCCACAGGGGACCGCAGGATGCCAGGTAAAGAATAAAAACAAAAAGTTGAACACAACTGTATGGCACGGAAGGGGACTATATGGAACGAATGGGGGATATATGGGACGGAGGGGGGATATATGGGATGGAGGGGGGATATATGGGACGGAGGGGGGGATGTATGGGATGGAGCACAAGGCATTAAGATGGAGGGGGAGAGGGATAATGGCGGAGGGGGGATTGGGAGTAATAAAGCACAAGGCATTAAAATGTAATTAATGCCTTGTGCTTTATTTCTCCCCATCCCCCCTCCGCCATTATCCCTCTCCCCCTCCATCTTAATCCTCTTGCGCTGTTTCCCCTTGCTATGATTCCCTTTGGCCATATCGGATAATAATGGCACAAGGGGATTAATATGGAGGGGGGAAAATGGCGAAAGGGGGATCAGAGGGAGGGGGGAATAATGACACAAGGGGATTAAGATGGAGGGAGGGATAATTAACCCCCCACCCCTCCATATTAACCCCCCTGTGCCATTATTATTCGATATGGCAGAAGGGGATCAGAGGAGGGGGGAATAATGTCACAAGGGGATTAATATGGAGGGGGGAGGGTTGATTATCCCCCCCCCCATCTTAATCCCCTTGTGTTATTATTCCTGCTCCATCTTTATCCCCTTGTGTTATTATTCCCCCTCCATCTTTATCCCCTTGACCCATTATTCCCCCTCCATCTTAATCCCCTTGTACTATTATTCCCCCTCCATCTTTATCCCCTTGTCCCAGTACTCCCCCTCCATCTTTATCCCCTTGTCACATTATTCCCCCTCCATCTTAATCCCCTTGTGCTATTAGTCCCCCTCCATCTTTATCCCCTTGTGTTATTATTCCTCCTCCATCTTAATCCCCTTGACCCATTATTCCCTCTCCATCTTAATCCCCTTGTACTATTATTCCCCCTCCATCTATATCCCCTTGTCCCATTACTCCCCCTCCATCTTTCTCCCCTTGTGTTATTATTCCTCCTCCATCTTAATCCCCTTGTCCCATTATTCCCCCTCCATCTTAATCCCCTTGTACTATTATTCCCCCTCCATCTTTATCCCCTTGTCCCATTACCCCCCTCCATCTTTATCCCCTTGTGTTATTATTCCTCCTCCATCTTAATCCCCTTGTCCCATTATTCCCCCTCCATCTTAACCCCCTTGTACTATTATTCCCCCTCCATCTTTATCCCCTTGTACTATTATTCCCCCTCCATCTTTATCCCCTTGTCCCATTACTCCCCCTCCATCTTTATCCCCTTGTCCCATTATTCCCCCTCCATCTTAATCCCCTTGTGCTATTATTCCCCCCTCCCTCTGATCCCCTTTTGCCATATTGGATAATAATGCCACAAGGGGATTTAGATGGAGGAGGGAATAATACCATAAAGGGATTAAGATGGATGGGGAATAATAGTACAAGGGGATTAGGATGGAGGGGGGAATAATAGTACAAGGGGATTAAGATGGAGGGGGAATAATAACACAAGGGGATAAAGATGGATGGGGGAATAATAACACAAGGGGATAAAGATGGAGAAGGAATAAAAACACAAGGGGATAAAGATGGAGGAGGAATAATAACACAAGGGGATAAAGATGAGGAGGAATAATAACACAAGGGGATAAAGATGGAGGAGGAATAATAACACAAGGGGATAAAGATGGAGGAGGAATAATAACACAAGGGGATAAAGATGGAGGAGAAATAATAACACAAGGGGATAAAGATGGAGGGTGGGGGTATATTGGCACAAGGGGATTAAGATTGAGGAGGGGATAATGGGACAAGGGGATAAATATGGAGGGGGAATAATAACAAAAGGGATTAAGATGGGGGCGGGAATATTGGCACAAAGGGATTAAGATGGAGGGGGGATGCATTAGCATAAAGGTAAGAACACGCCTTTTGTCCGCGGGTACCCCTCACACGCAAGTTCCGCGCGGGGGGGTACACACGGACATACTTTCAGCCTTCGGGGGTACAGTCACCAAAAAGGTTGAGAACCACTGCTCTAGAGTGCACTAACTATTTAGCTGCTGGCATCATTGTGACTTCGTGTGGCTCAACTAAGCTTTCGTTTGCAGGAAATGTAGCAGATTTGCTATTTAGGACTAAGGAAAAGCTGGGTATTGACTCTTGGTTGCAGCCTAATTTTTTAAAGGGGTACTCCACTGGAAAAAAAAAATTTAATCAACTGGTGCCAGAAGGTTAAAAACAGATTTGTAAATTACTTCTATAAAGAAAACTTAATCCTTCAAATACTGCTGCTATATGATCATACAGCTGCTATATGATCCACAGGAAGTTATTTTATTTTTGGATTTCCTTTCTGTCTGACCACAGTGCTCTCTGCTGACACCTCTGTCCATTTTAGGAACTGTCCAGAGTAGGATAGGTTTTCTATGGGGATTTGCTCCTACTCTGGACAGTTCCTAAAATGGATAGGGGTGTCTGCAGAGATCACTGTGGTCAGACAGAAAGGAAATTCTAAAAGAAAAGAACTTCCTGTGGATCATATAGCAGCTGATAAGTACTGGAAGGATTAAGATTTTTTTATATAAGTAATTTAAAAACCTATTTAACCTTCTGGCACCAGTTGATTTAAAAAAAAAAATCACCAGAGTACCCCTTTAAATTTAAAACCCCTTAAGGATGCAGGGCATACATGTACGCCGTGTTCTCGCTCTCTTTCTATTACCCGTCATAGCTGTATGGTCCCGGAAGCCAATCTGTGGCTAATGCCAGACATCACCGATCACAGTGTACTCAGACATCGTGGCAGTTTATGGTCTGAGCACTGACAGGCTGACCCTCCCCCTTCAACCTCTGCAGCAATGTTGCCATCACTCATATGTCTATTTCCCAAAGAAAACCTCTGAATATGACACAGAGCACATGCCCTAAACTTCTTTGGTCAACCACGATGAGGCCTTTTCTCAGTTGAATCTGTCCTGTGAAACTGCTGAATGCTCTTGCCCACGATGCTGCAGCTCAGTTTTAGGCTCTTGGCAATCTTCTTATAACCAAGGCCATCTTTATGTAGAACAACAAGTCTTTTTTTTTTTTAGATCCTTAGATATCTTTTTCCCATGAGGTGCTATTTTGAACTTCCATTACCAGTATTAACCCCTTAAGGACCCGGGCTTTTTCCGTTTTTTCATTTTCAATTTTTCCTCCTTAACTTTAAAAAATCATAACTCTTAAAAATTTTCACCTAAAATTATATATAATGGCTTAATTTTTGCGTCACTAATTCTACTTTGTAATGACATTAGTCATTTTACCCAAAAATCTACGGTGAAACGGGAAAAAAAATCAATGTGCGACAAAATTGATGAAAAAACACTATTTTGTAAGTTTTGGGGGCTTCTATTTTTACGCTGTACATTTTTTGTCAAAAATGATACCTTATCTTTATTTTGTAGGTCCATACGGTTAAAATGATACCCTACTTGTATAGGTTTGAATTTGTATCACTTCCGAAAAAAATCATGAATACATGCAGGAAAATTTATACGTTTAAAATGGTCATCTTTTGACCCCTATAACTTTTTTATTTTTCTGTGTTCAGGGCGCTTTGAGGACTCATTTTTTGCGCCGTCATCTGAAGTTTTTAGCGGTACCATTTTTGTTCTGATCAGACTTTTTGATCACTTTTTATTCACTTTTTTGTGGTATAAAAAGTGATCAAAAATGCGCTATTTTGGACTTTGGAATTTTTTTGCGCGTACGCCATTGAACGAGCGGTTTAAAAAGCGGTATATTTTTATAAATCGGACATTTCCGCACGCGACGATACCACATATGTTTATTTTTATTATTATTTACATAATGTTTTTTTTATTTTTGGAAATGCCGGGTGATTTAAACTTTTATTAGGGGAAGGGATAATTGAAAGGGTTAATGATTTTTTTACACTTTTCTTATGCAACATTATAGCTCCCATAAGGGGCTATAACATTGCATTTACTGATCTTTTACACTGATTGATCCATCTCCATAGGAATGGATCAATCAGTGTTTTAGGCGATTGAATGCTCAAGCCTGGATCTCAGGCTTGAAGCATTCATTCGGCGATCGGACTGCAGGAAGGAAGGTAAGAGACCTTCCTCCTGTGCTACAGCTGTTCGGGATGCCGCGATTATACCGCGGCGATCCCGAACAGCTCCCTGAGCTAGCCGGGCACTTTTACTTTCGTTTTTAGCCGCGCGGCTCAGCTTTGAGCGCGCGGCTAAAGGGTTAATAGCGCGCGGCACAGCGATCAGTGCCGCGCGCTATTAGAGGCGGGTCCCGGCTTCACTATGACGCCGGGCCCGCCGCGATATGATGCGGGGTCACCGTGTGACCCCGCGTTATATCGCAGGACCGGGACCCATGACGTATGCATACGTCATGGGTCCTTAAGAGGTTAAAGTGTTAGAGTGATAACACTAAATGTAAGACACCTGCTTCCCATACACATCTGCGACTTTGTAGAACTAATGAGTCACATGACACCGGGGAGGGAAAGAAGGCTAATTGGGCCCATTTTGGACATTTCAACTTAGGGGTGTACTCGCTTTTGTTGACAAGGTTTAGACATTAAAGGGGTTATCCAGGAAAAAACTTTTTTTTATCTATCAACTGGCTCCAGAAAGTTAAACAGATTTGTAAATTACTTCTATTAAAAAATCTTAATCCTTTCAGTACTTTTTAGCTGCTGAAGTTGAGTTGTTCTTTTCTTTCTACGTGCTCTCTGATGACAAGTGTCTCGGTAACTGTCCAAAGTAGAAGCAAATCCCCATAGCAAACCTATTCTACTCTGTGAAGATCCCAAGACAAGCAGAGATGTCAGCAGAGAGCACTATGGCCAGACAGAAAAGAACAAGTCAACTTCAGCAGCTGATAATTATTGGAAGGATTAAGATTTTTTATTAGAAGTAATTTACAAATATGTTTACCTTTCTGGAGCCAGTTGATATATAAAAAATTTTTTTTCCTGGAATACCTCTTTAATGGCTGCGTGTTGAGTTATTTTGAGGGGACATAGTCATTGCTTCAATGTTGTGACTTGAAAAGATAAGATTAAATATTTACAAAAATGTGAGGGGTGGACTCAGTTATGGGAGATACTGTATCTATCTAGTTTTCTTTATATTTAACATGGATTTCTCCCCACATACGGGAAACATTCTACATAGATAACTACAAAATTAGGTTTCACAATTGACAATTTTTACCTTTAATATTTTTATGAATGTGTGTGGTATAAATGTATATATAAATACATTTATAGGGTTGACAACTGCACTTCTTAATGGTATTGTTTACCATACCCTGCAAACACTAACCTTTCTTCAAAAAACTTCACTTGCTTTATCTTGTAGTTCTTCACTTTACCACTAGAGGGAAGCAGGCATTTATTCCTTATCCACTATGGTGTTCTGTTTATGTAGCATTGTGCAGAAAAACTGAACAATAATCTTTGTAGATTATTCCTTCAATAATGTGAAAATCCTACTCTATACTATTGAAGGAATACAACAACAGAAGAGAAGACCACTAGGTAATAATAATTCTCTCTGCATTTACAATACGGAACAGACTTCTCTGCATGGCATATACGGATGTTTCTCTGCAGTACAATTGTACCATGCTGTATTCAATTTTGCCTAAAACATATGTATGTATCTATGTCAATACCTGCCTATGGAATCAGTTTGATAGGGTTTATTAAGGTAGATAAGGCATTTTATCACTGTATTGTTGTCTATTATATCTATTATGGGAGGAGGTCTATATAATTGTTTATTTTGTACATTTCCTATATAAACATATGCTAAATATAAAATCTGTACCAGTGAAATATTCTTTGTGGATTGATCACCACTGATGCAACGTTGCTTACACTGGTATATAGAATATGGGTTTACACTGCTCAGAGCCATCAGCATACCGACACAGCCCGATTATGCAGGGGACATGCATATGATGGCCGCATGATGTTGCTGGATGTGGGGATGTGATGTCACACGCTCACTTTGCCAATCAGGCGGAGCGGGGCTCTGCTGTGGACGCTGATTGAATGAGCGGGTGTGTGAGGTCACATCCCCAGACATAGAAGCAGCGGGGAGCAGCGCTACATTATACCGGTGGCGGCACGGGAGCGAGGAAGGTGAGAGTGTGTTTTTGTTTATTACTTGCCACTCATGACCAAATTTTAAAATTAACATTTTGCCAGGAAAGCCCCTTTAATGGATACTAAGAATAAATTGTTGCAATATTTGTATATATTTTTTAAATATTTTTGACTTTGATAATACAGTGAAATACTTCTGCATTGAAGTATATTATGCCTGCTAATGTAAACTATGAGGCTCTTCCTTTGGTGAGTCCTAATACCCTGCAACTGCATTGCGTGCAATAGGAGTGATGGAATGTGCTCCACCCTGTAGCTTATCCATAGGGGTTACACTTACATGGCCAGAATCAGTGTTTTTGCATTTTACAGCCATTGCATTGAGCAGGTCTGCAAGCATGTGGCCCACTGGCTGCTTATGGACAGCCAAAGGATTCTTGGAGGTCCGCAATCATGTCATGTGAGGTTCAAGTCTAGTGAGTAAACTAGGTCCTACAATGACATCACGGCGTACAGGATTACTTCACTGCTGCCTGGAAGTGAGGGCAGGGATATAGGATGCACACACAGCTGATTTTGTTTATGCACACCCTCAGTGTAAAGGCAGGTCCATTGGTTCCCTCCTCTGCCACTCACATTGGTGCTACAGTGCAGTCAATGATTACATCATCTCACTGCTCCATCACATGAAGAGGATCTGGGAGCTTATTGGTTTGACAGTTTTTTTTTGTTTTTTTTATCTTTTTGTTTTTTTGCGCAGGGGGCACTACTAATGAAGGGAGGTGGATGGACCACCTATCGACTTATTTGGGCAGTCTGCCTACTTATTCAATGGGAGGGGGAAGTCTGCTTATCTACCTATTTGGAGGTTTGGGTAGATAGATAGGTCTGGCACTATTATTTATAGGGTGGAACATACGTGCGGTAGCCTGCACCATAAACTACAGATTCGGGGGTGCTTTCTCTCTGAAATACAGTTCATACTATACAAAACATAGAGAACCGAAGAGGGCAACTCACCCACTCCTATTTGGAGGTCTACCTGTTCACCTAAAGCTGAAGTTTGCCTATCGGCCTATTTCAGGGTTGGGGGTGTCCAATAAATTAGCTTCAGAAAGATTAGATTTGAATTGGGGGCCCCAATCATATAAACTTTGCATCAATGTATAAATCACTCCTGTATGTAGGGGACATGAACTTAAATGTTGATTTAGTAAACTTCCCTACTCCTTCTGATATTCCTGCTCCTCTCCTTCCCTTCTTGACAGCTCGCTGTGTAGGTTACAATGGGCTGTCAACAAGGGGAGGAAAGGAGCAGGAATATCAGAAGGAGGCAAGTTTGCTAAATGAATGTATGAGCAAAAACATTTAAAACCTATGTGAGGCCCCTAGAAATATAGTCTATATTAATTTTGGCCCCCACCTACTGCCAAATTGGTCAGGCCCACAGTACAGCAATAGCCCTTCCCATTCTCTGCCTGCAGTAGGTAGAACGAAGTGGAAGGAAGGAAAAAATAAATCCCCATGAACTCCAACGATTTTTGGTCTAGGAGCTGCAAAACTTATTTAATGTGGGAACTTTTTTATTTTTCATTCTGTTTCATTTTTTTAGCATTCATTTGTGGTGAGGGTGTGAGGAAGGGCAGATGTTATTAACCTAGGGGCAGATGGCATTAACCCCTTACATTCATGATGCCGGGGTGTGGTTAACCTCTGCACCACCCGAGGTATGGCCGCTGGATCCTGGGCTATGACTCTGATTCCAAGTTACGGAACGATGGCAGCTGTACTGAGGTAGACAGGTGTTTTAGTCTTTACAGCTCAGTTAGGCCTAAGGAGATGACCAGTGACCTTAGAGACTTGAGGGCTCGCTGGGACTTGCAGTGGACTTGGACTGAATTAGGCAGACCCGCACTGAATTTAGCAAACTTGACTGACTCTACTATGACTGACTAGGCTTCACCGCTGTGGTAGCTTAACAGGTTTTCCCTTTCACCTGTGGGGCACTTGGTGGTGGAAGCGTGGCTGCGTGGTTAGGCCTTGGGTCTCTTCAGGACACCAGACACTCTCAAGTCTTGACTGTTCTGTACTCAGGAAAGACTGGAACTCAAGAGCTACTTAACTCCTATAGGAGGGGTCATATAGGTCACCTCCAAGTCACCTGGTCACTGGTATCTTCCTTTGTTACATATCTTAACAACAGGACTTAAAAGGCATATACATCTTAATAAAATACATTAACCATTTGTAGGAACATTGTGTGGGGCAAGGGAACTAGGACTGAGTCCACCTGAAAAGGACCGTAGTTTGTACAGAAGGGCCACTTCTGTACTGAACCACCATCATTTTTTGATGTTTTGTACCTTAACAAGGTTAAATCTATTAGTTGTACATATGCTCATTATGCACTCAGCTCAGATTAAATGGGCCCCTATTGATAGATCTATACAAGGACCCCCCCAACCATCACATTCTTTTTACAGCGCATCAATAGTTTCATGTGACAACGGGATTTCTTGGCCTTCACAGGAAATGTACACTGTGCAATCTGGAAAGGGCAGCATGTACACTGTGAAATGTACACTGTGCAATCTTCTATCATGTGGACTGCTGGGACTCGTCATGATCTCATCCCCGAGAGCTCAAGCACCCACCTTCAAAAATTAACTGGTTTCCGGAGTGACGGCCTGCTTAGCCAATTACCTAATAAAGCGGCGACATCTATGCAGGCAGTCATTCACTCCAGAGACCGTTCATCTCGGAAGGGGGGGGGGGGGGTCTGGAGGGCTCAGAAGGGTGAGTTAGATGTTCTGGAGACTGGCAATTCATCCCCTATCCAAAGGATAGGGGACACATTTTTACAAACTGTATAGGCGACAAGTTTTTACAAACTGGAGTTCCCCTTTAACCCCTTGGGGACGGAGCCCATTATGACCCTAAGGGCGGGAGCATTTTTTGCAAACCTGACCTCTATTACTTTATGCATTAATAACTCTGGGATGCTTTTACTTATAAATGTAATTCCAAGAACGTTTTTTCATGACATATTCTACTTTATGTTAGTGGTAAATGTTTGTTGATACTTGCATCATTTCTTGGTTCTCACTGAAGTTCTGGGTTTAAAGTTACTTCTGGGTACTTTAGCCTCTTCCCCCTCCCCTAAAACATACTGATTTATATTGTGACCCTTTATATATCTTTATGACATGTGCATTAATATTATGACAATAGAAGTATAAGGAAATAATAGTCTAAAAAGCCCTATAAACTCATTCCTAAAGTTGGAACTGGAGAATGGGATGCTTGTTCATGCTTCATCTTTGGAAAGCATCTAGTCTAGACAATGTCCTGCAAACACTAATGTCAAATTGGCACATGATATTTAGCACAAAGGACATCTTTCAAGGTCGAAGTAAATTGCTTTAGAGTCAAGTACAGACAAGCAGCGATGATAGCAGCAATAGGGGGATTTGATAGATTCTCATTTCTAGGAAGCAGATGTGGTCCCTTCAAGTTAGTGGTCAGTGAATTTTTCATATCATGTTCTGATATCTCTGAAGCAATACATTTTTCACAGTCATTTAAAGGATCGGAGACTGGAGAATAATGGATAAGAGGAGAGCGCAGGGGAACAGTCTGGAATCTGAGTGCTGGTAATGCTGCCTAATAGAGCTCTATAGTATCAATGGGATCTTCTCATGTTCTTTTCACAAAGGACTCAGGGCATCTTAACACTATCTGGATGAATATATAACAGGACACATGCATGCTTTTATTCCTCTTTATGTACATGTAGAATAAAAAAGAAACTATTTTAGATTAAAAATCTACAATGCCGCCCTATATAACCCAATAGTCACATATTACCCTACTTTTTCTGCTCTTTTTTTTTGTAGAGTAATACACATCTAGGTTCAATGTATACACGTAAACACATAGCCAATACTTTATATCTCAACTGGGCATGATGAGAGTTGACGTTTTGCAACAGCTGGAGGCACATTGGCTGGGAAACACTGCTCTACAGAATACAGTGACCCCCCGACCTACAATGGCCCCGATATTCGATCATTTCAACATACGATGGCCTCTCAGAGGCCATCGCATGTTGAAGGCAGCATCAACATACGATGCTTTTGTATGTCGGGACCATCGCATAAACGGTTAACTGGCAACACTGACTTCTTTAGCTGCCGCCGGATAGCCGTTTACAGTGCCCCGTGTGCTCCGGTGATGGTCTCTTACCTGTCCTCGGAGCTCCGGAGCTCCTCTTCGGGATTCCCTGCATCGCCCGTGCTCTCCTTCGTCGTCAACATACGATGGTTTCAACAATTGATTATTCATTTGGAATGGATTACCATCGTATGTTGAGGGACCACTGTACTGCAAAATCATGTTTTGTTTTTTTCTTTCCTAAGTTGGTCATTTCACCTTGTCATAGTCCACTCTCTTCTACCTTCCCCATGTGTTCTGCCTGTCCATATGTTATCACTATGGACGTGGTAAACACGGCAAAGGATGCATAAAGGTTGAATATGTTAGTCAGGTGCCAGTCAAACATATCCAAACTTCAAACAAGCTTTGAGGTGTTGATCATGTAAATGTATTGCTCTTCTCTGGAAGGATTGAGAGGATTGAAAGTTGCCAACCCTTTTAAACACTGAAAGCTCTTCAAGGTGTTGCACTCAGAGTGCAACACCTTCCAATAAGCATATTACCTGCTATCTTTTTCCAACCACCTTGGCTATAGGCATAGGCCATTATTAGAGAATAATGTAGAGGTTCTTGTGTACACCTTTTCCTTACCTGTGTTAGCTGAGGCTGCGGGCATAATATAGGCTTCATGTTGGTGTCAGAATCTCTGAAATGTCTTGATAATGCTGCCTACATATCCCATGATTCCTCTGGCTTTATTTAGCAATTTGATTATTGAAGCTGCTTGTCTTATCTGGCTGCTTGTGCTGGAGATGCCCCAGGTGAACTCAGACTTATAAGTGGGTTGGTGTCAGTTCACACTGTGCAGGTTTCATGCACATTCTTGCTCAAAATGCATTTTTAGAGAATGACATGAGGCAAAAGTTATTTAACCTATAATGACAATTGAGGTGTTTTATGATGATATGAAGTCTAAAGACTGAGTTAAGACATAAAATTTTCGGCATTTTGGACCAATTTTTACAGCATTTTTGCCTTTTTTGTGGCAATTTTGCAAAGTTGTTGTAAAAATTACCAATTGTTACAGTATTTTATACAATTGCAGTGCAATATAAATTGTTGTCATGATTTGGGGAAAATCTGAGCATTAACAGAAAAAGGCAGCATCAGTGGAGATGTATTGCTACTACATGTCCTGAGTCCATAGAGATAGAGCTGGGAGTGGAGGGGTCTGTCAGCTAGAAGGAGGGATCTGGTCATTTATAATGTCATCCTGTATTTCACAGGATGTCAGCTGACGCCGATATGACATCATAGACTGGTGATCACATCACCAAGTTAGAATAATGAAACACATAGATGCCGCTGGAATAAACAAATGGTGTTATATAAACTGAGTGTGAGTGTGCATGATGTGGGCAAAAAAGTGGAATACTGGTATTTCCCTTGCAGTGCATTCCTTTTCTTTATTTGCATACAGCTCTTACCAAGAATTACTAACATCAGATACTAATGTAATAGAAGACAAAACTCTCTAAAAGGGGTACTCTGCAGCCCTTTGTCAGAAGCTCCGCTCCGCTCCGGACGCTGTGTGCGGGCTTCCGTGTTCAGGGCTGCCCCTCATGACGTCACGCCCGCCCCCTTCGTGACATCACGCCCGCCCCTCAACGAAAGTCTATGGGAAGGGGGCGTGACGGCCATTGCGCCCCTTCGCATAGACTTTCGCTGAGGGGGCGGGCGTGACGTCACGAAGAGGGCGGACATGACGTCACGAGGGGCGGCCCTGAACACGAAGCCCGCACACAGCATTCGGAACAATAAACTTCCGGACAAGGGGGGGCGGAGCTTCTGACACAGAGCAGCGGAGTACCCCTTTAAAACCCTATGGTATATGTATATCGAACAATTTGGGACATAGGAGGCATTTTTGACTTAAGCCAATACTATAATAGACACTGTTTTCTGTATTTTTATTTCTGTGATCAAGGAAACATAAAACGAAAATTGTTGATATGCACATGTGCTATGCAACTACAGAGTTGACTATACCCCACTGCTTTGGGAACATGTTGGGTGACTTGCATCTCTCTCCTTTCCTAAATATTTTAAGGCCTGTTAATGTCCAGCTATTTGGTAATACACTCTTTAGTGTTGTCACTGCTCTACCGAGCAACCCAACTTTGCCATCCTTATGGTTCCATACTTTGCTGCCCAATTGTTGCCAATCCCTAGTTGTTTGACAATTTTGTCCCTCCCAATATGGCTTCACCACTGTTCATGACTAAGCCAGACATACTAAACTATGGCTTTCTCTTATTCCCACCAGCAAACACTATATATCATATGAGAGACCTTTTATTTGGGTTCATCTGTAATGAAGAAAGTTACAAGTGTTGACCATGAGAAACCTTTATCCTACCATTCTATTGGTCATGGATTATTAGCGGACCAAAATTTTTTCCATTACTATTATTGTTTTTATCTTTAGTTGGAAACCATCCCACCCATTGGTCTGACTGAAAAGTAGTGCTTACTCTGTTCAACTACCTTATCTGTTGTGGCCCATTCTCTTAAAAAGGTAGCATATAGTATTACATTGTCTCTGTAGTAAAATTTGCAGTCATAACTTCCCCTGGTAATATATCCTAGTGCTAGGGGCAGCTTTATTGTATCTAGGTTTGAAATGATTATGGTATTTTTCGCCCTATAAGACGCACCGGCATATAAGACGCACCCAATTTTAACCCCTTCCCGCAAATGGACGTGTATACACGTCCATTTTTCCTGTGACTTAACGCAAATGGACGTGTATACACGTCCAATACATTTTCTATCACCATGTCCGTTGGCATGGTGATAGAAACATCATCTCAGCTGTTCTGGACAGCTGACCGATGACACTATGCAGCTGGGGACCAATCAGACTGGTCCCCTGCTGCTGATCGTTGTCATTAGTCAGTCAGTAAGTGACTGACTAATGACAAGGACTTGCGGGGTTCCGGGCTGATCGGGTCTCTGGTGACCCGATCGCCCGGAAAATAAAGATGTTTGGAGCTGTCAGAGACCGCCCCAATCATCTTAAGGTATAGGAGCGAGGTGGCAGCTGCCACCTCGCTCCTAAACCCCTGCCATTGGTCGTTAGGACTAGCGACCAATGGTAGGAGGGGGCGGGGGGGTTAAAGTTGAAATTCCCGCTCTGCCCCTGGATGTCGGGGCAGAGCAGGGGGAAGATGGCTTAGGGTCCCGGGACCGGCGATCATGTCCCGGGACCGGTGATCATCGCGGGACTGGCAGAGGCATCGCGGGACCGGCGGAGGCATCACAGGACCGGCAGAGGCAGCGGCAGACACAGCAGTAAAGATCAGCGGTAAGTGATCTTCACTGCTGCGTCCTAGGAGTTGCCAAACTACAACTCCCAGCAAGCCCAAACAGCCAAAGCCTGTCTGGGCATGCTGGAAGTTGTAGTTTTGCAACATCTGGAGGGCCACAGTTTGGGCACCACTGTGTAGTGGTGTTCAAACTATAGGCCTTCCAGATGTAGCAAAACTACAACTCTCAGAATGCCCAGACAGTCCAGGCATGCTGGGAGTTGTAGTTCTGTAACATGTGGCTCTTCAGATGTTGCAGAACTGCAACTCCCAGCATGCCTTGACAGTCTGGGCATGCTGGGAGTTGTAGTTTTGCAACAGCTGGAGGCACACTGGTTGGGAAACACTGAGTTAAGTAACAAAACAAACTCTCAGTGTTTTGTAACCAGTGTGCCTCCAGCTGTTGCATAACTACAACCCCCAGCATGCACGGACAGCCACAGGGCATACTGGTAGTGGTAGTCTTGCAACAGCAGGAGGTTTGCCTCCCCCCCCCCCCCCCCCATGTGAATGTACAGGGTACATTTACATGGGCAGGTTTACAGCGAGTTCTTGCTACAAGTTTGAGATGCAGCAAATTTTCCGCTGCAGCTCAAACTCGCTGTGAACTCGTGTGAGTGTATCCTAAAAACCCTACACTACTCTTACACATAATAAAGTTTAAAACACTACATATACATATACCCCTACACAGTGTCCCCCCCAAATAAAAAAAAATTCTCGTATGACACTGTTTCCCAAACGGACCCTCCAGCTGTTGCAAAACAACTCCCAGTATTGCTGGACAGCCATTGACTTTCCAGGCATGCTGGAAGTTTTTCAACAGCTGGAGGCACCCTGTTTGGGAAACACTGCCGTAGGGTATTTTTGGTATCGGAGGCAAGTGTAATTCTTGCATCCGGGTCCGTCCCTATGCAAATCCCTTATTTTGGCCTCAAACGCTCATGGCGCTCTCTCACTTCGGAGCCCTGTCGTATTTCAAGGCAACGGTTTAGTGCCACATATGGGGTATCTCCGTACCCGGGAGAAATTGTGTTACAAATTTTGGGGGGCTTTTTCTCCATTTACCCTTATGAAAAGGTAAAGTTGGGGTCTACTCCAGCAGGTTAGTGTAAAATAATTTTTTTTTTTTTTTACACTAACATGCTGGTGTTGCCCCATACTTTACATTTTCACAAGAGGTAAAAGGAAAAAAAGCCCCCCAAAATTTGTAACGCAATTTCTCCTGAGTAAGGAAATACCCAATATGTGGGCGTAAAGTGCTCTGCAGGTGCACTACAAGGCTCAGAAGAGAAGGAGCACCATTGGGCTTTTGGAGAGAGAATGGCCCTCATTTACTAAGAAAATCGGGTTGTAAGTCTATGTTGCTTTCTTACCCGATTGCTTTTTTTCCCCTGGTATTTATTATTATGTCGCATCCTGTTTGTCGCACGTGGGTTTTGTTGGTTTTGGTTTCAAACTCCTCTGAGCTGTCGGGAAAAAATCCACAACAATTCAACAAATTCGGGTTGGAAACCTTTATAAATACGTGGGAAAGCTCAGAAATGTCAGGTTACGCCCCTTTTTCGGGTTTGGGAGAATCCACATCGGGTCTGTCGGGAAAAAATGTTGCATCGTGTTGCAGACTGGCGCATGATGTCTGCGACATGGCGCAGACAAAGATGCGACAAAAAAACCCGACAAAAGAGGTCGGGTTTAGAATAGTAAATGAGGGCCAATGTGTCTGGAGTTGAAGACCATGTGTATTTACAAAGCCTCCCTGGTGCCAGAACAATGGGCCCCCCCACATGTGAACCCATTTTGGAAACTGCACCCCTCACGGAATGTAATAAGGGGTACTGTGAGCATTTACACCCCACAAGTGTCTGACAGATTTTTGGAACAGTGGTCCATAAAAATGAAAAATTTTATTTTTCATTTGCACAGCCCACTGTCCCAAAGATCTGTCAAACACCAGTGGGGTGTAAATGCTCACTACACCCCTTATTACATTCTGTGAGAGGTGTAGTTTCCGAAATAGGATCACATGTGGGGGGTCCATTGTTCTGGCACTACAGGGGCCTTTGTAAAGGCACATGGCCCCCGAATTCTATTCCAAACAAATTCTCTCTCCAAGAGCATTGTAGTTCTCCAGCAGAGCATTTACATCCACATATGGGGTATTTCTATACTCAGAAGAAACGGGGTTACAAATTTTGGGTGGCATTTTCTCCTATTACCTCTTGTAAAAATGGTAAGTTTGGGAAAAAAATGCATTTTAGTGAATTTTTTTCATTTTATTTACACATCCAATTTTAACGAAAAGTCGTCAAAAATCTATGGGGTGTTAAGGCTCACTGTAATCCTTGTTACGTTCCTTGAGGGGTGTTGTTTGCAACATAGTATGCCAAATGGGCTCTTTTTAGCTGCTCTTGCACTATAGGGGCTTCCTAAATGTGACATGCCCCCAAAAACCATTTCGGAAAAACTCACTCTCCAAAATCCCATTGTCGCTCCTTCCCTTCTGAGCCCCCTACTGCGCCCGTCGAACACTTTACATGCACACATGAGGTATTTCCTTACTCGAGAGAAATTGAGTTACAAATTTTGGGGGGATTTCTCTCCTTTTACCCCTTGTAAAAATCCAAAAACTGGGTCTACAAGAACATGCGAGTGTAAAAAATGCTAATTTAGAATTTTCTCCTTCACTTTGCTGCTATTCCTGTGAAACACTTAAAAGGTTAAAACACTTACGGAATGTCATTTTGAATACTTTGAGGGGGGAAGTTTTTATAATGGGGTCATTTATGGGGTATTTCTAATACGAAGGCCCTTCAAATCCACTTCAAAACTGAACTGGTCCCTGAAAAATTCCGATTTTGAAAATTTTGTGAAAAATTGGAAGATTGTTGCTGAACTTTGAAGCCCTCAGATGTCTTCCTAAAGTAAAAACATGTCAACTTTATGATGCAAACATATAGTAGACATATTGTATATGTGAATCAATAGATAATTTATTTAGTATGTCTATTTTCCTTACAAGCAGAGAGTTTCAAAGTTAGAAAAATGCTAAATTTCCAAATTTTTCATGAAATTTTGGAATTTTTCACCATGAAATGATGCAAGTAGCAACGAAAATTTACCCCTATGTTAAAGTAGAATATGTCACGAAAAAACAATCTCGGAATCAAATTCATAAGTAAAAGCATTCCAGAGTTATTAATGCTTAAAGTGACAGTGGTCAGATGTGCAAAAAATGCTCTGGTCCTCAAGGTGAAAATGGGCTTGGTCCTTAAGGGGTTAAAGGTGCAAAATCTAGAAAAAAAAGATTCTGAACCCAACTGTAATCTTCCACCTGCTGGCTGTCCGGGCATGCTGGGAGTTGTAGTTTTGCAACATCTGGAGGTCCGCAGGTTGAAGACCACTGGTATAGGAGGTTATACTCACGTATCCCTCCCGGTGTCCTGTAAGCTGTTTGGGATTCCGCGATTTCACCGCGGCAATCCCGAACAGCCCGACTGAGCCGGGTTAGTGTCACTTTCGCTTCAGACGCAGCGGTCAACTTTGATCGCCGCATCTGAAGAGTTAATACAGGGCATCACCGCGATCGGTGATGTCCTGTATTAGCCGCGGGTCCTGGCCGTTGATGGCCGCAGGGACTGCAGCAATAGGTGTGTATTCGCCGTATAAGATGCACCAACTTTTCCCCCCCAGTTTTGGGGAAGAAAAAGTGCGTCTTATACGGTGAAAAATACGGTATATACTGTTCAAAAACACATCAGACCAAGTATTTGTTTTTTCCCAAAAAAAAATGTATATCCCACTATAGAAAAGCACCAAATGCTAATATTTCCTTATGTAATAGCTGTGGAGAAGTGCCTTGCATGTATTCTATGCAGACTGGAAAGACCTGCTCTGTACCCGGTATCATTCTGCTCTGGAGATAAAATCATTACCTTTAGATATGATAGCACCATAGAAGCAATCTGTTTATCTAGGCTGTTTGGATTCTACAAATTTTTCATTTGATAACTTTTAGCACTACATTCCAGGGGCCGTATCAAAGGACAATTTCTGGTTGATGTTTGTAATCTCTCTTATATATAAAAATGTCATTACAGAAAGTAAAAGGAATCGTTCTGTGTGAGAAATGGGAATCAATAGGGGTCAGCTTTTTTTCTATCCTGGGATATGTCCAAGGTCTTTTCTCTTGGTGATCAGAGGAGCAGTTGCCAGAATTTAGTCTAAAGGCTGCAGATGTGCAGGGGGATGAAAAATCTCTTTGACAAATGGTCGAAGGGGGAGCTTGATGCAGCGGGCCACTTTTCTGTGTCATATGCTCAAGTGCTTCCTTTAGGGGCCCTAATCTGTCATAATAAAGTGCACTAGATTTAATGAGTTTAACCTCTTCAGCACTAAACAACGAGGAGCATATGAGGCATTTAAACCCTGGAACAAACCATATGTACGGAGACACCCCTTCATTCATCATCCATGGTGTGAATTTGAGAGCAAAGAACTTGCTTGGTAATGGAAATGCTAAAAAATAAATGTTAAAAGGAAAAGAACAAAATGTAAATAGTAAGTCAATTTCAGTTTGGGCATAAGCAGGTGGTTCCACCTCTCAACTCAACTCAAGTTCTCGTCAACTATCATTTTCATAATGAGGAATACAGTGGTCTAATTCAGTGACAACATTAACATAGAAACATAGAATGTGTTGGAAGACAAGGACCATTTGGCCCATCTAGTCTGCCCAATAAAACCCTGTGACATCTCATGTAGCACCGCTTTAGGCAACAAAAGGACAAAAGACTTGTTGAAGCTTGCCAGTCTAGTTTTGAGAGGCCATTGTTATGAAGTACCGTATTTATCGGGGTATACCACGCACCGGCCTATAACACGCACCCTCATTTTACCACGGATATTTGGGTAAAAAAAGTTTTTTACCCAAATATCCATGAAAAAATGAGGGTGCGTGTGTGCGCGTGTATACCCCGATATACCCCCAGGAAAGGCAGGGGGAGAGAGGCCGTCGCTGCCCGCTTCTCTCCCCCTTCCTTTCCTGGGGTCTAGAGCGCTGCTGTCAGCCCTTTTTAACCCCTGGTTATCGGCGCCGCTGCCCGTTCTGTCCCCCTGACTATCGTGCCGGCGCAGATAGCCAGGGAGAGAGAAGCGGCGCCGACAGCCAGGATGAGAGAAGGGGCAGCGGCACCCATTGCCGGCGCCGCTGCCCCGTTGCCTCCCCCCATCCCCGGTGGCATAATTACCTGAGTCCGGTCCGCGCTGCTCCAGGCCTCCGTCGTGCGTCCCCAGCGTCGTTGCTATGCACGGTGCGGCGCTCTGACGTCATGCGCCGCGCCGTTCAGCGCATAGCAATGACGCCGGGGACGCACAACGGAGGCCTGGAGCAGCGGAGCAGCGCGGAACGGACTCAGGTAATTATGCCACCGGGGAGGCAACGGGGCAGCGGCGCCGGCAATGGGTGCCGCTGCCCCTTCTCTCCCCCTGGCTGTCGGCGCCGCTTCTCTCTCCCTGGCTATCGGCGCCGGCACCGATAGTAAGGGGGACAGAACGGGCAGCGGCGCCGATAACCAGGGGGTGAAAAGGGCCGACAGCAGCGCTCTAGACCACAGGAAAGGCAGGGGGAGAGAAGCGGGCAGCGACGGCCTCTCTCCCCCTGCCTTTCCTGGGGGGGTATCGGCGTATAACACGCACACAGACTTTAGGCTAAAAATTTTAGCCTAAAAAGTGCGTGTTATACGCCGATAAATACGGTACTTCATATAGGAATCTTGAAGATTGAATATCTAGCCAAAATGTTTTAATGATTTGATTGATTTGGACAAGTATTGATGACATAAAGCTAGATAAACATGATCATTAAAAAAAATGTATCCTTAAAGGGGTACTCGGGTGGAATTTTTTTTTTTTTTTTACATCAACTGGTGCCAGAAAGTTAAACAGATTTGTAAACTACTTCTATTTTAAAATCTTAATCCTTCAAGTACTTATTAGCTGCTGTATGCTCCACAAGAAGTTGTATATGTAACACTCACGTTTCTGAAGACAGGAACTCTGGTGTATGTGGATCCGCTGGATCTGTGTGGCAGATGACTCAGACCGTGTCAGGGAACGGAGTCTAAGGTGCCGCTGGTCTTCACCAGAGCCCGCCGCAAAGCAGGTTGGGCTTGCTGCTGCAGGCGACACCCAGGTCGTAACCCCTGGCAACGGCTCGACCACACAGGCGGCTGAGGAGATGCGAAGCACAGAAGGGATGAGACAACTCGTAGTCAGGATAGCTGTAGGTCAGGGCAGGCAGTACAGTAGCGTAGTCGGGACGTAGCAGAAGTTCAGTAGGCAGGCGGCAGAGAAGCAAGTAAAGGTCACAAGAGCAGGAGATCTGGTACACGGCAGGGCAATACAAAGGAACACTTTCTCTAGGGCACAAGGCAACAAAGATCCGGCAGAGAACTGAGGAGGGTGGAGGAATTTATCAACAAGACACAGGTGGTTACACTAATGAGCGTACTTTAAATCTTAAAGCTCCAGCACACGCATGCCCTAAGGGACGGGGACATGTGCGCTGGAGCAGAGAGGTGGAAGCAGAGGCAGGGGAAACACCTGGAGAGTGACAGACTGGGGCTCGCATGCGGGTGCGTCCCGCAGTGCGAGTCCCAGCCCCGTAGGCAGCAGAAGGTAAGGGGACCATGCGCTTATGGCCAGCGTGTGATGCCGGAGCGCATAGCGTAACAGTACCCCCCCTTTGGTCTCCCCCTCCTATTACGAGAGAGGAAACTCCTGAGAAGGTCACGGTCCAGGATATTCTCCTCAGGTTCCCAAGATCTCTCCTCAGGACCGTAACCCTCCCAGTTGACCAAAAAAAATTGTTTAACTCTCACAGTTTTTGCAGAAAGGATCTGCTTAACTTTGTAGACATCTGATGAGCCGGATACAGGTGTTGGGGGAGGATTCTTCTGAGAAAACCGGTTTACAACCAGAGGTTTGAGGAGAGAGACGTGGAAGGAATTGGGAATACGTAATACGTGTAGCAGGTAGACAGAGTTTGTAGGAAACAGGATTGATCTTTTGTAGAATCTGGAAGGGACCAAGGTAGCGGGGACCGAGCTTGTAACAGGGGATCTTGAAACAGATGTATTTGAATGAAAGCCACACCATGTCACCAGGAGAGAAGGATGGAGGAGGTCTTCTACCTTTATCCGCATGCATGAAGAAGCCTGGGACAATGACTGTCGGGTCTGTTGCCAGATGGTGGAGAAGTCACCGACCAGCTCATCAACAGCAGGCCCACCAGAGGAGACTGGGAGAGGAAGATGAGGATGGAGATGGAGTCCGTAGATAACAAAAAAGGGAGAAGACCTCGTGGACTCGGAATCCTTAAGATTATATGAGAATTCAGCCCAGGGGAGAAGGTCGACCCAATCATCTTGGCGAGCTGAAACAAAATGCCGAAGATAAGTCTCAAGGATTTGATTGACCCTTTCCACCTGACCGTTGGACTGAGGGTGGTAGGCCGAGGAGAAGTCCAGATTGATGTCCAGACGGTTACAAAGGGCTCACCAGAACTTAGAGACAAACTGCACACCTCGATCCAAAACGATATGTTGTGGAAGACCATGTAAATGAAAGACATGCGACAAGAAGTACTTCGCCAGCTGTGGAGCAGAAGGAAGACCTGGTAGAGGAATGAAGTGAGCCATCTTGGAAAACCGATCTACCACGACCCAGATGACAGTGTTATTATGAGAAGGTGGCAGATCGGTGATGAAATCCATGGCGATATGGGACCAGGGAGTCTCTGGAATGAGTAAAGGCTTTAAGAGTCCTGCAGGTCTTTGCCGAGGAGTTTTGTCACAGGCACAAGTTACACAGGACCGAACAAAATCAGAAACATCACGTTCAAGATGGGGCCACCAGTAGTGCCGGGAAATAAGAAGTACGGTCTTGCGTATTTCAGGATGTCCTGCTGTCAAGGAAGAATGACCCCATTTCAAGACCTTGCATCTCAATCTGGTGGGCACAAAGGATTTTCCCGGAGGAATTTGTGAATCTCAGCAGGAGCAGCAGGAATCAAACGGTCAGGAGGAATAATGTGCCTAGATGTGGAGTCCAAACCAATGACGTCAGAGGACCTGGAGAGTGCATCAGCCCTGATGTTCTTGTCTGCAGGACGAAAGTGAATGAAGAAGTTGAGACGGGAAAAGAACAGAGACCATCTTGCCTGGTGGGGGTTCAAACGCTGAGCAGATTGAAGGTATAGAAGATTCTTATGATCGGAGTAGATGCTGACCGGATGAGAAGAACCTTCCAGTAAATGTCGCCATTCCTCTAAAGCTAGCTTAATAGCGAGGAGTTCACTATCTCCAATGGAGTAATTCCTCTCTGCAGGAGAGAAAGTCTTGGAGAAAAACCCACAAGTTACACTCTTGCCCTTGGCGTTTTTCTGTGTGAGGACGGCTCCCGCTCCAATAGATGAGGCATCAACCTCCAAAGCAAAGGGCCTCTCTGGATCAGGTCATGTAAGCACGGGAGCAGAGCAGGAGGAGTGGTACCAGGCAGAAGATCAATAGGGCAGTCGTAAGGATGATGTGGAGGCAGAGACTCAGCCTGTTTCTTGCAGAAGACATCCGAGAAATCTTGGTAAGGTGGCGGCAGGCCAGGTAAAGGTGGAGGATGAGAAACAACTTTACGCAGAGCAGATTGGAGGCAAAAGTTTTGACAGGATTGTTCCCAGCGAATTATTTCTCCAGTTCTCCAATCCAGTTGCGGGGAATGGCGTTGCAGCCAAGGAAGACCAAGAAGAATCTCAGAAATACAGTGTGGCAGAACATAGAATTCAATCTTCTCTTTATGCGATACTTCCACTTGCATAACGAGAGATTCAGTACGGAAGTGAACCTTACAGTCTAGATTTTGTTCATTAACAGAGGAGATGAACAAGGGCTTGGCAAGCCGAGTAAGAGGAAGATGATACTTGTGGACTAAAGCTGCATCAATAAAGTCACCTGCAGAACCGGAGTCCAAAAATGCTGTAGCGCTGAAGGAAGACTTCGCTGAAGCGAAGACTTGTACAGGAATAGTTAAGCGTGGCGAGGTAGTATTCACACCCAGGGATGCCTCTCCCACATACACTAGGTGCAGACGAACAGTAGAGTGCTTGAGAAAGTGCTCCAGGCTAGCACAATACAAGCATAAATTCTCGTTGCGTCGTCGTGACCTCTCCTGCTGCGTAAGACGAGGATGATCTCCTTGTATCGCACTCAGACGGATCCCTCCAAGGAACAGCCCAGGATAAAAGCAGCGCACAAGACTTCAAAGGTAAAATGGTTTATTTACCCGGCATGCAACGCGTTTCGCTGGACAACCAGCTTCATCAGGCATGTTAGGGGTAGAGACACATGCAGTATATATACATAATAATTAACCCATACATTGCTGATGTAAAAGCAATGTGCAGGAACACATAAAAAACACGTATAAACTGGTAAATTGATAATTAAAAATACCACAAACATATACTAAACCAAATAAATATAAAAGATATATAGAAAATATAAAATAAAATATGAAAGACAAAAATAATATATATATATATATATATATATATATATATATATATATATATATAATATAATAATGGAAAGCTGGTCATACTACCCATCGTTCTCAATCATCTCATTTAAACCACCAGGAAAAAGGGAACCAAGTGAACTTGGAGGTTTGTTATGGAGATTTGCTTCTATTTTTGGAAAGTTCCTGACACAGACAGACTGAAAAGAACTATACAACTTCCTCTGTAGTATACATCAGCTGATAAGTACTAGAAGGATTAAGAATTTTTGGCGTCCCATATGTAACACTGTGGCTCACCTACTCACCAGCTTTAGCAATGTCCCACCATGGCCAGTGATGGGCTGAACTGCAGTGTCAGGTAATGGGTCCGTGCCCAGCCTCCTTCCTGGTCCCTGGGCCCGTTACATATCATGCTCAACCTATCACCGGCCAAGGTGGGACATTGCTGCTGTCACCGATTAGCTGAGCAACAGTGTTACTTGTCGGACATCAAAAGCTGGAAGAAGGCGGGGCTGGAGGAGAGGACAGCCATATCGACGACGCAAGGGATGTGGTGAAGAGTAAGTTAATGTTTATTATTTTTATTCCGGCAGCCCGGGTATATTGGATAAAAAAAATGTTTTCACTGAGTTCTCCTTTAACATAGATTTCTAATCTTTAGAATTGTAACTTAAAGATCAAGATAAAAAGTCTGCAAAATAAACCTCTGCCCAATATAGCCCCATTGATGCCTCCTTTTTTCCATATGCTGTCAATATATGATGGGATACTAGCAGGGAGGCATGCCAAGCTTTATATTGGTGTATCCACAGTGGACCTTGTGAGTTTACTGGGCTGGATCTGACTACATCCAGTGACTATAAGGGACAAACAAGCCTCCTAAAAATCTCTTTGATTTGGATTCAAAAGCTGATTCAAAGTAGGATATGAAAAAGGACTACTGTCAAAAGATAGGAGCCACAACTCCTTTACTCTAAGCAGGAAGGCAAACATTGTATTCCTCACTGCTCAGTTCACAATATATTGAGTGTACCTCTAGGTAGACTCACTTAACTGTGGAATATTCAAGAAGGGGGGAAGGAGTGCAAGAGTAAATGGAGCAAAAAGGAGTGATATCACAGCCCGCTCAGCCAATCTGAGGCGGGACATGACTGTGGCTGCTCATTGTCTGTGCTGGCCTGTCATGTCATGTCACCAAACTCAGAAGCGTTACAACAGCAGCAACCAGAGCTCCATGATACCAGCGGCAGCAAGGAAGGTAAGTGTGGGTTATTTCATTAAATCCCTATGCACCCTGGACAAATATCTAAAAACATACTCTGCTTGGAGTAGCCCTTTAGCTCTATTTTATTTGAATTGATTCAGTCCGCATTTGGTCTGCTTCCAAGATATATATATATATATATATATATATATATATATATATACTTTATTTTAACATGACTCAAAGGTCACTAATCAATAGCACTAGTATAGGAAATAGACGAAACATAGTCACTAATAGACTTAGATTAGTTTAGTCCATCAATCTCAATGGGCCAACCACAGTCTACATTTTCATACCGGTCCAAATATTTTCCAGTGATGTACAGCAAAAGCATGGTGTGATTGTTACTTGCCCATGGTTATTACTGTTTCCCATTGAACCATTTACCAATAAAATATACACCAACAATGGAACCATAATTATTCCACTTCTGCTTACATTGGACTACTATGTATTTACCATCAACGTTTCATTTATTGCAGTGGTCTTCATGTAAAAGCAATAAATTACATAGATAAAAATAAGGCTGTAAAGATTCCTTTAATATAGTAAAGTAATAGCTCACATCAAAAACCCTAATAGGAACAAATTTGATATTAGGTAGTAATTTTCCTTACATATTATTCCAATGAATGGTCACGGCTGTTAGAGAATATAAGTAATATAAGCAATCAATGTAACATTTCCAGCAGAGTACACACATCAGAAAACCCCAACCTTCAATTAAAGTCTTACCAAGTAGAGCTCAAAATACATACAGTCCTAGTAAGATTGTGACTGCTGAGATAGTCCTTGAAGTTTAACCAAACTATAGGAATTCTAAATAAACCATAAAGTCTTCTGAGTCACTTTTCTTACATATACCTGGATGCTCTGAACAATGTTTTTTTATAAGCTTTATATGATTTGTTGTTTAACTTTTATAAGTAGGGAGGAGCGAATCGAATGGCAGCAGGAGACACAGATAGAGGCCTGAGCTCCCGGTATCAGCTAGCCACCGTGTCTCGAACAGCAACCCATCTGCCGTCATCAATTGGTTAACTCGATCATCCACTTCATCACAAGTGACATCTGACACCCCCAGTCAACCCAGTCGGTGGGTTCCTCATTCAAAACCCTCAGTTGGAATGGCCTGGGAGTAGTCCCCCCAGAAGTATCTTATGCAGTGGATTCAGCTCCACTATTTAGTGAGGACGATCTACTAGAGGACAGTCAGCAGCTACTGCCCAGCCAAGAAGTGGAGGAGACATCCTCTGCTTCCTCCGCTAGGCGTGTAAGTAGTGATGAGTAGAGGGGTGTGGGAGGTAGTGTTGTGAGCGTTCAGGCTCCTGAAGCAGACACTGTTGAGGAACCTGAGGAAGACATCAGTGACACAACTCGATGAGGAAGACATGGAGACACAACTCGATGATGATGAAGCCGATCGCACTTGGGAGCTGGGTTCAGAAGGGGATTCATCATCATCAGGGGAGAGGGTTGCAGGTTGAATGTGAAGCAGCAGCTGAGCCAGCAAGGTGGTAGCATGGGTGGCAGTCAGCATGATGGCAGAAGTGGAAAGTCTGGAGCCAAAGGTGCCTGGGGTAGACCACCTGATTCACGGCAGCCTACCTTTCTGGGAATTAGGGGAACAGGGGTTCCTGGAGTCGGCGGCAGTAGCAGTCAATCAGTGCAGACTGTTGGTGGGAAAATTAGCTACTCTGCGGTGTGGCAGTTTTTCATCAAGCATCCGGAGGATGATAACCTGGCCACATGCAAGATGTGTCGGTAGAAGGTGAAGCGTGGCCAGGGTCTTAATGTTAACACCACAGCTCTGCATCAACATATGCAGCGTCACCATAAAGCAGCCTGGGAGAACCGCAGCTCAGATTTGGTGGTCCAGCCTGCTGCATCACCCAGTGGCACACCACTCCCTGTTTCAGCAAGCCAAAGCTCCACCACCTCAGCCGAAGGGAGCTGTGTGTCATACCCATCTTCTGTCACTCCTCCTACTTCGAATCAGTCATTCCGCCAGACATTCATTGGTAAAGCCATGTCCAAGAGACAACAGTATGAGCACACTCATCCAACGGCGCAAAAGCTGATAGTTATCCTGTCCAAGTTGCTAGTGCTGCAGTCCCTCCCTTTTCAAGAGGTGGACTTTGCACCTTTCAGAGAACTGATGGCTTGTGGCGAGGTGGCGAGTCCCAAGCCATAATTTCTTTGCGAAGAAGTCAGTACCAGCCCTGCACAATTTTGTGGAACAGAAGGTGGGCCAGTCCTTGAGCCTGTCAGTGTGTACCAAAGTGCACAGCAGCGCCGACGTGTGGAGCTGTAACTATGGTCAGGGACAATACATGTCCTTTATGTCCCACTGGGTGAATGTGGTTCCTCTACAGCCACAACAGCAACTTGGACAGGTCACGCTGCTTCCACCTCCATGCTTTCAGGCCGTTGGTCCGTGACAGTGTGTCACTCCGCCTCCTCATCCTCCACCATGTCCTCAGCCTCCACTGCACGAACACGTCTCAGTGTCCCTCCAGTATACCATGTGTGCAGGGCATGGTGGTGTCACGCTGTTCTTCAAATGGTTTACCTTGGTGAACGGAGTCACACAGGGGAGGAACTGCTAAAAGTTCTTCATCAAGAAATCGAATCATGGCTTACTCTACGGAAACTGGAAATGGGAACCATGGTGACCGACATTGGGAAGAACATCTTGTCTGCACTGCGACAAGGAAGCCTGAGACATGCGCCCTGCATGGCACACGTGTTCAATCTGGTTGTCAAGCAGTTCCTAAAGAGTTCTCCCCATCTGCAAGACATCCTAACAATGGGAAAAAAAACTTTGCATGTACTTGAGCTGCAACGTTAGAACGGCATCCCCCAACATAGTCTGATTTGCGACATTGCCACACTTTGGAATTCCACCCTCCATAGAAGAGCACAGAAAAGCCATCACCGATTTCTTGATGATCCAAACAGATAGGGGGACTCCCTTGTGTATCTTTAATGTCAACCAGTGGCAGCTCATATGTGACACCTGTCGTTTGCTCAGGCCCTTTGAGGAAGCCACATAATTAATGGTCAGAATTACGAGATGAACAATGTCACTCCACTGCTTCATCTACTACAACCACTACGTGTTGGAAGAAACAAAGGCTGGTCACAGCACTGGAGACGTGACTGGAGGGGCACAGTGGAGCACAGGTTAGGTTTCACAAGATGGGTGCTTTTTCTAGTCATCTGACAGGAGCTGAGAAGCAGGAGCAGCTAGAGGAAGTAGAGGGTTATGAGGAAGGTGAGACAGAGGACCCAGACACTCCATGGCTGTATGCAGTGGAGATGGAGGCAGGGAGTCCCTCCGAGACACATACACAAATGGTATGATGCATGCTTGCTTGCGTAATGACTGCCAAATTGTCACCATTAGGCAGCGGGATGACTTCTGGCTCTCCACCTCTATTGGACCCTCACTACCGGGAGCCTTTTTTTCACCCACTGAGAGGGAGGACAAACTGACCTACTACAGAGACATTCTACGTAGTTAGTTGGCCGATGCCTATCTGCGCCATCGCCCATCCTCTCGCAGGTCTGACTCAGGGGTCTCTCTGCACTCACCTTCCACTGCCATGGCTGCTGGGGAGGGGTAGGGTGGCAGGAGCAGTACCAGCTCCCTCAGCAGCAGCCTGAGTCCACAGTCGCTGATGAGTAGATTTCTTTAACCACATAGTGAAGCAACTCAACAGCAGCAGGTGGACTTCTTGGCAACCAAACTTGATTTGCAACTAGCAGAGTTTTCCCTGGAAAGGCTGTCCTGCCCAGCCAATAGTGTGCCATTAGAGCGGGTGTTTAGTGCGGCTGGGGCCATAGTAACCACAAGGAGACCTTGTCTATCCACGAAAAATGTGAAGAGACTGATCTTTGTGAAGATGAATCAGGCATGGATCAGCCAGGATTTCCACCCACCAATGCCTGATGCATCAGAGTAGATTGACCATGGTGCCACACCAACACTTCACAAATATGGATATACTCTTCTTAAAAAGAACGGCCCCACACAGGAACCATTCTCAATTTCCACCTAAAAGCCCTGGGAAATGGCAGTGTTTGTAGGTGGAAATAGGGAGAGGTTCCTGTGTGGGGCCACCCTTTTTAGGGCGAGTAACACTTGTCAAGAAGGGAATTAATAATGCGAGAGTAAGTTCTTACAGGGGAAGTTTTTACCCTCACCAGTTACAATGGACCATATGTTGTTCCCTTCCACCTTTTAGAGGTCTTTGCATCACATCAATGCTTGGAGGTGTAGGTGGCACATGGTGTTTTTGCACACCTTTCCTTTTGTTCGATTAAAAAAAAAATTTGGGCACATATATTTTATCCTAAGCATATCCCCAATACTTACTTGCGCACATTAACACAGCTACGATTCTGATCCTGACACTTACCTGATACTACACATCTGATTCCAAGTTCTCCTTTCTTCACCCACCTTCGTCACCGGGTACTGGTATTGCCCCCCACCGTATCACTCTGTCACCAGGTCACTTTCAGGACTCCTCATGCTGCTGCTACCACCTCCAGGCTGTCTCATTCTGCCACCATATTTTCTCCTCTTGCTGATGTCACCTCCAGGTTGTCTCATTCTGCCACCCTATGTTCTCCTCATGCTGCTGCCACCCCCAGGCTGTGTCAGTCAGCCACTATGAGGTCTCCTCATGCTGCCGCCAACTCCAGGCTGTGTCATTCATCCACTATATGTTCTCATGCTGCCGCCACCTCCAGCCTGTGTCTTTCAGCCACTGTATGGTCTCCTCATACTGATGCCACCTCCAGTCTCTGTCATTTTGTCACTCTGCTACAATGATTCTAATAGTGACAACTCTGATCAGCATTTCATTCTGAATAACAGTATTATTTCACTAACCCAGCACACACCATATCCATGTTACAGCAAGGCAAAGTGTTCTATACCCCTATTGAGGCTCTCTGTAGGCCAGAAATAGCCGGTTTTAATAACGATTTGCCGCAAATAAATTTTGACCGAAACCAATTTTTATGGGAAGTTCTGTGAATCGGACGAATCGAATTTTTGAAAAATTAGCTCATCTCGATTAATAACCATGCTGACTTTGACAACTCTCAGGATATAAGATTAATAATTCTAAGAGCGAGGCATTACCTACAAACATCCTAGCTGTTCTTCTTAATATACTTAAGCGGAATTACTCTTACAAGTGGCAATCAGAAGCTATAAATTATCTAGGGATACATCTAACACATTCTTATAACACCCTAAATAAATATAATGTCCCTCCATTACACTAACACATTAAATCTCTCTTAGTAAAATGGTCATCATTACCCCTCTCTCTTTTTGGCAGTATTTCTGCTATTCCTAAAATCCTCTATTTACTCGAAACACTTCCTATTCCAAGACTGAAGAACTTCCAATCCACTATCCTTAAATTAATATGGGGTAGGGGACATCATAGGCTCCCTGTTTTGGTCCTTACCGCGAGACAGAAGTCTGGTGGGCTAGGTGTAGTGGACCTCCGTAGATACCATTTAGCAACACATTTACGCAGGATCCCTTCGTGGTTCATGTTCCTAGCCTTCAACAAATTGAGAAAATGTGAGTGTACTTATTTGGGCCTTAAACCCTCTTAAAACTCCTCACTGACACTACGACCTGTCATGGATATATGAACAAATGGGAAACTTATCTACAGTAAATAGAATGATACCTCTACCCTTAATGGCAAACCATTTGGAAACAAGCTGCTAAATCCTCACACTGTACATCTCTTAAAGAAAACCAGTTTAAAATTCTTATCCACTGGTACCACACTCCGGATTAACTACATCATATTTTTCCCCATGTGTCTCCCATATGTTGGAGATGTGAATCAGAAATAGGTACACTTCCTCACATGTTCTGGGACTACCCGTCACTTAGACATTATTGGATTGAAGTTCAGTCTATAATTGACACGGTGACAACTCACAAATTCCCCCTTTATCCTTCCATCTATTAACTGAATATTTTTCCCCTTAGTTATTCTGCCACCTCAGCTTGACTCCTTCTCCATATTCTAACTGCCGCAAAATGCCTGTTAGCTCAGTGGTGGAAACGAAAAAAAGCCCCACCCACTCAAGCCTTAAACAGAATCGAGGTGATAAAACAAATGGAATATCTTTCAGCTACGATCGATGCTAAACTTCCATATTTCCATAAGATTTGGAAATCATGGGAAGACTATGTTTTGTCATCTGACCCGAGATGACTTCCAAATATACGCTGTCTACCATTTGATTCTTTTTCTCTTCTTCTCTTCTTTTTCTACCGTTTCCCTTTACAATTCTTTTGCCATTTGATTTTTTTCTTTCTTTTTCTGTTAATATTTTACTTTATTTTGAGATCCCTAAGGCTCTTCCTTTGATATTCCCATGGAGGGATTGTATTTTCAAGATGTACTTGGTTGATTGCTTGTAAATCGACGAGTTTTCATTGGTGCACATATGCGAATCCCCCCCTTTTTTTTTTCTATTCCAGATAGGTTATTATAAAGGGAATTGCTGTTCTCTTACATCCAAGTTGTGTAAACTTCTCACTGCTTTGTTTTATTCCGTCTGTAACTTTTTACAGAAAATGTTCTTTTCTTAAATAATAAATATACAGTTTTACAGAAAAAAAAATCATGATTTTGCTACCATTTTTTCATTCATTTGGATGGGCACCATGTAATACCTCATTTCTCATGCAGTGCCCACTACAGATGGAAGGAGCTTGGCAATATAGAAGCGAAAGTGCATCAGCCACATCATTTATTTTTTATTTTTTTTAAAGTGGTGTTCCGGCCAAAGACATCTTATCCCCTATCCAAAGGATAAGGGATGAGATGTCCGATGGGGGGTGCCACTGGGACCCCCCGCGATCTCATTCTATGCGGGGCATCTGCTTCAATCTCGGAAACCTCAGTGTTTCCGGGACTGGAAACATGATGCCATGCCCCCTTGTAATGTCACACCCCACCGCCTCCCTTCTTGTCTAGACATGAATGGAGGGGGCGTGGCATGATGTCACATTTCCAGTCCCGAATGAGGTTTCTGAGACTGGAGCAGCAGCCCTGCATAGAATGCACTTAGTACTGCACGGAGATCCCGTGGGGGGGGGGGGGGGGATGCTATTGGCGCCTCTGGGACAGGGGATAAGATGTCTTTGGCTGGAATACCCCTTTAAATTAGCAGTTGACTATATTGGAATTGAAGGAACTAAAGAGGTAAGCTGATCAAACAGTTTATCTAGTGGTGGGCTCAGTGCAGCTTCCTGTTTTTTCCCTGAGATCTATGGGCGGTCCCACAGTTTAGACCAGTGGCATACACACACAATCATATATATACACACAGTCACATACAGAACCCCCGAATCCCCCTTCCCCCCCTCCACTCACACAATCACATACATTGCCAAGCTCCCCCCATCTGTGTATACACAGATAACATTTCATACACATATGGACAGATACACAAACACTTTAATTTCCTTCTTATTTTGCTCACAGGGGTTACTCTGACAGTACATGATCAAAGCTCCTGTTCTCATTCTCACACTTTCACTGAGAATAATATTAAGGACAGAGGCTCAGATATATGAAGGGATGAGACAGCTGTCACTAGTAATGTCAACACTCATATAAGGTGACCGGCCAGGGCTCCTGCTATCACCTAGCCTACTGGCACTACTGGCACTGCAAATGGAGAGAGAATGATGTCACCTACCCTACTGACCACTGCTTCTAGAACATAGAGGTGGTCTGTAACCTTGACAATGAGCTGTCAACTAGAGAAGTTGAGAAAAAGACCATATCTTTGAAAGGATGAAAGAAAGATATGTATAACTATTAGCAAAAACCTGCATTACAAGGATCTTTGAGATAGTAATATCCGTTTAAGGCACTATGGTAAGAATGTACATGAGAATGGATTCCTATCAAAGACAGGAGATCTTGCTCCTATAACTAAGTGGCCTGGTGGTAACCAGTGTTGCTGTGTCCACTATCACATTCTCTGTACCAGATACTCCGCACCAACCCAGTGAATGTGTACAGCCACTCAGTGTTCAGTACAAGAGTGGGAACTCCTAAATTTGATAGGAGTCCCTGCTTCTATATTAACATTTTTAATTTTGTATTGAAAACCAAATGAAATTCAAGAGTTTATTTTAAAACATTTCAGGATATTAGTTTACCTTTAGAGCAGTGTTTCCCAAACAGTGTGCCCAGAGTTGTTGCCAAACTACAGCTTCTAGTGTACCCGAACAGTCAAAGGCATGCTGGGAGTCATAGACCTGGAATAGCTGGTGGAATACTGGCTGGAAAACACCGATCTTTACTCACCATAGTCTTAATTTACAATAAAACAAACATAACCTTTACTTTTCTTGAAATACACTCAGATACTTTAGATGCACCGGATATGTCAGAAATATCTGACATGTATAGTCACCTCTAGGTCCACTTCATTATAAATATTTATAACATATCCTGTAGATATGCCATTAACCCCTTAAGGACCAAGCCCATTTTCACCTTAAGGACCAGAGCATTTTTTGCAATTTACAAGATTCAGACCACTTATAAAATGTGTTCAGTGTGCTGCCCATTGTGTTGGATTGTCAATGCAACCCTCTTCTCCCACTCTTCACACACTGATAGCAACACCCCAGGAGAAATGCTAGCACAGGCTTGCAGTATCCGTAGTTTCAGGTGCTGCACATCTCGTATCTTCACAGCATAGACAATTGCCTTCAGATGACCCCAAAGATAAAAGTCTAAGGGGGTCAGATCGGGAGACCTTGGGGGCCATTCAACTGGCTCACAACCACCAATCCACTTTCCAGGAAACTGTTCATCTAGGAATGCTCGGACCTGACAACCATAATGTGGTGGTGCACCCTCTTGCTGGAAAAACTCAGGGAACATGCCAGCTTCAGTGCATAAAGAGGAAAACACATCATCATGTAGCAATTTCACATATCCAGTGGCCTTGAGGTTTCCATTGATGAAGAATGGCCCCACTATCTTTGTATAGTGTGGTCAGGCAGAAAAGAAATTAAAAAAGAAAATAACTTCCTGTGGAGCATACAACAGCTGATAAGTACTGGGAGGATTAAGATTTTTAAATAGAAGTAATTTACAAATATCTTTAACTTTCTGGCACCAGTTGATTTAAAAAAAATTTTTTTTTTTTACCGGAGTACCCCTTAATGCCTCAAATGTGAATACCCTTCTCATTTCTGATAAGTTTCTTACCTAAGTTTAAACTGTGTAACTTTCTTGAAAAGTCTCAATGTGGATAAATTACTGAAAAGCTTGAAATCTGATTTACTATAAGCAACTAAAAAATTAAAGGATGTCTGTAACTCTTTACAGAAAATCTGCTGGATCCAGAACAGATTGCATATGTGCTATGCCAATAAGAATGATACAAACTGCTATGCAAACAGCGAAGGACAGATTGGGTAAAATCATCTCATTTGCTGAATTGCTTGCAACCAGTTTTTCAGGAATACTACAGAAATGTTAAAAGTATTAAGTGGACCACTATAATATCTTGTGCTTCACTTGGGGTGATCCTCCTCCGGATCATAAAAACATCAGGTACAACAAGGTCAAAGGCACAAGAAAATGTATGTTTACAGTTTAGCTTTTTAGATTATAAAAAAATTAATGTATTAAAGCAACATTTCAGACAAACATGGTCTTTAAAAAGCCCACAGCAATTAGTGCATGTCAGTAGTGCGGGTGACACTGATGAGAATGATACTTAGTAAAGAAAAACTTGGCACTTACAGTCATGGCCGTAAATGTTGGCACCCCTGATATTTTTGTGGAAAAAAATAACTGAAATCAGTCGCTTCCTGTAACCATCAATAAGCTTCTTACACCTCTCAGCCGGAATGTTCTACCACTCTTCCTTTGCAAACTGCTCCAGGTCTCTCTTATTGGAAGGCGCCTTTTCCCAACAGCAATTTTAAGATCTCTCCACAGGTATTCAATGGTATTTAGATCTGGACTCATTGCTGGCCACTTCAGAACCCTCCAGCGCTTTGTTGCCATCCATTTCTGGGTGCTTTTTGATGTATGTTTGGGGTCATTGTCCTGCTGGAAGACCCAAGATCTTGGACGCAAACCCAGCTTTCTGACACTGGGCTGTACAGTGCAACCCAAAATCTGTTGGTAATCCTCAGATTTCATGATGCCTTGCACACATTCAAGGCACCCAGTGCCAGAGGCAGCAATACAACCCCAAAACATAATTGAACCTCCACCATATTTCACTGTAGGTACTGTGTTCTTTTCTTTGTAGGCCTCCTTCCATTTTTGGTAAACAGTAGAATGATGTGCTTTACCAAAAAGCTCTATCTTCATCTCATCTGTCCACAAGATGTTTTCCCAGAAGGATTTTGGCTTACTCAAATTCATTTTGGCAAAATGTAGTCTTGCTTTTTTATGTCTCTGTGTCAGCAGTGGGGTCCTCCTGGGTCTCCTGCGTTTCCTTTCATTTAAATGTTGATGGATAGTTTGCGCTGACATTGATACTCCCTGAGCCTGCAGGACAGCTTGAATATCTTTGGAACTTGTTTGGGGCTGCTTATCCACCATCCGCACTATCCTGTGTTGACACCTCTCATCAATTTTTCTCTTCCGTCCACACCCAGGGAGATTAGCTACAGTGCCATGGGTTACAAACTTCTTGATAATGTTGCGCACTGTGAACAAAGGCAAATCTAGACCTCTTGAGATGGACTTGTAACCTTGAGATTTTTGATATTTTTCACAATTTTGGTTCTCAAGTCCTCAGACAGTTCTCTTCTCTTCTTTCTGTTGTCCATGCTTAGTGTGGCACACGCAGACACACAATGCAAGGACTAAGTTAACTTCTCTCCTTTTTATCTGCTTTAAGGTGTGTGTTTTATATTGGCCACACCTTTTACTTGCCCCAGGTGAGTTTAAAGGAGCATCACATGCTTGAAACTATCTTATTTTTCCACAATTTTGAAATGGTGTAATTTTGTCCAGCCCATTTTTGGAGTTTGGTGTGACATTGTGTCCAATTTGCTTTTTTCCCTCCCTATTTTGGTTTAGTTCCAATACACACAAAGGGAATAAATGTGTATAGCAAAACATGTGTTACTGCAATCATTTTCTGTGAGAAATACTTCATTTTCTAGAAAAATGTCAGGGGTGCCAACATTTACTGCCATGACTGTAATTGTTTGAGAATCTTGAGTATTTTATTAAAAGTGTACTCCGCTGGAAAACATTTTTTTAATTCACTGGTGCCTGCAAGTTAAACAGATTTTTTTTTATTTGTACTTACTATTTAAAAATCTTAATCCTTACAGTACTTATCAGCTGCTCTATGCTCCACAGGAAGTTTTTTTCTTTTTGAATTTTATTTCTGACCTGACCACAGTTCTCTCTGCTGACACCTCTGTCCATGTCAGGAGATGACCAGAGCAGGAACAAATCCTCAGTGTACAGTTCCTGACAAGAACATAGGTGTCAGCAGAGAGCACTGTGGTCAGACAGAAAAGAAATTCAAAAAGAAAAGAACTTCCTCTGTAGTATACAGCAGCTGATAAATACTGCAAGAATTAAGATTTTTAAATAAAAGTAATTTACAAATCTGTTTAACTTTCTGGCATAAGTTGATAAAAAAAAAAAA